>NC_072416.2:64907000-65224833 GCF_028858775.2 Pan troglodytes
TTTTTGTTTTGTTTTGTTTTTGAGACAGAGTCTTGCTTTGTCATCCGGGCTGGAGTGATCTCAGCTCACTGCAACCTCTGCCTCCTGTGTTCAAGAGATTCTCTTGCATCTGGCTGTTTTAAAAATAGTGTTGCGGCTGGGTGCAGTGGCTCATACCTGTAATCCCAGCACTTTGGGAGGCCGAGACGGGCCGATTGCCTGAGCTCAGGAGTTCGAGACCAGCCTGGGCAACGTGGTGAAACCCCGTCTCTACTAAAAATACAAACAAACAAACAAAAAAATTAGCCAGGCGTGGCAGCGTGTGCCTGTAGTCCCAGATACTTGGGAGGCTGAGGCAGGAGAATTGCTTGAACCCAGGAGGCAGAGGTTGCAGTGAGCCAAGATTGTGCCACTGCACTCCAGCCTAGGCAGCAGAGCAAGACTCTGTCTCAAAAAAAGAATAAATAAATAAAACATAAAACAAAAATAGTTTTGCTCCCCCCCCCCATTATACAAGTTATGCTAGATGGAGTAATGTATATTTACTGTAAAAAATTTGTAATGTTCACCTTTGTCTCTTTAGGATAAATTGAAAGAAGTAGAATTAGTGGATCAAAGGTATGCCCATTGAGTAGCCTCCATGTATGCTCTGTATTAGTCTGTTTTCACATTGCTATGAAGAATACCTGAGACTGCATAATTTATAAAGGAAAGAGGTTTAATTGACTCACATTTCCGCATGGCTGGGGAGGCCTCAGGAAACTTACAATCATGGCAGAAGACAAAGGGGAAGCAAGACACGTTTTAAATGGCGGCAGGCAAGCAAGAGCACAGGGGAAACTGTCTCTTATAAACAATCAGATCTCCACGAGGTCAGGAGATCCAGACCATCCTGGCTAACACAGTGAAATCCTGTTTCTACTAAAAATACAAAAAATTAGCCGAGAGTGGTAGCGGGCACCTGTAGTCCCAGCTACTCGGGAGGCTTGGGCAGGAGAATGGCGTGAACCCGGGAGGCAGGGCTTGCAGTGAGCTGAGATCGCGCCACTGCACTCCAGCCTGGGCGACAGAGCGAGACTCCGTCAAAAAAAAAAAACAAAATCAGATCTCGTGAGAACTCACTCACTATTATGAGAACAGCATGAGAGAACAGCCCTTATGATCCAATCACCTCCCACCAGATCCCTCCCTTGACAAGTGGGAATTACAATTTGAAATGAGATTTGGGTGGGGACAAAGAGTCAAGAGTATTTGCTTATAAGACCTTGGGACAAGGAAGCCTTGAGACATCCGGAGAGGGACTTGGGCTGGCCATCCTATATAGGGTGACTGAACTGGTTATAGCCTTGAAATGAAAGTTCCAGTGCACATAAAATCCTCCAGGGTGCATTTTTACTTTGGAAGTGGGTGTGTGTGGTAACTTAGAAAAACTCAGTGGTTTCAGGCTTGGTGGAATGATGTAATTTTTCTCAGGAAAGTGGCGGGGGCCGCCATCTGTGTGTCTCAGCAGTCAGCCCAGGGCCTGACACATTGTGGGCACCCATAACACCTGCAGATTGAATAATTAAACACTGCTGCCTCTGTCCGGAAGGGTAACCCGTTGTGACCCTATATGACCTGTCTGCTGGGGGGAGGGAAGAAGTGTGCTTTTGCATTCTCTTGCACTCATTTATTAGAAACCCTTAGACTTATTTTTTAGTTTGGGTCTGAAACAGTCCTCTTAATATGCAGGAAGAGAGATATTGCCAATCCTGACTTTGAACTTCTGGAAAGGGCTAAGGGTGAGTGGAACTATAAATATACAAGGGCAAGTCTGACATGAGCGGTTTTATTGTGACCACGTCCTTGGGTCCAGGAGGCTGGCCAGGCTGCCCAGGTAAGCCAGTGTGTCTTCCTTCTGGAAAACCACACTCTCAGGGCTCCAAGTGGCTTTTTCTGGTTGTCTCCCATTTTTCTCTGTCTCCAGGGAAGGACTCCATCTGACTTACCATAGTTACAAGAGTTCTGTTAAAATAATTTATAAGGAAGCAGGTGATTACCGGAATGCCACAATGTTAGGACCAGAAGGGACGGAGGGATTATCTGGTGTCGGGGTTCGCTGTCTCTCTCAACCTACCAGCCGCCAGCCGTGCTGCGTTAATTGTCAGTAGCAGGCCAATATAATGGTCAGTTCAAAGCTTAATGGTTTGTGGGAAACCACTAAAGACTTTAGGGCAGGAATTTGAGGGTTTTTTTGGTTTGTTTTTGTTTCTGTTTTTGTTTTTTTTGAGACAGACTCTCACTCTGTCTCCCAGGCTGGCGTGCAGTGGCATGATCTCGCCTCAGTGCAACTTCCACCTCCCTGGTTCAAATGATTCTCATGCCTCAGCCTCCCGAGTAGCTGGGACTACAGGCGCGCACCATCACTCCTAGCTAATTTTTGTATTTTTAGTAGAGACAGGGTTTCGTGATGTTGGCCAGGCTGGTCTCAAACTCCTGACCTCAGGAGATCCGCCCGCCTCGGCCTCCCAAAGTGCTGGGATTACCGGCAGGAGCCACCGCACTCGGCCTTGGAATTTGAGTTTTAGAAGTGTCATTCTGCCAGGCGTGATGGCTCACGTCTGTAATCCCAGCACTTTGGGGGGGCTGAGGTGGGAGGATTGCTTGAGCCCGGCAGTTTGAGACCAGCCTGGGCAACATAGAAAGACCTTGTCTCTACCCACCAACCACGAGAAAAGGTGGGAGGGGCGTCATTCTGGCTGCTCTGCTCTGTGGTTAGGACCAAGTCAAAGGTGGAGAAGGGAAAACCGTAAAATCAAGTGAGAGGCTTGGAATAGGGTGGCTGCGTCGCCGGATGGATGAGTGGAGAGAGATTTAGGAGATAGGATTTACAGCATTAGATAACTGGAAAGAGAGGGTGAGGGAGAGGAAGGAGTCAAGATGCCTCCCAGGGTTTTGGCTTGGGTCTCTGGGCAGATGGTGGGGCCATTACTGGGTTAGGAGAGAAGAGAAAAAGCAAGTTTGGCAGAAAGCTGAGTTTGGGGAAAGTTATGTTTGAGGCGCCTGGGGGCCTCCAGAGGCAGGTGTCCAGGTGGCTGGACACCAGGGTGTGGCGCTCAAGAGAGGGTTCTGGAGTGGTCGACACCGAAGTGGAGAGGAAGCAGTGAGGTGTTCTAACAACGGTGAGGAATTGGGGAGGCCGCTGGGTTCGGGGTATGCAGAGTGTAGCGGCCACGTAGCTGGCGATCTCAGGCACGTGACTGCCTGGTCCTGTAGCCCCGCGCTGGAACACTTTCAGCACCCAGGCAGGGGGTAAGGGGCGGTGTTGGCCCCTCCCGGGTCCCGCGTTTCTGCCCGCCTCTCATCCTCTTTAGCCATTGGGCAATACCTCTGTCCATCAAGGGCCCGCCTCCGCAATTGAGCCAACCAGGGCTGGCGGGAGGGCGCTTCCTTCTGGAGCTGGGTCCTGACTAGGGACTGCCTGGGTGAGGTGAGGACCTGGTGGCCGCAGTTGTGGCACTGTGCGCAGGCGCGGAACTGACCGGACGGAGCGGGCGGCTGTGGCCTCGCCAGCTGGTGAGAAGCGGGCGAGGGTCCGAGGTAGGGAAGGTAACGAGCGGGGGATGTGGACACCTCTTTCCCCGCCAGGCCTCGCCGGTGCCTGACCCTCCCGGCCTGCGGCACCGGCTCAGGTGACTGGGCGCAGAGCTGAGGTGAGGGGGCGGGTCCGCGGCGGAGAGGGACCAGCTGGGCCTACGACCACGGTCACCCCACTCACGTGCGCGCGCCACGTGGGCCCGCGGGCTCGCCGAGGACCCTTGGCTGCCTACCGGGGCACCCCACTAGCTGCTTTGGCCTATCGAGCACCCCTTGGGGCTCTGTATCCCGATGCACGCCCCTGTTTTACAGGCTGGCAAGCCGGGGCTCAGAGGCACCAAGCGGGTCGCCCGGGGGCACCCATCTGGGGTACGGCCGTGCCGGGGTTCTAGGGAGATCGGTTTTGGTGGGCTCCGGAGTCCATGCACTTAGCGATGAGGCTGAAGTCAGAGATTTGAACTTGGGACCTGTCTGTTTTCTTAAAGGATGCAAAATGGTTTGCGTCCTGGCTGCGGTGGATCACCCTGCACCGCTGCCTGCCTTGACTGCAGGGCCGGAGCGTCAGGCGCCCTCTGCTCCCGGACAGACCGCCCCCGCACCGACTTCTGCGGGGTGGGCTGGCACCCCCCCCCCTGCGGGGTGGGGGAGTGAGGGGACGGTCCTCAGTCCTGGGAACTCTTGAGGTCCCGACAAATGATCTCGAGATCCCGAGGGCAGGATTCATACATGAAACCGGAGAAAAGCTCATTATAATGGGTCAAGGTTTTGTTCTGTTTTTTTTTTTTAATTTAATTTAATTTAATTTAATTTAATTTAATTTAATTTATTATATTCCAAGGAAAAGTACCACCAGAGGCTAGTGAAGGGACTAGGAAACTCGTCACCCCCTTGCGGAGGCAGATGTGAAGCTTTTGGAAATCAGTTTGGCAATGAGTCTACACCCTTGGACCTACTGACTCCTTGTTTGGGAAATAACTAGGATAAAACCTAAGTAGAGAAAAGGTTACTGCATAAAGCAGTACAGTTTGGTGGGGTTTTGTTGTTATTGTTGTTTTTAAAGAGACAGATCTGGCTCTGTCGCCCAGGCTGGAGTGCAGTGGTGTGATCATAGCTCACTGCAGTCTTGAACTCTTGGGCTCAAGCGATCCTCCCACCTCAGCCTCTTGAGTAGCTGGGACTACAGGCACGTACCACCATGCCCAGCTAATCTAAAAATTTTTGTAGAGATGGGGCACTTGCTGTATCACCCAGGGTGGTCTTAAACTCCCTAGCCTCAAGTGATCCTCTCGCCTTGGCCTCCCAAAATGCTGAGATTATAGGCATGAGCCACTGTGCCCAGTCCAGTTTGGTATTTTATATTAATAAATAGCAAGTAGTAGAAACAACCTCTAAATCTCCAGCAGTAAAGAATAGTTAAGTAAGTTGTGATTATTTATGTCAAAATGTAGCCATCAGATGTGAAAAAATACTCTTATTTTTTGTAGCCAGATTCAAAGTTGTGGTTACAACTCTACAAAAATACGTACAGAATGACTAGGCGCAGTAGCTCCCACCTGTAATCTCAGCACTTTGGGAGGCCAAGGGCAGAAGATCGCTTGAGCCTAGGAATTTGAGACCAGCCTGGAAAACACAGGGAGACCCTGTCTATTAGCTGGGCCTGGTGGCACATGCCTGTAGTCCCAGCTACGTAGGAGGCTGAGGCAAGAGGATCCCTTGAGGCCAGAAGGGCAAGGCTGCAGTGAGCCACGATCTTACCATTGCACTCTAGCCTGGGGACAGAGCCAGGCTCCATCTCAAAATAAGCAAACAAACAAACAAAAAAAAACAAACAAAAAAAACCAGAATGACTAGAGGGGTATATACCTAATGATGAAAATAATAACAACTTTTTTTTTTTTTTTTTAGCAGAAGGGTCATATTTTATTAAATTCTCACAAAACCTTCTAAGACTAATATTCCCATTCCACCAATAGATAACTGGAGTGTTACCTCATCAGCAGTGTGTCTGATGCTACACAAGATAGTATCACAGCTAGTGTGCTATTGGGCCTCTGAAAATGTCATATTTAGCCAGTATTTGAGGACTTAGTGTGTGCCGGGTACAGGGCCAGGCACTGGAAAGCTGTTGGTGAGTAAGGCAGCCATAGTTGCTTGAGTCATGGAGTTTATAGACTAGTGGGGAAATATACATGTATATAAAATTTAGTTTTTGAGACAGGGTCTTGCTCTGTCGCCCAGGCTGGAGTGCAGTGGCAGGAGCACAGCTCATTGCAGTCTTGACCTCCAGGGCTTGAGCAATCCTCTCACCTCAGCCTTACAAGTGAATGGGGCTATAGGTGTGCGCCACCATGCCCAACTAATTTGTAAAAAAATTTTTTGTAGAAACCAGGTCTCCTTATGTTGCCCAGGCTGGTCTTGGAACTCCTAGGCTCAAGTGATCCTCCCGCCTCAGCCTTTGGAGTGGTTACAGGTATGAGCCACTATGCCCGAAGCAGATTATTTATTTATTTATTTATTTTTGAGACGGAGTTTCGCTCTCGCCCAGGCTGGAGTGCAGTGGTGCAATCTTGGCTCACTGCAAACTCTGCCTCCTGGGTTCACGCCATTCTCCTTCCTCAGCCTCCTGTGTAGCTGGGACTACAGGCGCCCGTCACCACGCCCAGCTAAATTTTTGTATTTTTAGTAGAGACGGGGTTTCACCGTGTTAGCCAGGATGGTCTCGATCTCCTGACCTCGTGATCCGCCCACCTCGGCCTCCCAAAGTGCTGGGATTACAGGCGTGAGCCACCGGGTCAGGCCTGTTTTTGTTTTCTTTGAGACAGGGTCTCACTCCCTCTCTAGTGAGGCCCAGGCTAGACTGCAGTGGCACAATCACTGCTTTCTGCAACCTCAACTTACCAGGATCAGATGATTCTCCTACCTCAGCCTCCCAAGTAGCTGTGACTATAGATACACACCACCATGCCTGGCAATTTTTTTTTTTTAATTTTTTTGGAGAGACAGGGTTTCACCATGTTGCCCAGGCTAGTCTTGAACTCCTGGGCTCAAGCTATCCACCCACCTTGGCCTCCCAAAGTGCTAGGATTACAGGCATGAGCCACCAGGCCTGGCCCCCGAAGCAGATATTTAAATGAACACTTATAGTCTGCTGGTGAGAGTGAGTTTAGTGTATTTTAAATAGTTTATTCTAAGTCATTTTTGTTCAGGATGTTAGCAAATGTTTTCAGAAGTCAGTATTTTTAAGAAATTAAATTTGTGGCCAGGTGCTTTGGCTCATGCCTGTAATCCCAGCACTTTGGGAGGCCGAGGCAGGTGGATCACAAGGTCAGGAGATCGAGACCATCCTGGCTAACATGGCGAAACCCTGTCTCTACTAAAAATACAAAAAATTGGCCAGGTGTGGTGGCGGGCGCCTGTAGTCCCAGCTACTCCAGAGTCTGAGGTAGGAGAATGGCATGAACCCGGGAGGCGGAACTTGCAGTGAGCAGAAATCGCGCCACTGCACTCCAGCCTGGGCGGCAGAGCGAGACTCCATCTCAAAAAAAAAAAAAAAAAAAAAAAAAATTAAATTTGAAACTTCAACTTTTTAATTTTTAGGTTTAAAAATATCCTTTTTTGCTGAAGGAACACATTTGCTGGTATAGTTTCAGAATGTCAAGTACTGTGTCCTACTGGATCTTAAATTCTACAAGGAACAGCATTGCCACATTGCAAGGGGGCAGACGCTTATACTCCAGGTATGTCTCAAATAGGAATAAATTAAAATGGAGGCTCTTTTCCCGGGTGCCACCCACCCTAAACAGTTCCCCATGTGGTGGCTTTACTCTGTGCAAAGCCTACAGACACACATCAACAGAGGAAGATGATTTTCACTTGCAACTCAGCCCTGAGCAGATAAATGAAGTGCTTCGAGCTGGCGAGTCAACCCACAAGATTCTTGACCTTGAAAGCAGAGTCCCAAATTCAGTGTTGCGGTTTGAGAGCAACCAGCTGGCTGCCAATTCCCCAGTGGAGGACCGGCGAGGTGTAGCCTCCTGCCTGCAAACCAATGGACTGATGTTTGGCATCTTCGATGGACATGGTGGTCATGCATGTGCCCAAGCAGTGAGCGAGAGGCTCTTCTACTATGTGGCAGTGTCCCTGATGTCCCACCAGACCCTGGAGCACATGGAGGGAGCTATGGAAAGCATGAAACCCTTGCTGCCCATCCTGCATTGGCTCAAGCACCCAGGGGACAGCATCTACAAGGATGTCACATCTGTGCATCTTGACCACCTCCGTGTCTATTGGCAGGAACTGCTTGACTTGCACATGGAAATGGGACTAAGCATTGAAGAAGCATTAATGTACTCCTTCCAGAGACTGGATTCTGACATCTCGCTGGAAATCCAGGCCCCCCTGGAAGATGAGGTGACAAGGAACCTGTCACTCCAGGTTGCTTTCTCTGGGGCAACAGCTTGCATGGCCCATGTTGATGGAATTCACTTGCACGTGGCAAATGCTGGTGACTGCCGAGCCATCCTTGGTGTCCAGGAGGACAATGGCATGTGGTCTTGTCTGCCCCTTACACGTGACCACAATGCCTGGAACCAGGCCGAGCTGTCCCGGCTAAAGAGGGAGCACCCTGAGTCAGAGGACAGGACGATCATCATGGAGGACAGGCTGCTGGGCGTCCTCATCCCCTGCAGGGCCTTTGGGGATGTTCAGCTGAAGTGGAGTAAAGAGTTGCAGCGCAGCATTCTGGAGAGGGGCTTCAATACCGAGGCCCTCAACATTTACCAGTTCACACCCCCACACTACTACACTCCACCCTACCTGACTGCTGAGCCTGAGGTCACATACCACAGGCTGAGGCCCCAGGATAAGTTCCTTGTGCTGGCCTCAGATGGCCTGTGGGACATGCTGAGCAATGAGGACGTGGTAAGGCTGGTGGTGGGGCACCTGGCTGAGGCAGATTGGCACAAGACAGACTTGGCCCAGAGACCCGCCAACTTGGGGCTCATGCAGAGCCTGCTGCTGCAGAGGAAAGCCAGTGGGCTCCACGAGGCTGACCAAAATGCAGCCACGCGGCTGATCAGACATGCCATCGGGAACAATGAGTATGGGGAGATGGAGGCAGAGCGGCTGGCGGCGATGCTGACATTGCCAGAGGACTTGGCGAGGATGTACAGGGATGATATCACTGTCACTGTGGTGTATTTTAACTCAGAATCGATCGGTGCATATTACAAGGGGGGTTAAGAATCTCCCATCCTATTGTCAAGGTTAACATAAATGCTCTTCTAAAATGTTTCACTTACTCCTACACTAGCTATCCAAACCTTACTATTAAAAGCGCAGGCAGATTTAATTTGCTAAATAGACTAACAGGAGGAAAAAAACAAACAACCTAGCTTTAAAAAACAGTGAAATAGCAGTGATTTCATGTCCCTGTATGTTCTGATTAAGTCTTATATGCAGAGAGGACAGAGCATAAAGTCTATAGAATTGGCTTGGGCTCGTGTAGCCCCAGTCATTTGATAAAGATGTTGTTAAACTGTGTCAGCCTGAGCCTTCAAAGGGTAAATTTAATCATGATTCTGAGAATAAAGAACTTCAGGAGCTTCTTAGGTCTTGCCACAAAAATCTGCAAATTTGATAATTCTCCTGAATTCACAATCATGGACTTGTAGACTATGAAGAGATATTTTATTTGTTTGTCTTTTATTTAAATTACTAAGGTCTAGGTTTACAAAGCATACTACAGGACACTTTTCTATGCAATATCCTAACTTTTTTTGTGTGATTATGCTTGTGAGAAATTTTGTAATACTACATTCTAGTTCTGTTTTCGTTTATTTTAAAACTGAATCCTTAAACTTGCAAACACGCCTACTGTAAGCATGCTTGGAATGACTTGTTTTGGTTTTCAGCTGATAGGATCTATGCCTCTGGACCAGCTGAACTTACTGGTGCAGCTTTTTGTCCCTTCTACTGAGTCCCATTCCAGAAACTTTGAGCCATGCTAGGAGGTAACTAGTCTATGCCTTAACTCCTGACCTTTCCTGCATTAGTAAAATTTCCTCCTGGGCTGAGCCTTTGGGGGTTGATTCACAGCATTTAAGCTTTCTGATTATACCTCTCAAACATTCTTCTGTCAATTCCACACAATCCTTCTACCTCTGCTATGCTGAACCCCTCATTCACCCTGCACCTGCCAAGTGCAAAATATTGTCTGAAAGAATCTTTCACATGTTCCTGCTTCCTATGGCTGCAGGAAAGGAGAAAATGTGATTGCATGTGGTAGTTGTGGTGATAGACGTTTAGACAGGACAGGTTAATTTAGCGGATTGTGGACTTAAGATTCAACCTCTATCTGGAGAGGTGAAAACACAAAGGCTTAAGGACAACAGTTTCTAACCAAGTTTCTCTGAATCCTTTCCTGAGAGGTGGTGGGTAGGAGGGAGGAGTGAGACTTATCAGATGGGACGCTTTCCCCAAGACTGTGGGATAAACCACCATTGCTAGTCCTCAGGAATTAGACCATATTTAGTATAGGAGTTGGGGCAAAAATAAAAGTGTAATTTGTAATGGTTTCTGTGGGCGGTAGACTCTTTGTATTTACTTGGAAATTCAGTTATGTGGATCCGTTTTGGAGATGAATTTCATCTCATGAGTTGCTGTGGCATTTAAACAACAGGAAATGTGTCCCTAAATGGAAACAAATATAATCCCACAAAACCAACAATTTTATTTGCCTCTACTACATCAGGCAGAATTCTTCAATTAAGTTGAACTACATTTGTTGATCCCTTTTCTCATCTTACCCCTTTATGCCACCTACTGAAAAGAAAAACAAATAGCTAGGTTTGGTTTCCTGTTTTTTGTCTATGTCCCAGCTGACATTCAGTCAAATGTTGGGATACTTCTCATTTGGTGGTGTTTCTCTGTACATTTTTCAGTGCAACTGTTTAGTCATGTGTTTTCATCTAAGAAATTATCTTTTGAATATTTAAGCCTTGATCCTTTTATTCTGAAACCATTAATATTCCTTCTTGGCTGGGTGCGGTAGTTCACGCCTGTAATCCCAGCACTGTGGGAGGCCGAGGCGGATGGATCACCTGAGGTCGGGAATTCGAGACCAGCCTGACCAACATGGAGAAACTCCGTCTCTACTAAAAATACAAAATTAGCCAGGTGTGGTGGTGCATGCCTGTAATCCCAGCTACTCGGGAGGCTGAGGCAGGAAAATCACTTGAACCCGGGAGGCGGAGGTTGCGGTGAGCCAAGATCGCACCATTGCACTCCAGCCTGGGCAACAAGAGTGAAACTCTGTCTCAAAAAAAAAAAAAAAAAATCCATCTTATCTCTTAGTCTCTTCCTTCCTTCCTTCCTTCCTTCCTTCCTTCCTTCCTTCCTTCCTTCCTTCCTTCCTCTCTCTCTCTTTCTTTCTTTCTTTCTTTCCTTCTTGACAGGGTCTCCCTGTAGCCAGGCTGGAGTGCAATGGCATGATCTTGGCTCACTGCAACCTCTGCAGCCCAGGCTCAAACGATCCTCCTGCCTCAGCCTCCCGAGTAGCTGGGACTATGCACCACCATGCCTGGCTAATTTTTTTAATTTTTTGTAGAGACAGGGTTTTGCCATGTTGCCCAGGCTGGTCTCGAACTCCTAGACTCAAGCAATCTGCCCACCTCAGCCTCCCAAAGTGCTGGGATGATAGGCATGAGCCACCGCACCCAGCCTATCTCCTAGATCTTGAATCAAAAATAAAATGTAAATCACTTCCATTCTGCTAGCATGAGGGTTTGTTGCTAAAATTGAGGATTCTAGCTGACGTTTACTTTTTGTTGTTTTTTGAGACAAGGTCTTGCTTCGTCACCCATGCTGGAGTGCAGTGGCATCATTATAACTCACTGTCAAACTCGTGGACTCCAATGTTCCCTCCCCTTTTAGCCTCCCAAGTAGCTGGGTCTACAGGCATGAACCATCAGGCCCAGATAATTAAAAAAACTTTTTTTGGTGAAAACATGATCTTGCTGTGTTGCTCAGGCTGGTTGTCTGGCATTTTCTTTGTCCTTTATTCTTTATACTAGCTAAACCCTGGAGTATCCTTGAAGCCTTTACTGGCATACAGAGTACCTGAATCTTACTTTGGAGCCTAGCATGGGTCATAAATATATCTGATTCATTAACTTGTGAGACAGCTGAGAGAACACAGACTCCTTACCTGTATCTCTAGGCATATCTGGTTTTTCTCTGCCTAATAGATTTTCCTGCTTTCTAGTTAGTAATATTGAGAAAGAAGAAAGGCTTATTTATCATTTGCTTTTTTTCCACTGTGAATCATCAGTTCTTTCCATGAACATTCTGGGGAGCACCTCCTGATTAAACTCCTGTCTCCCTGACCACTATCCTGCTGTCATTGGACTTCTTGAAGCACATGGGCTACTGCCCCAGGACACTGGGATTTGAGAGGAGTTTAGTGGTAATTGTCAGGTCTTTCAAAGCATTTATTATTCCTTTTATACAGAGATTTCAGTATTGAGACTTAAAATGAACTGAAAAATGAGATTGAACATTTAATATTTTGGATGTAACTTTTGAAGAAAGTATGCTTTGGTGCTTAAAATTGTATATGATTTTAGGTAAGAAACTTTGATAATATTGGCATAATTTAGATTTATTTTCTTTCTTTTCTTTGAGACAGTCTCACTCAGTTGCCCAGGCTGAAGTGCAGTGACACAATCTCAGCTCACTGCAACGTCTGCCTCCCAGATTGAAGTGACTCTCGTGCTTCTGCCACCGAGTAGCTGGGATTACAGGCATGCACCACCACACGCCGCTAATTTTTTGTATTTTTAGTAGAGACAGAGTTTCGCCATGTTGGCCAGGCTGCGAACTCCTGAGCTCAAGTGATCCTCCCACCTCAGCTTCCCAAAGTGCTAGCATTACAGGCATGAGCCACCATGCCTCACCAGATTTTTAAAAAATATATAACTGCATCTCTGTTGATTCTGGGGCTTGGTCAAAATGGATAGATAAGATAGTATTCTAAATTCAAATTCATGGCTAGGCACAGTGGCCCACACCTGTAATCCCAGCACTTTGGGATTCCAAGACAGAAGACTCACTTGAGTACAGTATGAGACCAGCCTGGGCAACATAGATCTTGCCTCTACAAAAAAAAAAAAAAAAATAGCCAGCCAGGTGTGGCACATGCCTGTAGTCTCAGCTGCTTGGAAGGCTGAAATGAGAGGATCTCTTGAGCCCAGGAGGTCTAGGCCAGAGTGAGCTGTGATCGTGCCATTGCACTCCAGACTGAGTGACAGAGTGAGACTGTGTCTAAAAAAAAAAGTTTGAATTAAAAAAAAAAAAAGTCGGCTGTGCACGGTGGCTCATGCCTGTGATCCCAGCACTTTCGGAGGCCAAAGTGGGTGGATCATCTGAGGTCAGGAGTTTGAGACCAGCTCACCAACATGGTAAAACTCCATCTCTACTAAAAATACAAAAATTAGCCTGGAATAGTGGCGCATGCCTGTAATCCCAGCTACTTGTGAGGCTGAGGCAGGAGAATCCCTTGAACCCAGAAGGCAGAGGTTGCAGTGAGCTGAGATTGTGCCATTGCACTCCAGCCTGGGCAACATGAGCGAAACTCCATCTCAAAAAAACAAAAACAAAAAACAAACTCAAATTAGCATGATAGATCAGGTTACTTAGATTCAACTTTCTGAGATGTTATTTGTTAACATTAAGGCTAATTTATTATAATGAAAATGTAAACTTTGAGGTATGTTAATATATAAACATCTTTTTCCCAGAAGTACCTTTGGCCTAAAAGGTCTTTAGTATTCAGCACACTGGGTAAAGTTCAGTTTAGACACAATCAAATTGGCACCTTTTAAACATAAGTGAAATATAGAGAGCTTGAACTTGAGTTACTTAAAGAAGATACAGTATAATTAATTATACAGAACAAAACAAAAATGTGTTTAGAGTGACTCTGGCCTGACTCTTGTCCATCAGCCCCTAGTGGCCTATCTTCAGCCTTTGGGAAGTCTTAACTTCCCAGGTTAAACTAGAATATTCTGGAACTGAGCTGTCCAAATTTCGTCTTAAAGTGGATCATTTGACTCTGAAACACGATTCTCATGGCAGAAAAAGCCCTGGTGTTTCCTCGGAGCTGGGGATAAAGGCCAGTGAGCCAGCCTGTGATGAGAGCTGCCCCTGGCACCATCTGAGTGGAAAGCTCATTGGGACAGCCATGCAGCTATCTGAGCCGACTGAAGCCCTGTCCCTTACCCCTCAGGCACCTGACGCTTAACTTGCCTCCTGGGAAATAATGATCTAGCATTTACTTGGAACAATGATTAATCATGTTCTTTAATAATTACTGACATTTGTATTTTAAGCTGTATACCAATGTTCGTATTTGACATTGATTTTCTAACCATTAGAGATATTTAATTAAAACTTGGAAATGAAAGAAACAAAATGAAATTTGGTTTCTTTTGGTTTGAATCCTAATTTTTTTTTTCAGTCCTTAGGGTACTAGATTAGGCCAACCTTTGTTTCACCACCTTTATCTGACCGTGGAAGATTTTAGGCTGTTCAAGAGTCCACCCAAAAGAGAAGTATGCTGCTCTGCAAAGGTTTGGTGGCTGTTGCCCAGGAAATCCTCATTTAGTGTTGACCATGTGTGTGGAGACCTGAAAAGAAGTGAAGGCTTTTGTTGTGAGGGTCTCCACACACTCAGGGCCAAAGCCTGCCAGAATTTCATACTATTTAACTTGAGACATTAAAACCAACTTGGCACATTACCCCCTCGCCCCGGAAGAGAGAAATGGGCAGAAGTGGAAGGGTGTGGTGGCTCATGCCATCATGCCCAGCCAACCCTCCTTTTCAGCAAGATCAAATTGATGCCCAGAGGTTGAAAAACACCCACGACACAGCGATAGGGCCAGGATTTGAACCAAGTCCAAAGTCCCAATACTGGGCTTTCAGGAAGGGAGAATTATGTACAGTTTTTTGCACAATTTTGTTCTGGAATGGGTGGGGCTGGGAGGAGAGGTTGGTGGTACTGAAAGGAAGCTAGAAGGCTTTTGGGGGGTTATTGCTGATAATAGCATAGTTTTATGGGCAGAGTGTGGTGGCTCACACCTGTAATCCCAGCACTTTGGGGGGCCAAGGTGGGAGGATTGCCTAAGCCCAGGAGTTCGAGACCAGCCCGGGCAACATAGTGAGACCCCCCCCCCGCCATCTCTACAAAAATAAAAATAAAAATTAGCCAGGCAAGGTGGTGTGTTCCTGTAGTCCCAGCTACTTGGGGGGCTGAGATGGGAGGGTTGCATGAGTCCAGGAGGTGGAGTCTTCAGTGAGCCATGATTGTATCACTCCACTTCAGCCTGTGCGGCCAAGCGAGACCTTGTCTCAAAAATAATAATAATAAAATAAGACTGGGTGCTGTGGCTCATGCCTGTAATCCCAGCACTTTGAGAGGCCAAGGTGAGCAGATCACCTGAGGTCAGAAGTTCGAGAGCAGCCTGGATAACATGGTGAAACCCTGTCTCTGCTAAAAATACAAAAATTAAATGGGTGTGGTGGCACACACCTGTAATTCCAGCTACTTGGGAGGCTAAGGCAGGAGAATTGCTTGAACCCGCGAGGCAGAGGTTGTAGTGAGCCGAGATGATGCCACTGCACTCCAGCCTGGGCGACAGAGCGAGACTCAGTCTCAAAAATAATAATAATAGTAATAATAATAGTAATAATAATAAAATAGCTCTGTGGACTCTGATAATGCTTTCTTTCTTATGAGTAAAGCTACATATATTTAACTTATACACATGCCAATGTCCCATCGTTTTAGAACATGATAAAGGGAACACAGGGAGAATTAAATTTTTTTTTTTTTTTGAGACAGAATTTTGCTCTTCTTGCTCAGGGTGGAGTGCAATGGCACGATCTCAGCTCACCACAACCTCCGTCCCCGGGTTCAAGCGATTCTCCTGCCTCAGCCTCCTGAGTAGCTCGGATTACAGGTATGCGCCACCACGCCTGGCTAATTTTTAGTAGAGATGGGGTTTCTCCATGTTGGTCAGGCTGGTCTCAAACTCCTGACCTCAGGTGATCTGCCACCTCAGCCTCCCAAAGTGCTGGGATTACAGGCTTGAGCCACTGCATCTGGCCAGAATTAAAATTTTTAAATTGAGCTGTTTGAGCTCTTTAAATAGAGCGGGGAGGAATTAAACTTATAGACTTATTTTTTGCCTTTCATCTCTATAGGTTTGCTTGTTTGTTCGTTTTTTGAGATAGGATCTGGCTCTGTCACCCAGGCTGGAGTGCAATGGCATGATATCTTCTTACTGCAACCTCTGCCTCCTGGGCTCAAACCATCCTCCCACCTCAGCCTCCAGAATAGCTGAAACTACAAGTATGTGCCACCATGCCCAGCTAATTTTTTTTGTATTTTGTAGAGATGGGGTTTTGCCATGTCATCCAGGCTGGTCTCAAACTCTTGGCCTCAAGCGACCCTCTTGCCTCGGCCTCCCAAAGTGCTAGGATTCCATGTGTGAGCCTCCATGCCTGGCCCATCTCTAGAGTTTCTGTTTCCATTTTACTTGATGCTACTAAATGCCCTTAAATGGTCCCCAGCTTAGTGATCCTCTGAATTGTTGGTGGCCAGTGCTCCAATCAGCTCTCTGGGATGGATGAACCTTTACTGACGTCTGTGGGTCCAAATGTCTTTGCTCCATTGGCCCCTGACTTTCTCTACCAGCAAGCAGCCTTGATCTGGGAAATCACCTAGCTGGGAGGAGCAAGGCAGGAAGTGAGAGGGAGGGTGGAGTGGGGGAGCGGGGCTGTGGAGGCCTGGGCTCGAGTTCTGATATATATGTGTGTGTGTGTGTGTGTGTGTGTATATATATATATATATATATATATTTTTTTTTTTTTTTTTTTTTTTTTTTTAGCAGGGTCTTGCTCTATTGCCCAGGCTGGAGTGCAGTGGTGCAGTCATGGTTCACTACAGCCTTGAACTCCTGGCCTCAAGTGATCCTCCTGCCTCAGGCTCTCAAAGTGCTGGGATTACAGATGTGAGCCACCGTGTCCAGCCCCAGTTCTTTTTCTTTTCTTTTCTTTTTTTCATTTTTTCTTTTTTTGAGACAGAGTCTCACTCTGTCACCCAGGCTGGAGTGTAGTGATGTGATCTTGGCTCACTGCAACTTCCACCTCCTGGGTTCAAGTGATTCTTGTGCCTCAGCCTCCCGAGTGGCTGGGACTACAGGCATGTGCCACCACACCTGGCTAATTTTTGTATTTTAGTAGAGATGAGGTTTCACCATGTTGGCCAGGCTGGTCTTGAACTCCTGACCTCAGGTGATTCACCTGCCCCAGCTTCCCAAAGCAGCCCCATTAACCTAGCCCCTGGGAGAGTGGTCTGTGGAGGGAGTCTCCAAAGCCTACTCTGTCTCAGATCTCAACTCCTTCTGCCTTTCTGGGATTCTGGGAACCCCTCCCATGCCTCACCCCATTTTCCCTGCAACAGATGAACAGAAGGAATGTCTGCCATGAGCTACTGCTCTGTCCACCCTGCACAAGCTTGTGGCCCCGTGCGGTGGGTCTGGGATGGGGCTGCAGGGCCACTGTGGAGGCAGCGGGACTAGCCAATGTGGCTAGGTGGGAGGAGCCCTGCAGGTGACCTCCTGGAATGGGAAAATAAGCAAGATCATGTGGTGGCCTCAGGAAGGGCTGGAGGCATGGCTGGCTCTTCATCAGCATAGAGGTAGGGAGGGGGCAAAGCAGAAAGTCCTGCCTCAATCCCCCACTTCCCCTGCACGTTGATACCAGGGCTTTTGGGTATTTGCTCTTGTTTCCTCGTTGTTTGCCTCCTCCTCATCCCCATCCCTGTGGCTGCAGTCCTGGTCCCCTGTCCTGCCCTGGGGGTGCACAGGCTGCCTGTGGAATGAGTGAGGAAGGATGGGAGGACTGATGGTGCGGTGGATAGACAATTAAGGGAGGAGCAGGTGAAAGAGAAGGAGGCAAACAGTGAGTGGCTGCATGGCTTTAAAAAGCAAGGAAAGTTGGTGAGGAGTGTCCAGTACCAGAGGGGCTTTGGGTGTGGGTGGATGGAAATGAACAATTCGCCAAAAAAAGAACACTACATAGCCAGGTGTAGTAGTGCATGCCTGTGGTCCCAGCTACTTGGGAGGCTGAAGTGTAGGATCGCTTGAGCCTGGGAGGTCAAGGCTGCAAAGAGAGATGATCGCACCACTGCACTGCAGCTTGGGTGACAGAATGAATTCCTGTCTCCAAAACAAAACAGACAAAACAAACAAACAAAAACAGAAAAAGGGGAACACTACAGAAAGGTGAGGGCCATTCTGTGTTCTCACTCAGGGCCCTGGACACAGGATGATCCCGGATGGTGAGGCGGAGTTGAGGACATTGTTGTATGAGCGGAGAGTTGGCTAAGCTGCTAGAATCCCTTCCTCTGAAACGAAGCCGTGCAGGGATGGGGTGGGGAAGGTTGTCAACCAGCCAGCATGCTCCTGGGCCTGTGGAAGGGGAGAGTGTCCACGGTTCACTTGGGGTCCCAGGGACCTTGCCAGCCCTGTACTGGGCTTTGGCATGAAGGGGTGGAGAAGCTCTTCCAAGCTCTGACTGGTGTCTTGGTTACTAAATCCTGAGGGTGGCATGATGAGAACACCAGTGGGGAGCCTTTGGCTGTGGGGTTCTGTGAGTGAGGCAGCATGAAGCAGAAGTTGCCTCTAGATGTCGCCATCTGACCACGCTGGCATCAGCTGAGTGCCATTGGAGGAAAATGTTCATGAGATGCGGCCTGAGGCCTGTCCCCAGCCCAAGCTGGGTCTCCCGGCGACTGCAGCCTGGAGCACCTTCGGAAGGCCTCCTGGGACTAGGGATGTCTTTGGGGCTGGGAACAAGTGTGGGTGGAGGAAGGGCTGATCCTGTGGTCACCCAGCCCTGTCTTGTAGGGAAGGAACTGCTGGGGTCCCAGGAGAAGCCAGAGCCAGGCAGTGGGCTCCAGATGGTGGGGGAGTGGCTGCCACCTTGACCATCTTCCCCAGCATGGCTGTTCTCCTCTGTGGACCGCCCCATGCCTCTGACCCCCATCCTCCCTACCCCATTCCCTACAGCCAGTCCCCACAGCCACTCTTCTAGCACCCCGGGGGCCATTCCCATCTGTCCTCCCCTGTCCCAGTTCCAATAATGGACTACACCACCTTTATCTTCCACTGCCCCAAATGACGGCTGTCCGTCTAGTCAGTTCCACCCACTACACCACAGTCATTGTGACCATGTCACTCCTTTGCTCCGAACCTTGGCTCTCCCTCACCCTAAGGAGGAAAGCTCAGACTCCCTCTCCCCAGGGTGGCCTCTCCAGCCTCCTCCATCTGTTCCCAGCAGGGTGGGCATGGCTGTCACATGTTCCTAGAACATGCCAGGCCTTTGGCCTTGCTGTTCCCTCCGCTGGAACACCTACCACTGCACCATCCACCTCCACCTGTCTTGTTCCTATGACTCAGCATGACTCTGCTGAAGCATCCCCTGCCCTGGGAAGACTTCCTGGCTTTCCAGGCAGTACCAGCTCCTGTCTCCAGTTCCCATGGCACTGGGACCTCCATCACATCTCCTCAGATAGCTTGCCAATGTCTGTCAGTCTGTCTGCCCTCTTGGCGACACCAGGGACCTCCTCTGACTCTCCTCTGAGTCCCCAGGGATCAGCCCAGTGCCTGGTATGAAGCAGGCACTTACACATGCATTTAAAATGTTAGGGAGGAAAGAGTGGGAAAAGAGAAAGAGATCCTTATCTTTCCTCACAAGCTGAAGTCACCTTTTGCAAGCATTGGGCCTGTGCCCTGGTTATCCCTGGGATGGAGCCCAGAACCCTCTACCTTTTGCTTCTTGCTATGGGCTTTTTGTTTTGAGATGGAGTCTCACTCTGTTGCCCAGACTGGAGTGCAGTGGCAGGATCATGGCTCACTGCAGCGTCAACAATGTCCGGCCTCTAAGCCCAAGCTAAGCCATCATATCCCTTGTGACTTGCACGTATACATCCAGATCACCTGAAGCAACTGAAGATCCACAAAAGAAGTGAAAATAGCCTTAACTGATGACATTCCACCATTGTGATTTGTTTCCGCCCCACCCTAACTGATCAATGTACTTTGTAATCTGCCCCACCCTTAAGAAGTTTCTTTGTAATTCTCCCCACCTTTGAGAATGTATTTTGTGAGATCCACCCCCTGCCCGCCAAACATTGCTCCTAACTCCACCGCCTATCCCAAAACCTATAAGAACTAATGATTAATCCACCACCCTTTCTTTGCTGACTCTCTTTTCGGACTCAGCCCACTTGCACCCAGGTGAAATAAACAGCCTTGTTGCTCACACAAAGCCTGTTTGGTGGTCTCTTCACACGG
This sequence comes from Pan troglodytes, assembly GCF_028858775.2. NCBI lineage: Eukaryota > Metazoa > Chordata > Mammalia > Primates > Hominidae > Pan > Pan troglodytes. The sequence continues at coordinate 64,926,974 of NC_072416.2, forward strand.
ACACGTGAGACAAACTTCCCCTGGCTCAGGTGATCCTCCCACCTCAGCCTTCCGAGTAGCTGGGGCTACAGGCGTGCACCATCACCTGGCTAATTTTTGTATTTTTTGTGGAGATGAGGTTTCGCCATGTTGCTCCAGCTGGCCCTGTTATGGTTTTAAGGATAACCACAAATTCCTTGACACTCTTTCCATCAAGGAGTGGGGTCTAATTCCTCTCCTCTTGAATCTGGGCTGGCCTTAGAGTCTTGCTTATAACTGTCTCAAGCACGTCCATGTGAAGAGAATCCACCAAACAGGTTTTGTGTGAGCAACAAGGCTGTTTATTTATTTTGGACTCAAGGAGGGCTGAGTCCGAAAAAGGAGTCAGCAAGGGTGGTGGGATTATCATTAGTTCTTATAGGTTTGGGGATAGGCGGTGGAGTTAGGAGCAATGTTTGGCAGGCAGGGAGTGGATCTCACAAAGTACCTTCTCAAGGGTGGGGAGAATTACAAAGAACCTTCTTAAGGGTGGGGGAGATTACAAAGTACATTGATCAGTTAGGGTGGGGAAGAAACAAATCACAATGGAATGTCATCAGTTAAGGCTATTTTCACTTCTTTTGTGGATCTTAGTTGCTCCAGGCCATCTGGATGTATAAGTGCAGGTCACAAGGGATATGATGGCTTAGCTTGAGCTCAGAGGTCTGACAATAACTAATAGAATATAGTAAGTCTTTATATAATGTCCTCACTTAATGTAGTTCTTGGAAATTGCAGCTTTAAGCAAAATGACATACAAGGAAACCAATTTTGTCATAGGCTAATTGACATAAACAAGAGTTAAGTTCCTACAGCATATTTCTGGTGATAGAAATATCATCAAACTTCTAAACAAAGACCCAAATGCTTCTCATATTAAACATTGAAACACATGTAAGAAAGACTAATAGAAACAAGGCCAGGTGTGGTGGCTCACACCTGTAATCCCAGCACTTTGGGAGGCTGGGGAAGGCAGATCAACTGAGGTCAGGGATTTGAGACCAGCCTGGCCAACATGGCGAAACCCTGTCTCTCCTAAAAATACAAAAATTAGCCGGGCTTGGTGGTGGGCATCTGTAATCCCAGCTGCTCAGGAGGCTGAGGCAGGAGAATTTCTTGAATCCAGGAGGCGGAGGTTGCAGTGAGCCAAGATTGTGTCATTGCACTCCAGCCTGGGCAACAAGAGCGAAACTCCATCTCAAAAAAAAAAAAAAAGAAAGAAAGCAAGAAAGATTAATAAAAACAAGTAATACAATTATTTATCCAGTTATTCCAGTTCAAGGTCATGGATGGCTGGAGCCTATCCCAGCAGCTCAGGGCGCCAGGCGGGAACCAGGCCTAGACAGGATGCCATTGCCTTGAGTACACTGACACTCATGCAGACTGGGAGCATGCAGACAAGCTAGTTAATCTAACATGCACATCCTTGGGATGGGGGAAGAAACCAGAGTACCCAGAGAAAGTCCTCTACAGACTCCACACAGACAGTAGCCCCAGCCAGAAATAGATTTTTTTCTTCATCAATGTTGTAACAAAATAATGTTGAACAAAATGAGCCAGGAGTGGTCGCACACCCCTGTAGTTCCAGCCACTTGGGAGGCTGAGGCAGAAGGATCGCTTGAACCCAGGAGTTTGAGGTTACAGTGAGCTATGATCATGCCACTGCACTCCAGCCTGAGCAATAGAGACCTGTCTCTAAAACAAACAAACAAACAAACAAATCATTAAAAAAAATAATAAAAGCTTTCAGTGACATCCTCCCATTCCTGCCTCCCACCATCCTCCCCTGCTTCCAAGGAGTCAGAAAAATGTCACAATCCCTTCATGATGTGCAAGGCTGAGTGTGACCTGGCCCTGCCCACTCTTCAACCCCATCTCATACCTCTACCACTTCTGTGCTTCAGCCACTCTGAGTTGCTTCCAGCGAGGGAGTCTCTCTGTTAACTGGACATAGTAGGGACTCAATTTGTGATAATTTGTGATCATAAACTAGGTCACATCTGTGAGCTTTGCTGAGCACTTTACATGTATTATCTCATTTAATCTTCATGCAACCCAATGATCAAGTATTATTAACCCATTTTACAGATGAAGAAACTGAGCCTGGGCATGTAAAAGGATGTGCCCAAGGTCACAAAAATAGTAAATGCAGAGTCGAGTTTGAAACCCTAGTGTCTGAATCCAAAGCTTCCTCAGCAATCATGTGATTCTACTGAATAGGTATTAATTTGATAAGAAGCACGTGCTCCACCTGCTCCCCAAAGGCCTGGCAGCAACTTAGGAAGGAGAGTGAGCTGTTGGTCTATGGAAGCATTCTAGCAAGAGCTGGGGAGCACTAGGCAAGATGTGAATTGGACGGAGTGTGGGGGCCCCACCCTGAGGCTGGGACCTCTGCCTATGCCTGGGATTGGGGGCTGTGTGCACGCATGGGTCATGGGATACCCTGTATATGGCCTTTCCCTGTGTCCAGGCCAGCCTAGTCCTTGGGGCTGGGGGTGGGCAAGAGCAGGTGGAAGCTTGGGGAGCCCGCCTCGAGCAGGCAGAGTCCAGCAGACCATAGCCTGTCCACTGTCCTGACCCTGTGGCCCTGGACTGGCCTCTGCCCTGGGCCTGGCACCTCTGGCTTGGGGAAGGGCCCAGAACTACTCAGGCACACAGTGAGGCCTGCCCTCCCACCTGCTACCAGGCAGAATTTATCTCAACTGAGTGAGAAATAGAGAGAGGGAGAGAGAAAGAGAGAAAGGGAGAGAGAGAGAGAGAGAGAGAGGCAATTGCGTAAGAGGGTTTGAACAAAAATGGTTATGGCACTGGTGTTTGTAAGAAAGAGAAACTGGACACTGTTGACATGTCCTCCTCAAGGGCTGGACAAAGAGATTCTGATGTGTCCATCCTGGCAGACTTTAGAAATAATTAGGAAAAGAAAAAGTGATGGGGGAAGATCTTTAAAGTTTATCTGACAGGAAACTGCTAATTGTCAATACTGTAAATGTCGGGGGGAATTGATCACAAAACAGAATGTACAGTGTGACCCCAAGTTGAAATCCTTCCCCCAGCCCTCACACACACTCTTCCACCAGCTGCCTCGTGACTTACCCTATTGGCCAGTGGCCAGAGGGTGGGGGAGGGGACTTATCTTGGGAAGTGGATGAGATCACCCCAAGGCTGGCTGATTTAGTACTGGGTAACTTTTTCCACCCTTATGGCTCTCAGAGGCTTCTGTGCTGGCTCCTAAACCTTGGCGCCAACCTCAGGCTGGAGGGGGGTTATGCTCCCCCTCCCCAGGGTGGAGATGGTGGCCAAAGCTGGATAGGGCACAGGTGCTGGGCTGACGCAGAGACGGAGTGGCAGAGGGGGTCTGGGGAGTTCCAGGGCTCAGCTGGGACCCTATGAGAACTCTGCTCCCAGCAGATCTGGGTGTCCTGTCATTTCCCAGGGACCTGTGTGTGCAGAAAATACATTTTGTGGATACAGGAATATCCCAGAGGATAGCCACTGTGTGAAGGGCTGAGGGATCTCCCTGGCAGTGCCTCTAACACCTTGGCATGTCTTGGGATTCCAGTCAGCCAGCCGGGCTCTCCTCGGACAGGACTCCCCTTGTTTCTGGCCAAAATTCTGGTGAGGATGGTTGTGGGGGGAAGAGATAAGTCTGTGTTGGGAAAGGGACTAGGGCTCAATTCCAGCTCAGCAAATAAATATTCTGTTCAACTCTCTGCCTGCCCCCTACCTCCCACGCCCCCACTCTCCCACCCCCCGGTGCCTATCAGGCGACTTCCAGCCTTAAGGAAACTTTGCAGTGTGTCCCAATCCCCTGAGCACAGCCACACCTCTGAGCCTTTGCCCAGACAGTTGTCCCAGCCTGACCACCTTTCCCCTCTCCAGCTGCCTTTGTCAACCCCCACCCTGGAGCTGGGTCAGGTGCCATCTGTCCCCAAGTCAGCGTCCATCATGTCAGCTTGTCTATGTTCAGCTGGGGTGAGTCTGAGGGCAGGAGCTGGGTCCAGGGAAAATTCTAGGACATGCTGGATGAAGGAAACAGTGGGCTCCTGGAAGGGATCAGGGGTTGGGAGAGGACCAGCTGTGTGCTCAGACCAGCTGTTCTGTGCCAGGGCCTCGAGGGGGGCACCTAGGAGCCTCAGGCCCCTCAAACCCCACAGCAAACAGCAAGAGAACAGGGTGTGGGGCACTCTGCCTGGGCTCTGCCGGCGAGGAGCAGGAACTGGACAGAACCAGAGTGAGCTGGAGTGTCTCCTCCTTAGCCTGGGCCCTGGGCAGCAGGGCTGGGAATGGAATTCTCCAGCTGGATGGAGCTGTTCCTGGAAAATCCCTATACGCCCTCCCAGAAATGTGCTCTTGTGCCTGGCTCTTGCTTCTTCAGAGTTGGAGGAGAAGAGACCTTTCTGCTGCTAGGCAATTCAGGCAAGGCCCTTACCCTCTCTGGACCCCTGGGCCTAGACTCCAGGACAGATGAGCAGGGATTCGTGCATCTATTGAGTGCCATCTATCAGCCTCACTAAATTCTCTCACCCACCCTGAGAGGCAGGGATCAGGGTTCCCATCATTTGGGAAGGAGGTAGATGCTCGGAGATGCCAAGTGGCTTACCCAAGGTCACATAGCTGAGTTGGGACTCAAGCCCCTACCGATCGAGCGTCAGCCTGCATGCAGTTCCAGCCCCCGACCTGCATTTAGGGTCCCTGAATGGACAGAGCGAGCCCGCAGGCTGAGGATGCCACTGCCAGCTCAGGTCCACCTGACTGAGGCCAGGCCTGGCCCTGTGCCTGCTACTCAGAATAACCCTTGTGGTTCTGGGCATGGATCGTGGCCCATCACCTGGGACCTATTTTTGTCCTTCGGGTAACAAGGAAGTCTCACCTTGTGCAGTAACCATTTGGGACAAGGATGGAACATATGACCCCCCAACCCCAGCTGATTTTGCTGCCCTGCTGGGAAGTGACCCCAATAGGGAAGGGGAGGGCCTGCCCCAGCCACTTCCCAGAACTTGGCTTCCTACCTTCATCCCCCTCTTCTCAGCAGCCCATACCCCTGCACGCACACACACACACACACACAAACACACCCCATAACCAGGGTCCCAGAGCATCTACATTTGTCCTTAGGATCCCTTGCCACGCCTTATGCAGTGGCAATGCCACTTTCTCACATCTAGCTGTGGACCAAGCCCATTTCCTCAGGTTCCAGTCAGAGGGCTCCAGAACCCAGGTACAGTGGCCAGCCAGGGATCTAGCATCTAGAACTGGACATTCAGAACTGGGGGCCTGGAATCCTATGGGGCAGTGGCTGATGGCATTTGAAGAAATCACAGAAGCTGTGGGCACGACTACATCCACTCTGAAAGGTCAAGTGCCATCTCGAGGGTCAACCCCAAAAGCCTTTTATAGAAGGGGGGATTCCTGTATGGAGTGGAGCACAGAGACATAGAGGGCACCCCAGCAGACTGAGAGGGGCTGCTTTCTGCTGAAACTAGGCGTGTACACATGTATGGGGATGGGGTGGGAAGGGTCATGTCCCCAACCCAGTAACATAAAATAAATGCATAGAAAAAAGAAAGAAATCTGGTAAAAACATAACTATAACAACAAAACCAAGAATGACTGCAGCTGTAATGACAATAATAACAGAAGCTGTTCCATTTTTTGAGAGCCAATTATGTGCCAGCCTCTGTGCTAAGTAAGGGCTTTGCTTGTATGATCTCAGTTAATCCCCACAGCGTGCTCTTCTCTGGGTGGGGGTGGGTGGGCAGTGGCCTGTGGGGTGTGCTCTATAAATGTGGTTGTTTTCTGCCAGGTCTGCAGCTTCCGCAGAGGTAGACAGAGGAGCCCTTAGGCCCCATCTATAGGAGATGTCGTGCTCTCCTTGCCAGCAATGCAGGGTGTGAGATGGGATGGCCAGCCCCCTTGGGGATGCCTTCGGGGAGCCAGCCAGGCCCACTGAGCTAACCTCAGCCCCCACTTGGCCCTACTCCTCTAGGCGTTGGGGCTCAAAATAGCAGCCGCTCGAGAGCTGACAATCAAAGGCCAGCTAAAAAAAGGCCCCTCAGTCTGGGCTCTGTCGCACACGGCTCGTAGAGCCTATTTTAGGGGAGAGGGTGCCGACGTGCCAGTGGAAAATCCATAGGGCGGGAGTCTCCCAAAGTGGGAGACCCATATGCCTCCCTCTCCCCACTCTGGCCCCCAACCCAAGTGCTCACGTGCACACACACTCACATTTTGCAGCCGTCAGCCTGCTTCCTGACCACTGGACCCTGTCATCTCCACCACAGCCCAGGAGAGGGATGAGGAAATTGAGGCTCAGAGATGGGAATTGACTTGCCCAAGATCACGTGGCTGGGAAGTAGGCAGGACAGCCACCAGATGGGGCCACTGTGGCTCACAGTCCAGTGCTCTCCCGTGGAAGAAGGCACATCACTGAGGAAGCCAATACATTGTTCTCTGGAGTGCCCAAAGCTCAGAGATGGGGCCAACGGTAGGGTGTTCTGGGTCGGACTGGGGGTGAGTAGGAGCTGAGGGTGACCTGTGGTCTTAGTCTCTGCATGGGAAGAAATCTCACTAGAACCCCCCAGGCCAGTTCTGAGAGGACCTTGCCTGGCTGTGGGAGAGGCGGCTGGAGCGGGTCCTCATCGGCACTGAGCCCAGCCCAGCCCCCTCATCCTATCCCTGTGACCACCTCACGCCCTGCCCCGCCCAGGCCCCCAGAGGCTGGCAGGCCCTGCCAAGTTTCCAGGGAATGTGTCAGATAAAGGGCTGGTGCTCATGACCGTCTCCCATCTAGCAGCTATCTCTGACCCTACTGCCACTACCACTGCCACCGCCACTGGGAGGTGGATAAGAATAGCAACAGCCCCAGTGAGTGGGCACCCACAGGGACACCAACCATGTCTTTAGGTGTCCAGCCTCAGCCTCAGACTGAGGATGAGTCTCCAGGTTCCCCTTTTCATCAGTTCCAGCCCCACCTAGCTCCCCCATCATCCTGGGCCCAAAATCCTACCACATCTTAGGGTAAAACTCCAAGCCACATCCCTTGCAGCTGCTGCCTCAGCAGGGGGAATCTGGAGGGGATGCCATCGCCACATTGATCCTGAGCTGGGGCCTGAGCCCTGCCCTTCACTGGGGAGCTGTATAACATGGAGCTGGACATTGTCCCTCTCAGGGCCCACAAGCAGGGCAAGGTGGCACAGCAGCCCCTGGAGAATGAGATAGCCAGCCGAGGCCTCTCCAGGGGCTGGGTCCCCCGTTGTCCTGGTGACCATAGTCTAGTCTGGCTTCTGAGTGCCCCTGTGAATTCTGGCTTTCTGGTCAGTGGGGATGTGAAGACGGTGAGGGTCCTCATGTCTCATAGTTAGGGGGTCACTGGGATACGACCACCGGGTGGTGTTGGGGGGGCCCTGCATGAGTCCTGTGACACTCCTGTGAGGGTGTGAGGGTAGCTGCGTGACTACAAGGTAAGAGGCTGTTGTCATGGAACCCATGGTGAGCATAGTTGTGACACCGGAATCGGGAGATCCAGGGAGACTCATCTCCAACTGTGACACATGGGGGTGATGGAGGGAGCCGAGTCCCAGTCCCCACATCAGTGACTCCTGCAGCTCTCACAGCCTGACTCATTGCATGGCCCCGGACCTGGTACCCCCAGCCTCCTTGCCCCCGGCTCTGGCGCCTTTCTCTCCTCGCGTCCTCCCTGTTCTCAGGCGACTCTTCCTCTTTTGTCCCCCACCCATGTCACCCACCTACCAAAGGGGTCCCAGGGAGGAGGTCAGGGATGCTAGGGAAGAACGAGGAAGGGTGGGCCGAGGTAAGCTCCTCTCACGCTCACACATTCTGATGTATGCATCACACAGAGCAGACTGCAGCATATACTTATACACCCACAGACACACGTGTGCACACACACCTGGTAGAGTGACTGGGCCACTAAGAAGTCTCCCAAGCTCAGTCTTCCAACACCAGCCCTGTCTGGTAGGCCCCCACCACCCCTTAAGTCAGGGTCCCACGCCGCTGAGGCCCTCACATTAGAAACGCATCCTCCCGCCGCAGCAGTGTGTCTGGAGGTGACACCCTAGGAAGAACTTCTGCCCTGAGGCCCCAGCTAGAGTCCTGGGTGGGTGTAGGTAGATGTGGGTGGGATGGGGTCTCTGAGGGCCCGAGACTGTTGCTTTCTTTGTGGGTGAGGGCCAGACTGACCTCTGGGCCTCTGGCTTCAAGAGCCCTAATCGCTGGGGCTGGAAAAAGTTTAAAAATATCCTCATGTTTACATTCTTTCCAAGCTGCCTCCTGATCCTCCGTGCTGGGTCCCTTTGATCTGGCCCAGTGCCTCTGGAAGGGGCCTGGGAGAAGGGGAGCATGAGGCCTCTGCTGGGGCCCACCCCTCAACCCCCTCCAGCTCCAGCCCAGAACCCTGTGAGACCCTGGACATCACAGACCCTATGAGCACCTGGGCACTAGAAGGGAGCTGGGGCTGGAAGGGGTGTCTTGCACTCTTGCATTGGGGCTGGAGCTGGGGCCCCTCTCCAAACTCCCTCCCAAAAGCCTGGGCCTCTTGGGACCTCTAGGGAGTGTGTGTAAGTGTGGGGATGTAGGTCCCTCAACAATCCATGCACTGGGGAAAGTCGCATTTACTGAGCCCTGCAGTGCCTGGCACTGTGCTAAATGCATTGTGCAGGGATTATCTCATGTAGTTTTCCTAACGTCAAAAACTTGTATCACCAAGTAAGCCAAGGCTCTGAGAGGTGAAGCAGTTTTCCTGGGAACACATCGCATGGATAAGCACAACACATGCTCTTCTACCCACAGAGCTATTGGTTGGCCCCCACCTTGCTCTAGCAGGGGCGAGGCCCTGCCTGCAGAATGAAGCCTGCCTCACTAGCATTAATCTCTACAGGCATTCACTGGCCCACTGCCAAGCCTAGAGACCAATCAGCTTTGTGCCTCTCTTCCTCTGCGACCCAGGATAAGCCACACCCCCTCTCTGATCCTCACCTTTCTCTCTTTCTCTATTTATGTAGAGACAGAGTTTCACTTTGTTGCCTAGGCTGGCCTTGAACTCCTGGCTTCAAGCAATCCTCTCACCCTGGCCTCCCAAAGTGCCGGGATTACAGGCATGAGCCACCACACCTGGCCACCTTCCTCTGCAGAATGGGGCTGAGGATACAGGAGAGTTTTATGTCCCCAGATGCCCAAGGAACCTGGGCCCTTGTCTGTGGAGAAGGGGCTTGTGGACCTGGCGGTCAGCTCCAGCAGTGACAACCAAGAGTGGTCTGGGGCCTGGAGGCCCGAGGAAGAAGCCCTCAAACTAGAGCAGATGCCTTCATTTGCCCTGGTATCCTGTCATCCACCCTTTCGTCTGTGGGTCTCCCACCCACCCAATTACCAACCCACCCACCCAATTACCAACCCACCCATCCATCTACCCACTAATCCATCCAGCCATGCCTCTGCCTAGCCATCCACTTATCCATTCACCCATGCACCCTCCTATCTCCCTATTTATCCATCTAGGATAAGGGCCAGAAAGTGGTGGTTGTAGCTCAAGTGACGCATCGTATGGCTGTATGAACCTAGAAATTTCCCTCCTTCTCTTTGCAATTCACCTTTCCATCTTTACAAGAAAGAGCTGATCTGGGTGATCTCTAAGGCCCTGCTGGGAAATCTTGGGGGAGCAGAGACCACCTGAACGCTGTGGACATTTCCAGAGAGGTAACACGGACCTTGGCCAGATAGTTACGCCATGTACCGTGGTTCTAAGACTCCCAGCTACGGCCCTTAACCTCCCTGACCTTCAAGATCCTCCACTGCAAAATGGGGCCAATAATCCACCCTTGTAGGTTGATAGGAGGACTAGATGAGACACTACCTCCAGAAGATTTGCACCCTGAAGACTTCTGAATGCATGCAGGCCGAGCAGAGGATATCCTGGCAGAGGGGCAGGGAAGCCCTGCCTGGATGAGGGTAGCCAGCAGAGCCTCCAGTGGGGGTACCTGAGCCAGGATGACTGGGGCCAGCCTCAGAGTCCAACCCCTGGGCTGGGGATCCTGGCTGAGTCTTTGCCAGGTTGCCCGCCCTGTCTCTCTTAGCTGGGCTTGGCCCCCATCCCACAGAATCTGCCAATAGTGGAGAGATTATCTCCTAAAAATAGGGCCTGGGCCCCACAGAGGTTGTTTTTCTCCCTTTCCTGTGATTGACCATCATCAGCTCATGGTGCTTGGGACAGCAAGTCCCACCCTGACTCCCCAGAGATGGTTGAGAAGGGGACATAGGGGATCAGCATGTATCTGGGGTCACCCACAGGTCAGGGATTAGAGGTCAATCTGGAGAGCTCAGCTCTTACTTAGCAGGGCTCAGCCGGGCTCAGCAGAGCATCAGGACATGGCTTAATCTTGGGCCAGGGTCAGGGGTTCACCTCAGAGAGGGGCAGCTCCAGAGTAAGCCACGGGGGTGCCCGTCCCACTCCGATTGTCTCCATCTAAGTGACTCCCCTTCTCTGATTTCCTGCAGATGCCCTCATGCACTCACCAGCCTGTGTGTGAAACACAGCAGTGCCTTGGAGCCTACACTGGGGCAGCCTCACCTCACATGCTCCTAACCCATGGGGCCTCACCATCCTGCCCAGGGCCCTGCAGAGACTGAGGGGCCTCTGCCCATCCCTGGGTGTAAGTGACTCATGCACAGGAGCACAAGGTGCTCACACATGAGCAGAAGATGGGGACTCACGAAGTTTTGCCTTCCCATAGCAAAGATGACATCCAGGAAAACACAGAGATGACACCCTCAAGGACACCCCTCCTTGACCATCACCTGCATAGAGTTCACCCATCCAGGGTCTGTAGCTGGTGGGCTCTGGATGCCCACAAAAATGACCCACTTTGCTGTGGCCCCAAGCTCTCACCAATAGCCCATATTACGTCTTCATGTCCTTCCCTGCAGGGGACCTCAGTCTTGTCCTTCAAGCCCAGACCCTTTCTATGTGGCAGGAGATGGGGAAGGGATGAAAAAGCAGGTGTGTGCACACTCACACACACACATGCACACATAGACACTGAGACACAGACATACCAATCCCATAGGGCCCAGCCCAGTTCTCTGGGGCTTTATTATTGGGCAAACATCCTGACATTTGGAGCACTCCCATGGGCAGTCCATAAAGTCGGTGTCCAGGCTCTGCAGACATGCCTGGTGATGGTGATGGTGCCTCCACCCCAGGGCAGATGGAGGGGCTTCTACTCTGTCCTGTCCCCTGCTGGATCTCGGGTGCCAGGCTCTCTCCCAGGGGACTCAGATGGAGCCAGAGGCCAAGCTCCCAGCTAGAGCTGCCTGGGCCATTCAGACGGTCGCCTTCAGGGGCACGCTGTCTGCTGGTTGATCTGGGTCCTTCTTCCTTGACATGGTCCAGTGGGTGAAAATGAGGATGAGGAAGATTCCTGTGGGGCCCAAGAGGGATGGATCAGGCCTCAGAAGGGGCCGTGGGACTTGTTCATCACGAGGGACTTCCTGTGATTGGCATTGGATTAATGAAGAGATGAGTTTCCTGGACAGCATCCTGAGGCTGGGCTGGGTATGACTCTGTGGTGGTGCCTGGAGAAGCTTGACTCCTCGGCCTGCTTGGCCCCTACCCCTCTGAGGCTGACCCAGTATACTCAGCCTCCAAAGTCCCCTTCTCTTGGGGACATCGGGGAACCAGTAAGTTGGATCCCAACTCCATGGACCTCCAAGAGAAAGGCTCATCACAGCAGTGTGCTAGAACCAGCAAGGAAAACCAGCAAGGAGAAAATTTGAGGGGCTAAAGAAATAAAGGGGATAGAAGGGGTGGTTTAGACTGATGCAATTAGGCTAGAAAGACCTGGGTTCTGTCACAACCTGACTGTGTAACCTTGGACAAGTCACTTAACCTCTCTGAGCCTCAATGACCTCATCTGCAAAATGGGGAGATACCAGGATCTACCTCACAGGGTTGCTGGGAGGATTCCCGGCAATAGTCCCTGCCACACAGTCAATGTGCAATCATGTGACCGTAGATGCTACTATCAATGATGATGACAATGACTATGATCAAAGGGCAGGCGCATAATGACGAGGAGAGTTGGGGGCTTCCTTTTTCAGAGCTAGGGGCACCCTGGGGACAAAGGTGTTTATTTGGAGGCTGTGGTTCCAACCACCCATCGCCCTCGCCCACGCAGGTAATGTCCAACCTTCATTACCTATTGCTACCAGGGTGCCTACAAGGATGCCCACTGCCGACAGCTTCGTGGGCATGCCCTTCATGCGGCCCACCTTGCGCATGCACTGCCCCTCCACGTTGCAGCGACACACGATCACTGAGGGGAGAGGGGAGGAAGGTAAGGGTAGGGAGGGGAGGGCTCCCCAGCTGCTCAGAGCCCCCAGCCCAGCCACCTGGCTGATATGTGTGTGTTTCTGCACATGTGTGTATTCACGTGTGTGTGAAGATATATGCACTAGCCAGGCGTGGTGGCTCACACCTGTAATCCCAGCCCTTTGGGAGGCTGAAATGGGTGGATCACTTAAGCCAGGAGTTCATGGCTGACATGGTGAAACCCCGTCTCTACTAAAAATACAAAAATTAGCAGGGCATGATGGTGCACACCTGTAATCCCAGCTACTTGGTAGCCTGAGGCAGAAGAATTGCTTGAATCTGGGAGGCGGAAGTTGTAGTGAGCCAAGATCATGCCACTACACTCCAGCCTGGGTGACAGAGTGAGACTCTGTCTCAAAAAAAAATGTATGTGCCTCTGTGCCTGTTCCTGTGTGCCCAGGTATGTGTACCCAGCCATAGGTGTGCAAGTGTGCACAGGCATATGCTGTCCACATGAGCAGCCTGTATGCATGTGTACCAGCTCCCTCCCCTTGCATCCCAGCGGTTCCCTCAGGAACTGCAGGCTGCACCCAAGCCCATTCTCACCTCGAACCAGGAGCTGCCACATCTGGGCATTGTGGCTGACCACCACAGGGATTATGTGTTCACGTGGCTCCACCCAATGCAGGGCCAAGGTGAGGTAAGCATGGGAACCTTTTGGGACAGCAGGCAAAGACCAGGGTCACCAGCCTGGACAGGCCCTCTGGGGGCTGCTCCCCCTAGGCCTAGCCCCACCCCCATGGTAGAAGGGTATCTCACTTCCAAGTGACACCCCCTCCCTGCCTTGGCCACAGCCTCCCTCCCTTTCCCCACCACACACCATTGAGAGTCTGGAGGCGCCAATCCCGTTGCACCGTGGGGTTGGGACCAAGGGTGAAGCTGTAGGGACCGTGCCCACTGGCCAGATCGGGGTCCTTGCTGGGTCCACTCACGATCAAGCCATGGTCTTGGCGGGGTGTGCAGAGGTATTGGGAGGGCACAGGGGCAGGAGTCAGGGCTGGGGCAGGAGGGGCCTTTAGGAAGTGGATCACCAGGGGTGCAGAAGCGCTCAGTCTCGGCTCATCTGCAGAGGAGGCAGTGCTGAGCTGGCCAGGTGTTGTCAGGGGGAGGGTGAGCTCTGAGGTCCCTGGGCTGCTCCCACGGCCCATGAGCCTCGCCTTATAGACTCCCCTGCCATGCTCCTTCCATGCTTCTCTCCACCTGTCATCATCCCCATGCCACTGTGGACATCTCTGACTTTGGCAGAGCTCACTGCTGCTGGGTCTGCCCTGTATCACAGCCCAGCTGAGAGTTGAAACCTGCCTCCCGGGGCTCCCCACCCCAGGGCCAGCTCTCTGTCCTGAGCAGTGTTCAGTGTCCTCCACACCTGGCTCCAGTGGCCCATTCACTCCAGCACTCCTTCCCCAGGGGCAGCCCCTGGTCCTCCTGCCACCTCCCCGGCCCTGTACCAGTCCCTGAAGCTGACACCCTGAGAGGCCCTCCAGCGGCTAAAGGACAGGGCTGGGAGATTTTGTGTGTCAATCTAGGAGAATGGTCAGAGAGGGGAGGCAGATGCCAGACTTGCTCACCGGAGGAGTAGATCCATTCTCAGAGAGGAACATTGAACCCAGCTTCATATCTGCCTCTCCTGCTTGGGGCTGGGGGTTGCCAGTGACGGCCTCTGGGAGGAAGCTCAGTCCTGCTGTCTGTCTGTCTGAGGTTTGTACCCCCTCCCAGGGGCTCCCATCACTGCCTGGCCATACCTGTATCCTGGGCCTCCACAAGCACAGTGTAGGTGTCCCCAGGCTGGGCGCCCTGCAGGGACTGGGCGGTGTGCACCTCCCCGGTGAACTTCTCAATGCAGAGCCAGCCCTCTGAGTCATTGACTAGGGAGAACCTGCCGCCCAAGGAAGGAGGTAAGGAGGTACTGGGACTACATATAGGGTTTTGTTCAGAATCACCCAGGGCTGTGTGACTTGCTTAAATTCCACACCCTCTCTGTGACTCAGGGGCCACAGCAAAGCCTGGGGGGCCCAGTCTCTCTCTCCAGCTTCAGGATTTGTTGTTATGGTGGTGGTGGGTGTGGGATGAAGAACAGATCACGTGGGTAAGGGAGAAACTCTCAGAGCCTGGGAGGCCCATTTCAACTTTGCTCACTCCAGGTCACCCTGCAAGGGAATCAGAGTCTAGGAACAACCTTGTCTGTCTGCAATCTGTTGGGGGACATTGGAGGAGGGCCTGGTCCTCCCTCCAGGTGCTGAGGCATAATCTGAGCTCTCATGGGGTCCAAAACACCCCTCTCCATGCCCCACCCAGTCCACCCAGCCCCGATCCCTGACAGGAGTCACAACCTTGGCATTTGCCATAGTTTGAGAAATTTTGCAGGCCATAGATAATGTGAGTCCCCTCTGAGGCCCTGGGGTCATCCCCAGGGAGCAGGGGCAATTCAGTCCAGGTAAGGGGCTGGGATTTTAGCTCACCTGAGGGTTCGGCTGATGGGGTCGGAGGGCTGGATGGTCAGCAGGAAAGAGCCGGCTGGGGCACTGATAGGAACACTGGCCTCGTAGCTCTCCTGGTCCAACTTGGGGGGTGGCATCACTCTCTCCACCAGCACAGTCACTGTGGCTGTGGCTCCAGGGCCTGGGCCTGGCCCCACCAGCTTCACCACACTCCGCACCACCACCACCACCTCATGACTTGGAGCTGCCTCATAACTGAGGTTCTGGAACCAGGAGGCCCAGGTCACTGTGTGGGCCTGGGCAAGGCACACGTGCATGCATGCGTGCATGTGTGGGCCCCTTTCCCAGCTACCCAGGCCCTCACCTTGCAGAGTCTGAGTCTAACATGCCCAGAGTCTGGCTCCCAATCCAGGCCAAAGGTCCCTTCTGTGTCTCCCCTCTCAATGGCAAAATCCATGAGGCGGAAGGTGGGCTCGAGGTCAGCATCAGTGGCTGTTAGCATGGCCACCAGAGTCCCGGGCTCCACATCCTCAGGGAGGCTTATAGGCCCAATCTGGAGAAGGAGGAGGGATGGTGAGCCCCCGACCAGCATCCTTCCCAAGGCCTTCTCCCCTGCGTCTGCTTACCTGGGAAGTGATGAACTCAGGGGCGTGATCATTGATATCTGTGACTGCGACTTCGACCTCACACGTGCTGCTGAAGCCTAGGGCAGAGGTGGACGTGTTGGTGAGGCCAGGGTAGGAACAGAGGGGACAGGGGGCCTGGATCACCAATCAGGGCACTTACCACCCTCTGCGCCTGCCAGGTCCATGGCCAGCACCAGAAGCAGGATGTTCTGGCCTGCTCGGAGTGGGAGCACTCCCAGTGTCACACCGCCTGAAGTGGGG
This sequence comes from Pan troglodytes, assembly GCF_028858775.2. Classification (NCBI taxonomy): domain Eukaryota; kingdom Metazoa; phylum Chordata; class Mammalia; order Primates; family Hominidae; genus Pan; species Pan troglodytes. Next base: position 64,942,696 of record NC_072416.2, read on the forward strand.
TCCACCTGGAAGGCTCTCCCCTCTACCCCATCCTCAGGCTCAGGGCTCAGGAGCTGATACACAATGTGGGAATTGGGGGAGCCGGGGGCATCTGCATCCTCTGCTGACAGTCTAGTCACTTCAGTACCTGCCAAGACAGCACCCGCCTGGATAGGACCACAGCGCAGCCTGGAGACCTTACCCCACCCACTCCTTATTTTGTGCCAAACTAAACTGAACTTGAGCTCGTGTGTGTGTGTGTGTGTGTGTGTGTGTGTGTGTGTGTGTGTGTTATGGAGGGACATTGACATGGGGGCCTGAGGCTGGGTCCTTATCCCAGAGAAGAGCAAGACCAGGTGGTTAATAGAGACTTCGTCCCTCTCCCATCCCGTAGCTCACCTGGTGGACTGAGCTCAGGGATGCTGACTGCGGGGTCACGGGGAGAGCAGATAGGCACGTTGTCATTCTCATCCATCACCAGCACGTGCAGCTCCAGAGGGGCCGCATAGTCCTCGCCATGGGAATTCTGAGCCCGCACCTGGAGCAGGTACTGCGGTGGGCAGTAGGGGGCTTCAGGTCAGTACCAAGGGCAGCTCCAGCCTTGCCTGGCTCTGAGTTTCCTTCCGGTGGGCCAGCTCCAGCTCTTCGGGGCTCTTTCCCACTGCCTCAGCCTCTGTTGTAGTTGTGACACCCCCAAAAGCCAACTGGACACTGACCAAGCACCCCCAGCCTGCATCCCTGGCTCCCCATTCATATCACCTCAGCCTGGGCTTCTCTGTCCAGCTCTCTGGTCATGTAGAGGTTTCCCTCTGCATTCACTTCAAAGGGTCCCGGGGGATGGCTCTCCAGGTGATAGTGCACATCACCCCCACTCCAGTGTACCTGGGGGGGACACCCCGGGCCAAGGGGCAGGAACAATCCATGTCAGCCTTTGCGCCCCATCTGATTTCTCGCTGAGGAGCCTGAGCCCCAACTGTGTGACCCAGGCAAGGTGCTGCCCTCCCTGGGCCTGGAGTCCAGGTGGGATCCTTCTGTTCAGGGCACATGTTGTTAGTGGCCTTGCCCTGATCCAAGCCTGGACCCTGCCCAAAGTGCCTGAGTGACCAGGTTACTTTATTTTCTGCCCTCTCAGCCTGGGCCTGACCCCAGGGCATTCCTAGAAGAGGGCTGAGACATTCCTGGCCCGGGGTGACAATCCCCATGGCAGCAAGAGATGGCAGCTGTTCTCGCTGAGGAAGCCCTGGGCAAGTTCAAGAGGTCAGAGCACAGAGTCACGCCTGCTAGAGGATGGCAGGGCAGGCGAGGGGCTGTGGGCCTGCGTCCAGGGCCTTGAACACCCCAGTCCACAGTGGGAAGTAATGGGAAGAGTGGAGGGAGGAGCACGGGTCATGTGGGTTCCAGACCCAGCCCCCAAATATCCATGAGACTCGGGCCTGGCTGCACCATCCATGGGGCTGCTTCAGCCGCTGACAGCCACTTACTCACCTGGGCCATGTGGTGCGGGTACAGGACTTTGAGATTCTCTGCCAGGTGGATAGGCTCTATGGGCACCCAGGTGCTCTCTATGATGGAGACTTCCACGGTGGCAGTGGCCTGGTGGCCTGAGGCCTGGTCACCCATGTCCTTGACCTGTACCAACAGCTGGTAGGTCCTCTCCAGGGCGTGGTCAAGGCTGGTGCTCCCTAGAACAGGGAGGATGGTCAGCTGAGCAGGCAGCCAGGGAGCAGGGGCCAGGGCATCATTCCCAGCAAGATACCAGACACAAAACCAAGCATACAGTAGGTGATTGGGATACTCTCTTGGCCAAGGGAAGAGAGGAACTTTAAGCACTGTTGTGAGCCTCCAAGAAGGACATGACAGTTTGCAAAGCCACCTCCATATCTCTCCACACAACGAATGCGTGATAGACTAGAGAGGTAGGTGGATGACCAGGATGAGGAGGTGGGTAGATGGCAGATGATGGGTTGGTTGGATGAATGGGTGGTTGACTTGGTAGGTGGATGGGAGTTTGAGTGTGTGAATAGGAGAGTGTTTGGATGAGTGATGGGAGGTTGGATGGACTGTGTAGGTTGTTGGGCGGTAGACGGGTGAATGCGTGGCTGGCTATGATGATGCCTGATTCACTTTTCTTTCCATCCCTAGTTCATGCCTCTGGTCTGAGCTTCCAGGTCCAGGTCTCTTCTGCCATCAGTCGCAAGGTTGCCCAGCAGCATCTTAGGCTACAACCCCTTAGACTGTTCCTATCTTTGCCCCTTAGGCCCAAGTCTCCGTGGAGTGTGGAGCTGAGGCCCTCCATTCACACCATTTCCTAGCTCTCCATGCCTGGCCCTGCCTCCACAGTCCCCTGTCTTGTTGCTGTCTCCACCTAGAGTGCCCTTCCCTCCCTTTTTACCTCTCAAGCTCCCACCCATGCTTGTCTTATGGTTCAGATACCACCTTCTCCAGCTTTCTCTGACCCTCCCTCCCCAGCACACCCCGCTCGGGCTTACCCCTGGGGCTGAGGGCCAGAGCCCCCAGCCGAGGCTCCAGCTGGAACATGTCTGGGGAAGGCTGGGCTGGAGCCTGGCTCAGGATGTGGAATCGAAGATCCGAGTTGGCTGTGCCTGGCTCATCCCGGTCTGAAGCCTCAAGGAAGAGGAAGGGGATGCCTGGTTCACGGTGGGAGGGCAAACTGTAAGGGATAGAGAGGGTGGGGAGAGTCTCCCATGCCTCTCCTATTTCTCCTCTGTCCTTTCTTCCCTATCCATCATCATATCAGGACTCTGGAGATGAGCCACGGCTTTTCGTCCTACTTCCCAGATGAGCAAACTGAAGCCAAGAGTGGATGGCACCCTCAGTGGAGTAGGGAGGAACAAGGTGGGACAGAAATGGTACAGGATGGGCCAGGTGCGGTGGCTCATGCCTGTAATTCCAGCACTTTGGGAGGCTGAGGCAGGCAGACCACCTGAGGCCAGGAGTTCGAGACCAGCCTGGCCAACAAGGCGAAACCCCGTCTCTTTTAAAAATACAAAAAAAATTAGCCGGGCATGGTGGCGGGTGCCTGTAATCCCAGCTACTTGGGAGGCTGAAGCAGGAGAATTGCTTAAACCTAGGAGGTGGAGGTTGCAGTGAGCTGAGATCGCGCCATTGCACTCCACTCCAGCCTGGGTGACAGTGAGTCTCCATCTCAAAAAAAAAAAAAAGAAAAGAAAAAAAGAAAAAAGAAAAAGAAAAGAAAAGAAAAAAGAAATGGGACAGAAATGGCTGCCCTGTCCTATGCCAACTGTCTGGCCATCTCTTTGCTCTCTGCTGTTCCATCAAGGCCCACCTGACCTTACTGTAAATTGGCTGCCCTGGTCACTCACCAGGCCTGGTACCCCGGCTCAGCCGAGCTCTGTAGATGGCTTGAGAGAAATGGGGCACCTGGTCATTCTCATCCTTCACATGCACAAGCACAGGCTGTGGACCCCACAAGACATGTCCATCCTGCATCTCCAGGGTGACCTGGCAGGGAAGGGGAGTCAGCGTCTGGCCCTGCCTTGCCTGCTCTCCCCTACACCTGGCCCAGCCATACCTGTAGCTGGTACTCTGCCTGCTCCTCTCGGTCCAGGGCCCTGGTCACCAGCAGGAAGCCAGAATCTGGATCCATAGCAAATGGGCCCTCAGCTGCCTTGCCTGAGTCCCCTGACAGCACGATCTGGCCTTCAGCCCCCTCACGGGGCAGCGGCAACTGATGGAAATGAACAGAAGTGAAGGGAGCGGTGGCCAGGCCTGGGAGATGCCCTTCCTCCACCTGATGGCCTCATTTTACATGTGGGGAAACTGAGTCTCAGAGACATCTGGCTCCTGTCTGAGGTCACACAGCCAGTAAGCATCAAGACTGAGACTCAGAGCCAGAACTCTTTTCCCTGGACCTGATGCTCCCCAAAACTCTCTGCCCTTCTTTCTGAAGCTTGAAACCTCACCACCGAGATTTCGTTCTTTAATCTAAAGCTCTGCTCTCCACTAGGATTAAAATCTGTTAGTCATTCCCGCTGCAGGTTGAGCATCTCTAACCCGAAAATCTGAAATCTGAAATACTCAAAACCTGAAACTTTTTGAGCGCCAATATGATGTGACAAGTACAGAATGCCGCATCTGACCTCATGTGACAGGTCACAGTCAACACATAGTCAGAACTTTGTTTCATGCACAAAATCATTAAAAATATTCGCCCAGGAGCAGACTCACACTGGGCTCTTGGCCACTCAAGGATTCTATCGGAATTTCACCTCTGTACTGTCAGCTCCTTCTCGCCATAGCCTCCCCAACTCGCAAATCCCAAAGTGGTAATCCCAGCACTTTGGGAGCCCAAGGCGGGCGGCTCACCTGAGGTCAGGTGTTCAAGACCAGCCTGGCCAACGTGGCGAAACCCTGTCTCTACTAAAAATACAAAAAAAAAAAAAATTAGCCAGGAGTGGTGGTGCATGCCTGTAGTCCCAGCTACTCAGGAGGCTGAGGCAGGAGAATCTCTTGAACCCAGGACGTGGAAGTTGCAGTGAGCTGAGAACATGCTACTGCACTCCAGCCTGGGCGACAAGAGCGAAACTTTGTCTCAAAAGAAAAAAAATGTATAACGTTACCTTCAGGCTATGTGTATAAGATGTATATGAAACATAAATGAATTTCGTATCTAGATTTGGGTTCCATTCCCCAAGATATCTCATGATATATATGCAAATATTCCAAAATCTGAAAAAAAAAAAAAATCCAAAATCTGAAACACTTCTGGTCCCAAGCATTTCAGATAGGGGACACTCAACCTGTGTTAACGTGTACATACTCTCTGGAAAGCAGGATTTCAAAGAGAAACAGCAAGAGGAAGGGTGCCAGAGGAAGGAGAAGCAGGACTTTGTGGGGAGGGATCCCCCCGGCCCCAACCCCAGCTCTCCGGCTCACCTTGGTCAGGTATAAAGGGAAATTTCCACCATAGTTTTCTGGAACTTCCACAGACAGCTCTGCAGGCTGGGCCTTGGGGAGAGCCTGTGGGAGGATTCTCACCTTGTCACCAGGCTCTATCTTCCTGCGTGGGCACTGGGACCCAACAGAAGAGCGGAATTTCTGCCCCTTCCCAGGGCCTGGCTGTACCTTAGTCCATCCACCCGCGCTCTGGCCTTTGACCTCCTCATCCCATAGTAGCTCTATAGTCCCAGCTCTGACCCCTCCCATGCCTTGCACCGTTCTCACGGTCAGTGCAATTGGTCCGGGTGGAGTTGGGGGCAAGGGTGTCAACCCCCAAGGCCAAGACCTGAAGGAGAGGGGGCAGGGCCCAGCTCACCTGGGGGACGGAGACACAAAGCAGCCACAGCCAGGCAGGGACCATGGTCAGGACAGGCCTGAGGGACATGGCAGTGAGGATCCAGCCCAGGTGGGTAGGGAGGGGCTTTCCATCCCACACACACAACTAGTGGGATTGTACTGCAGACTAGTCTTCTCTTCCTCCCCTCCAAAGGAGCTGAGGCTCTTCATCTCCTGCAGGGTAGTGCCCTGCTCCTCGGCCAGGCCCACCAAGGCCCCCAGGCCCAGCCACCCTGTTTCTAGGCTCTTGGCCCATCAAGCACTCTATCAGAATTTCACCTCTAGACCTCCAGCTCCTTCTCACCATAGCCTCCCCAGGCCGCAGATCCCAAAGTGGTAATTTTCTAGCAACCCCCCAAATCACAAAAGTTTGAAGCTGGAAAGTTCCTGAAGACTTGAAGGGTCACTTCCTGAAGTCACCTCTTGTTGCAGGCAAGGCCTGAATGCTGGGGTCTGGCCAAGGTCACAGAGGACTTGACCACAGGAGGAGTCCTCCTAGCTCAGGGCCTCCGGGTCTGTCCTGCCTCCCACTGCCACCTTCTAGACAAGGAGAACCCCCGGAGCAGGAGCCCGGCCCTTGTCTCATCATTTTCCAGCCCTTGTCATGGAGCTGGGCAGGCAGAGCAGCGACAAATCGACAACCCCTCTAAGATGAGGCCCTGGGAATTCTTTCCCAGATGGCGAGGACAGAGCAGTGTTTCTCCTTTCCCCACCACCAACCTTAGCCTCAGCCATGCCCTCCCCTCCACTCCCAGCCCCTCACCCTCCAGCGCCCAAGACTGGCTCCCTTGGTCCAGCTGCCAAGCAAGAGAGCTCCTTCTCCAGGGGGCTCTGGCCAGGCTGGGCTGGGTGGGGCAAGGCAGGGCACTTGAGCAGGTAGGAGGGTTCAGCCACGCTTGCTCAGGAGTGGAAAAGGCCACTGGGCCCACAGCAGCAGGCCTGGCCCCGCCCAACCCCCCAAGTTACTCATTGACTTTGGAAAGCTAGGAGCTGCTCAGCATCCGTGACTGCCAGCTCCAGGAGGTGGGGAGATGGTTGGCCTGGCACTCCCTCGACCCCAGCACAGCCCAGGAGGTATTCCTTGGCCCTCTGGGTCTGGACATTACTTTTTCTGTGGCTCCAGACTTGGTCTCACTTATCTCCCAGGCTCCAGTGTCTGCAGCCACACCTTTGCACACTCTGTTCCTTTTGCATGGAACACCCTTCCCACTCATTCATCTGTGTGGTAAGCACCTGCTCATGCTTCAGTGCTCAGCTCAAATATTCCTTTTTCCAGGAAACTTCCCCTATGTTCCCAGGCTTGTTCAGGAGCCTCCTCTGGGAATGCCCCTCCCCCTCATGCCATGCCATGTGCTATCTCTATTAATACACAGAGGACACCAGCTTGTCATTGTCTGCCCCTTCCATTAGACTGGGAGCCCTTTGAGAGCAGAACTCAGGGACTCAGGAATGACCTGGCTCTCATTCTGCCCTGGCAGCTCCCCATGGCTTGTGGAACTAAGACAAGGAGCTGGAGGTTGCAAAGGATGGGTGAGCAGTACATGAGTGGAAGTGGGTATTGGGGCTCCAGACCACTCCCAGGGGGACCTGTGGTGGGGGAGTGCAGCAGCCTATGAGCTCCCGAAGTCCTTACACTGGCCACTCAACAGTGACAGGGCTGAGACAGTGGGCAGTCTCATGCCTCTAAGAAGATTAAACTGGCTCAGGTGACCTTGAGGGAGTTGCAGGGCTGAACAGGGGCTCTCCCCGCAATGAGGGCAGCCAAGCAGAGCCAGGAGATGCTTCTGGGGCCTGGGAGTCTGAAACGAGGGGAGAGGGTGGGAAGAAGGTCTCCAGTCCCTCTCCAGCCTTGGAGCTTCCCATGGTCCCCACGAAGTCCTTCCCACTGTACATCTGATTAGTCTCTCTCAGGCCAGAAGCTACCCCCAGCTGCCCCCAGCCTTGTCACAAGCTGAGTGCCTGTTTCAGGGTCACTCTGGCACCCAGCCTGGAGCAGTGCAGTGTGGGGAGGTTGAAGGGGGTTTCACACGTGTTAAGCTCCTGCTCCGTGCCCAGCACTGCTCTGAGCACATACCTTCATTATGCCACATACTGCGTTCTGAAGGGGCATTGGGCACATGCTGGGGTACAGAGAAGCTGAGTGGTTTGCCTAGGGTCACACAGTCAATAAGTGACAGAGCCAGGAAGGCCTGGGGACCCTCACTTGATCTGAAAATACCATGCCTTCTGCATTCCTTGAAGTATGTGGGGGAGGAGGGGCAGAGCAGCAACAGCTCTGAGCAGTTACCTCTGCCCTGGGGAGCACGTGGGTGAATCTCAGCGCTCCCCTGTACATGGAGGGGCAGCCCTCAAGCCTCCTCCTGCCATTCAACAAGCTGCAATCAGGATTCTAACCAGGTTGCCAGGGCTCCCTGGAGTCTGTGGAATGAATAAATTGAACTAAGGAAGGAATGTATGGACCTTGGCCCAGAACCTTCTTAGAAACTGCCCCCCCCAACCTCGCCCCAGGCTGCCTCCAGGCTTTGGAGATGGGCAGACCTGTATACCAGTCCCCACTCAGCCACTTCCCACCCAGCACCAGATGGGGATGGTTTTTCCTGAGACCATGTAGATAAAAACTCTTAGCAGCACTTGTGCCGAGGGTGAGGGAGCCATGGGCATGGGTGGGCAGGGAGACAGGTGCATCCCTAAACATAAGCACGAGTACACCTTCCTATACAAATGCAAGACCTCTCATTCCAGGCAGGGCGGGCTCCCGGCAGCTGTTCCCACCAAAACTGAAATAGCCAATGCTGAGCATGGAATGTTCTGGCCTGGATACTCATGGTAGAGAGAACAGTGAGGGCCTCCTCGGTAGCTCAACCCCAGTGAAGTGGTGGAGGAGCCATGTGGAGCTGTGTGTGCCTTCACAAACCACCCCTCGGAGGTCTCTATCCCCAACCTCGGCTGATTCCAGCCCCTCAAGAGGGAACAGGGCAGAAATACCAGCTGTGGAGCCAGATCCTGCCCGGTCGCGAGACCCAGGGTTCCTGCCCGGTCGCGAGACGCAGGGTTCCTGCCTGGTCGTGAGACCCAGGGCAGAATGTGCTCCCTTGAGCAGCCTGTTTCCCTTTATGGACAGTGAAGTGATTGAACCCTCAATCAGTTGGGCAACGCCAGGCCCCAGTGCAGAAAGAGAAGAATCTGGATAACAGGGACTGGGAGGGGTTTGTGTCTCCTGCTCCTTGAACCTCTAACCAGACCCGATGCCCATCCCAGCTGGCTATATCTGGACCCTCACATTAACACATCATGGCCACACACTAGGGTGGGGCAGTGAGCCCCCATCCCTCAACTTCAGAAATCCTTCCAGCTCCTGAAGCGCCCAGATAGGAGGAAAGAGAGTCAACAGCCATGACTATCAGGAAATAGCCTTTATTACAAAAATCTGCATGTAAACAAATAGCCACCGCACTGAACAGCCTCCCTCCAGGGCAGGCACACCCGGGCTGTGAAAAAAGGCAGAGTCCTCTCCCTGCACGCAGGCCTGCCCGGCGGCTGCGCTGCGGCTGCTTGGGACGCATATGAGCCTGCGCATGCATCTCTGTGGGCCCAGCCCTCACTGGCCCCTGAGAGCCACTTCGCAGGGCAGAACTGTCTATCTGTCCGTGACCATGAGGTTGGGGGTGCCCGGCTGGCAGCTCCGAGGGACCCAGAGTCTGAGCCTGCTCTGAGGCACCTGGGGCAGTTGGCTGGGCCAGCCCACCAACCCTTCCGTTCGTCTCCCACCATAGTGGGAGCGGGTGGGACCTAGAGAACCGAGAGGTCGTGGCAGGACTTGGACTTGGCGCGAAAGGCCATCTTGCGGCTGTTGCGAGCTACGATGCGGCCCAAGAAGCGCTTCGCCTTTTTGCCAAGGCTCTCTCGCCTCCGGGTGCCTGCTTGCCGTCGTGCGTTGGCTTCTTTGCTGTCCCTGCGCAGGCGTATCTGGCGCACGACACCTTCAAACAGCGCCTGGACATTGTGGTGCAATGCCGCTGATGTCTCAATGAACTTGCAGTCAAAGACCACCGCGCAGGCCCGGCCCTCTGTGTGGGTGGGGAAAGGCAGGCACCAGTAAACAAAGGGTGGGTGAATGAGGAGTCCCCTCCGACACTGGCCACCCGTGGAAGCTGCCACTCGAGAATTTGCAAGGTCCTCCCCGAAAACACAGAGACCCCAGCTCCTGTACTGAGGGTACTGGGCACTGCTGTGTCACCCAGTAGGCAGAGTGCCTGCGTTTAAGGAGCCCCCAAAACAGTGGCCCTCAAAAGGAGATCCATTTATTGAAATAATTTGAAGCCTGATATTTAAACAAAGTATGACAGTAGTAAACACAGGAAAATGAGAACTATGTTGGACAACTTAGTATTTTATTTTATTTTATTTTATTTTATTTTATTTTATTTTATTTTATTTTATTTTTCTGAGACGGAGTCTTGCTGTCTCCCAGGCTGGAGTGCAGTGGCACAATCTCTGCTCACTGAAAGCTCCGCCTCCCAGGGTCACGCCATTCTCCTGCCTCAGCCTCCCGAGTAGCTGGGACTACAGGCGCCCGCCACCACGCGCGGCTAATTTTTGTATTTTTAGTAGAGATGGGGTTTCACCATGCTAGCCAGGATGGTCTCGATCTCCTGACCTCGTGATCCACCCGCCTCGGCCTCCCAAAGTGCTGGGATTATAGGCGTTAGCCACCCCCTGGCCCATGCCCCACACAACTTAGTATTTTTTAATTCGAGGTTATATCATGATGAATGATCCAGTGGACTGGGGTTGCGGAGGCAAGGTCACCAAGTCACTGCTGGGTTCCTCTGAGGGGCTCAGTACTGGGGTCCACAGAAAAGGGTGCTGAGGCCAAGTGGGAAGGGTCTTCCCCAGGGCCAAGTCTACTCTAAGAATGGCCCAGACCTAGGACACAGGCTCTGACCTCCTGGCCTGTTCCCCTACACTCTCTTCCACCCATTTACCCCCCAACCAGCCAGGCCAGGACCAAGAGGGGCAGGAGAGGAGGGTCCTGCGGTGCCCAGCTCCCCTATCAGATTTGGTTCTTTCCCCAGCCCTCTGGGGCCTTCCGGAGCCCTGTGAGCAGGCACCAGCTCTCTCCCATTTCCCTCCCCACCAGTTTTCTTTCTGAACATTTTTAGCCTCTGATGATCCCCGGGTACTCAAGCTGAGCCAAGACTGCCTGGATCAGGGCCCAGCTGGGCTCTCCCTCCCCCTGCAACCTGCCGCCTACTCACCATCCACCGAGACCTCACGAGAGCGCACCAGGTCGCTCTTGTTGCCCACAAGGATGATGGGCACATCATCTGTTTGCCGTGCACGCCGCAGCTGGACCCGCAGTTCTGAGGCCTTCTCGAAGCTGCCCTTGTCCGTCACTGAGTACACAATGACATAGGCATCCCCCATGGCCATGCAGTGGCTGGGCAACCAGCGGCCCCCGTCCTGGAGAACACACACACACATCTGCCCAACAGTCCTCATGCCCCCGACACGAGCCTGGCACTCCCAGACCCCTAACCCAACTCACTCCTCCCTCCCCTGCCCTGGGTCTCTGCTTGCACCCTACCTGCTCCCAAATGTCGTAGACCATGAGTGATGCCTCTTCTCCGTCCACTACAATGGAGCGATCATAGGTGTGCCCTAGGCAGAAGGCCAGTAGACAGGTTACCAGCTGGTTGTCAAAGCCGCTGCTGCCAGGTTTCCTGTTCTGGCCACACCCTCCAACTCTTCCCCAGAGCCCTCCTTACCCTCCACTCCACTTGCAGATGCTGGTATGTGGCAACAGCAGTGCCAGGCAGGGAAGTGGGGGCTGGAGGGCATGGTGTGCCTGACCTCCACCCACATGCCCCCCCTGGGGACCTTGGCCACCTAGGGCTCCTCTCTTAGAAATCCCTCTGGTTAGAAACTCTGACCTGTCCCTGATAGGCAGGGAGGGATGTCTGGTCCCATCCCACAGAGTAGCCATATCTATGCCCTGGCCTTCTACTCTGGGCATTTCTTCCCTACCAAAGGCTGGGGGGTGTCCCTTCTCCTTTCCTTTCCCCATTTATGAAGTGGGTAGGTAGAGGCATGATTCTGAAAGCGCCAATAGAATTCCACAGTATTGGCCAGGTGCGGTGGCTCACGCCTGTAATCCCAGCACTTTGGGAAGCCAAGGTGGGCGGATCACGAGGTCAGAAATTCGAGACCAGCCTGGCCAACATGGTGAAACCCCAACTCTACTAAAAACACAAATATTAGCCGGGCGTGGTAGCAGGCGCCTGTAATCCTAGCTACTCTGGAGGCTGAGGCAGGAGAATCCCTTGAAACCTGAAGGCGGAGGTTGCAGTGAGCCTAGATCGAGGCCACTGCACTCCAGCCCGGGCAAAAGAGCGAAACTCTGTCTCAAAATAATAATAATAATAATAATAATAATAATAATAACAATAATAATAACAACAACAACAACTATAATTCCACGGTATTTGCGGCTTTGAGTCCCGGTCTCAGCCCCTAGTCCTAGCCCCGGGATCGCGCCACCCCTGAACAGCTGGGTCCCCTCACCTGCTGCCTCTGCTTCAGGCCCGTCCTCCACACCGCCGAAGATGCGCGCCAGGGCGCTCTTGCCCACGCCGGGCGCCCCCAGCAGCAGCACCTTGTAAACGCTCTCGTCTGAGTCGCTGCCCCCTGAGCTGAGCGAGTCCTCGGAGTCCTCGGGCCAGTCCAGCCTGGGACCCTGGGTCCCCGTCCCGGCCGCGGCCGCCGCCAGGGCACCCGGGGCCAGCGCCGCCTGCAGGTCGCGCTCGTCCACCGGCATGCTGCGGCGGTGCAGCGGCGGGGCGGGGCCCCAGGGTGTGCTGCCCCGACGGCGCTCGCGCTCCTGGCACCCACCGCGGCTCCCTCCCGCTCCGCTGCCGCCGCCGTTCAGGGTCATCGCGTCTGGGACCGTCTAGGGGATCAGGAACCCGAGTGGCCGTGTAAGCCGCGAGGGAGGCGGGACCCGGGGCGCACCTGCCCAACCCGGAGTCAGGCGGGATGCTCCGGCCGAGGTCCCGCCGCAGCCCTCCCCCAGCCCCCAGGTCACGGCGCCCTCACCCGGGACCCCTCCGGACCTGGCGCATCCATCTGCAGCCGCCCCGACCCCGCTCCGCCAGGACACTCACCCACTCGCACACAGACACACTCAGGACTAGGATCCGGATTAGGAGGCCACCCACTCGTAGTCCGGACTCGGACTCTAGGGTTTCCGCCGCCGCTGCTGCTGCAGCCACCGCCTTCTCAGCCCGCACTGGGCTCTGGCTCCAGAGCCGCCTATTTAAGCCTCCACCCGCCCCCGCTCCCGCCCCCGGTCCCCGCTGCTGCGGGGGCTGACGTGTCTGTCCACCCCCACCAGGGGAATCCCCCACCCTCTTCCTCGGACCTTACATCCCCGACACCCCGCCCTACCCGCCAGGGGAGTAGCGGTAGCTGTCTGGGAATAGAGGGGCTGACCGGTAGGCGAGGTCCGGGGCTGAGGGTGTGTGTGAGAAGGAGAGAGAGAGCGAGCTTGCGGGGGGAGTACGTGATGGGGAGGCAGGCAGCGGGGTAAACCCAATCAGCCAAAAGCAGCAACTGCCCTCTGGAGAAGAATTCGGTCTGGCCCCGTGAGAGTGAATTCTCCCTTTCCTCTCCCCAAGTCCCGGCTCGTCCTTTTAGCAAGTAAACTAGTTACAGGCTGGACAGAGATCCCCCTTCTCTGCCCATGACACCCACTCCCCATAGGCTCAGGTCTGAGCTAGAATTTAGGGGGTGTCCTAAATTCACACAAAATCCTTTCCACTCCCTCCCCATCCTGGAGTTGAAGATTCTCCCTAATGAGCCTACCCTTCAGTGTGAGGGTTGGTATCACCCCATGAGCCCCTGGGGGCCCTGAGAGGGCTGTTGGGGTGGGGGCAGCTCTGACAGTGTTGCAGGTGGAGATGCCTGCTTGAATCCTGGGGAGGAAACCCCAGCCCAGAAGAGGGAAGGGATTAAACTCAGTCCCCATCCCACCTCCCAGCACCCACCAGGCAGCTGCCAGCAACTCTGCTAAAAATAAATAATCTGCCCCAGCCCTGGCCCTGGCCCTGGCCCTGGCCCTGGTTATTCTGCTCCTGGACTGGAAGTTGCCCGGAGTTGGGGAAATCCAGGCCAATGGGTGTTGAATGCCAGCAGGAGCCAGCCACTTTGAGTCGTCAAGGTCTCCCTTCTTCCCTCTAGCTGCAGGCTAAGCCAGCCACCCAGGGCACATCCAGGGCCTGGAGGTTCAGGCCCCCACCCAAGAGGGGCATAAACACAGGGTGTGGTCAAGGCATGAGGAGTGTCTTAGCTCCCTGCTCATCTCTCAGGGGTCTGAGGGTTGCAGGTCAGGCTGTGAGGTATTTTGTGACAGGGACCTGCTATCAGACTGTGACATCTGATTGTGACAAGTGTGGTGGGGGTGGGAGGGCATCCATTTGGGGCTCAGGTGACATCACAGATGGATGGACCCTGGTGGGCTGTGGTAGGTTGTCATGGAGACCTGGGCCAGGCTCTTTGGCTGCTGCATCAGTTTCCTTGGCAACGCCTAAGAAGGCCTTGGATTGAGGAGGGCCTGGCTTGGTAAGATTAGGGCCCTCTTGTCCTTGAGGTCTTCAAAGTAGGCAAAAGCTGGGCTGAGGGGTGGCCTGCCCATGGTCCTAGGGGATCTTGGAGGCCTGAGCATCCCCATGCTGGTTCTGGCTTCCTGAACGAACTCCAGTGGGAAGAGGAAGTTATGGGCAGAGCCTCCTGTTAGCAGACAAGTCTAAAGAGCCACCACACACTTCCCATGAGGAATCCTGGCTGGGCTGCCTGTGCCCCCTCCAACCCCATGACTGTGCCACTGGAAAGAGCCTCCTCTGGGTGTCTGGCAGAGGGCGAGGGTGGGGGGTAGCTGTGGCCCTTCCCAGCAGGGGGCCATGCAAAGAAGGAGGGCTGGGTTTCCCCTCTGGCAATCTGAGCTCTTGACCTCAGCAGTGTTTCTTCATTGCCAAGGGAACTGCATCCACAAAGGGCCACTCAAGCCCCAGGCATTCCAGTGGCTGCTCCAACAGGCCAGAGACACTCACCACAAGCTAGATATGGCCAGGGGCCCCAGGGATTAACACCAGGACACAACCTTGAGATACCCCCACTCCCACCACCTGGTTCTCCCAGCTCTCTGGGCTGAGCATGGCTGCCCAGGAGGAATAAACTGAGGCTAGAACCACTTCTAGGTCCGCCCGGGCTTCAGATCCCAGCTGTGCTCCTTGCTAGCTGTTTCACCTGTGTCCATTTATCTAGGCTGAGCCTCAGTTTCTCCAGTGTAGAACAGGGATCACCTCTTCCTGATGGTTATTATGAGACAAAACAAACATGAAATGCAGAGGCACAGTAGTTGGCTCAAGTCGGGCACACAGTAATATCTCACTAAGAGCACGTTTATCATGATCATCCTTGGTTGGATGGGGCAGGTTAGGTGAATTTGTGGTCCCTCTCCTGTTTCTGCTGCACTCTCTCCAGGATGATGGTCTGTCCAGGAGTGGGGCAGAGGTCTCAGGAACAATGCAGATACCTCTCCCCTAGCCCCATACCCATGTCTCCTCTCTGTAGGACCCCACACTCTTCCCCCTCCCTCAGGTGACAAGATGTTGCAGAGGGAACTGGGCTGGGCTTCAGTGTCCCCACCCCCTCCTCACACCACAGCCTTCAGGCCCCAGAGCCTCTGCTGTGTTCTAAGGCCCAATGCATTCATTCATTCCGCGGTCCCGTACTAAATACCTACTGTGTGCCAGGCCCTTGTGCTGGGGGCAGGATGATGAGCAAAAATAGACATGGCTGGGCATGTTCATACATGTCATCTAATCCCTGGGTCAAACTCAGCTATGATTTGTTGTTCCCATTTTGTAGACATGGTAACCAAAGCCTGAGGAGTCACAGGCCAGAAACAGCAGAGCCAGACATACCTGGTGGAGGGTTTCAGGAACCTCAAACTTCACCATCCCCTGTACCCTTGTGTCCTCAGATAGCATCTGGGGTTCCAGAAAGTTCCCTGGGCACTGGCCCAGGATGCACAGATGGTGGCCCTGCAGGCAGCCAGGGGCCAGGCACTGATGAGTCAAGAGTGACAAGAGAACTATCTGATACGTCAGCTATGGCATGAGCAGTTTGGTGTCCCTCACCCACCATGGCCTGGCTGCCAGGAAGGCCAGCCAAATGACTCAACCACACCTGCCGCCCCCATGACTCCCTTCATCCCCAGCTCAACACAGACACCATGGCCACCTCAGACAGGGACTGTCCGGCAGAAGGTACACACGTCGCAGGGTGTGAGGCCTTCAGCTCGGGAAGGCTCCCTGGGGCTCAGCTGTTCACTCTGCCTCTCTGGAGTCCTCAGCTTCCTCATCTGTGCGGGATACAGTGCCTAGATCATCAGAGCTAGGCCTAAACCCATTTAAATCTCCCAAGGGCAGTCCCGAGTGGTTGCCATGACTATCCCCCTCACAGATGAAGCAGCTCTGGGCAATAGGGGCTGATGGCTTCACCTCTCTGATCTTAGGTAGCCAGATCCAGCACCTCCTCTTGGTCATTAGGTGGCGAGCCCACTCCCTCCTAAGAGTGAGCTGAGTGGGAGCAATAGGAGTTGGGGTTCAGGATGGGCTTAGCCCCTTCTGTAGGCAACGGCGCCCCCTGCCAGCTGCACAGCACCTATCAAGCTGCTCAGGGCCTCCTTTACTCTCTAGCCGTAAGTCTTTTTTTTTTTTTTTTGAGACAGGGTCTTGCTCTGTCACCCAGGATGGAGTGCAGTGGCACAATCATAGCTCACTGCAGCCTCAACCTCCTGGGCTCAAGCGATCCTCCCACCTCCACCTCCCGAGTAGCTGGAAACACAGGCATGCACCACCATTCCCCACTAAATACACACAAAAATTTTATTTTAGAGACAGGGTCTTGCTATGTTGCCCAGGCTTGCCTCAAAATGCTGGGCTCAGGCGATCCTCACATCAGCCTCCCAAAATGCTGGGATTACAAGTGTGAGCCACCGTGCCCGGCTAGATGTCTTGAGAAGTAAATTAGAGTTGTCCCTTGGTATCCACAGGGGATTGGCTCCAGGATCCCTATGAATCCCAAAATCCATGAATACTTAACTCCTTTACATATATTTTTTTACTTTGTTTTTTAAACTCAACTTCAGTGGCTGAGATCAAGTCTCTTATATAAAATGGCACAGTATCTGCATTTAACCTCTGCACATTCTTCCATATATTTTAAGTCATCTCCTGATTACTACTGTAATACCTAATACAATGTAAATGCTATGTAAGTTGTTGTTAGACTGCACTGTTTAGGGAATAACAACAAGAAAAAAAGTTTGTACATGTCCAGTACAGACACAGTCATCCTAGGCCTAACTACATTTTCGATCCACAGCGGGTTGTACCCATGGATGTAGAACCCATGGATAATGGAGGTCTGACTACATTTATTCTAGAAGCCCATTTCCTGTCCGAAAATTGGGGATAAAGAATAGCAAGCTAGGTGTGATGGCACATGCCTGTAGTCCCAAGAATTCAGGAGGCTGAGGCAAGAGAATCCCTGGAACCCAGGCATTTAAGGCTGTAGTGTGCTATAATCATACCTATGGATAGCCACAGTACTCCAGCCTGGGCAACATAGCGAGATTCTGTGTCTCAAAAAAAAAAAAAAAAAAAAAGAGAGGATAGCAATTGCTGCATAGGGCTGGATGGAGAACTGACTAGACAGTAAGTGTAAAGCCCTCGGCTGAATTCCACTCTTAGGATAGGCTCAATGCTGTCAGCAGGCCCTCAAGAACAGATCTGCAAAATGGCCAGGATCCCTACTGAGGCTTCTCTGCCCACAATCATATCTGGGCCTCAGTAGGGATGAGGTGGGGTTGGGTACTGCTTCTTAACATTGCCATTTATCCTCAGAGAATGAGACTAAGGCAGGAAGGATGTTCCCCCTGGGAAAGCGATCCTAACCAGCTAAGCCAAGGTCTAAGCCCTACAGTCTGTCCAGGTGACCAAATGCAATCTGGGCATAGGGCCAAGGGGAGGCAGAGGCCTTAGACCCGAGCACGTCACTTCACGGTGCTGAGCTTCCCTCTTACTCAACACTGGGGGTGACACACGCCTTTGGGAAGGCTGATTGAGAGGGTGCCTCAGGTTCCCTTCAACAGAGAAGTCTGATGTCACTGCCCTTATCAGGGACCAGACGGCCATCACTAACAGCTGGAAAAGCTGGCATCACACACCTACTAGTGGGCTTATAAAATATATATGCCACTCCTGGGCAGGGTTTTCATCAAAAAGCTCAAACCTGGACTCACTGAGGCCTTTAGACCAATTTCCAGTTAAAGGCAACACAAATCAGGAACAAATCAGACTGCAGGACTGGGACTTCTCTGAACTTTTCCAAACAATCACTGTGAAAAAAGACAAACGGCCGGGCGTGGTGTTCACACCTGTAATCCCAGCAGGTTGTGAGGCTTGAGCCTGGGAGTTTGAGACCAGCTTAGGCAACATAGGGAGACCCAGTCTCTACAAAAAATTTAAAAAATTAGCCTGGCATGGTAGCACACGACTGTAGTCCCAGCAACTCGGGAGACTGAGTCAAGAGGATCACTTGGGCTTAGGAGGTTGAGGCTACAGTGAGCTCTGATCACATCACTGCACTCCAGCCTGGGTGGCAGAGCAATACACTACCTCTTAACAAAATGTTTTTTTGAATTAAAAAAACTGAAAAACAGCTAGGTGTGATACTCAAGCCTGTAATCCCAGTGCTTTGGCAGACCAGGTGAGAGAACTGCTTGAGGACAAGAATTTGAGACCAGGCTGGGCAACACAGCAAGGCCTCATCTCTACCCAAAAAAATAAAAAATAAAAATAAATAAATAAATAAATAAATATTCTTTTGATTGGGCTGGTTGGGGTGGCTCATACCTGTAATCCCAACATTTTGGGAGGGTGAGGCAGGAGGATCACTTAAGCCCAGGAGCTAGAGACCAGCCTGGGCAACCTAGGAGACCCTGTCTCTACAAGAAAATTAAAAATTAGCCAGGCACAGTGGTGCATGCCTGTAGTCCCAGCTATTCGGGAGGCGGAAGTGGGAAGATCGCTTGAGCCCAGGAGGTCAAGGCTGCAGAAAGGTATAATTGTGCCACTGTATTCCAGCCTGGGCAACAGAGCAAGACTCTGTCCCCTCAAAGAAAAAAAAATTTGGCCAGGAATGGTGGTGTATGCCTGTAATCCAAGCTACTTGGGAGGCCAAGGCTGGAGGATTGCTTGAACCCAGGAGTTGGAGGCTGCAGTGAGCTACAATCTTGCCACTGCACCTGGGCCTGGGCAACAGGGTAAGACCTTGTCTCAAAAACAAAACAAAAACAACTATGAATGACACATTAGGGAAATCCATATATGCCTGGGTATTAGATGGTGTTGAGATACTGTTCATTTTCTGATCAGATAAAAGTATTGTGGCTATACAGGCTTATATTGACTATAGGAGCTGCAGTACTTCAAAGTGAAGAGTCAAGTCTCTGCAGCTTACTTACTGATATTTATATATGCACACATAAATAAGGCCAGTGTTGCAATATGTCAACAACTGTTGACTCTACTGGTGGTGGTGAGCATACAGGCACATTCGTACACTACTCTTTCCATTTTGATTTTATTTTATGAAAAGTTGCAAGTATACCACCCTTCAGAGGCACTTACTACCACCATCCCCCCTCAAACTCCAAATGACTCCACCAAGATGAAAGACACCAAGGAATGCTGGGAACTGAATATAAATTAACTTTATTACAAAAAGCAAAATGTTAGTTTCTCATTGTGAGTGATTCAAGAAAACAACGGTAACAGCCCTGGCAGGAGCTGGGACCAGGATACCAGTATGCAGGCTGAGGGGCCAAAGGCCAGGCTCAGGAGCGGGCTGACAGGCACTGATTCACAACCTCCAAGAGGTGGGTGTTCTCCAGAGCAGCTGCCACCCGCTCCTTATCTGCAAGTTGCTTGTTCACTAGGTGGGAAGAAGGGTGTGGGGAAGGCAGAGTCAAAGCTAGGCTCTGGCCAGAGTGCTAGCCAGCCCTACCTCTGAACATCTATATAGGATATGTCCCCCGCAGCAACAGAGCCCTCCTGTCACCTCCTTCCCAGGACCCCACATCTTGATCAGGCTACTTCAACCACCTGAGCCCACCTAATCTGCCTTCTTAGGATCCCTCCCCCAGGCTGCCTCCTGCGCTGCTGAAGCCTGACACACTCTGGTCCTGTATATTTGGTGAGAGGGGATTTGGGAGAAGAGGACATGGTAAGCAAAGGAGAGTCTTCTCAGGCCAGCTTCGGTCTAGGCTATAACCCACACTGAGGAGTCTCTGGCAATTTCACTCACACAGTTACCCATCTCCAGTCTTGCCCATAGACTCCTGTGCAAGGGGGAAGCCTCAGACTGCTTAGGGGGTGCCCGGGCCAACACCCTCACCACCAGTCCACACTTACCGGCATGCTCTGAGGCATGGGTCCCCGGAGTAATGTGCACGTCCATCTGGGAGGGAGATAACCAGGGCCTGAACACCCACCCACCGACCCACACTTTTCCCTGCAGCCCCCAGACCCTCAGCCACCATCTCCAGCTGATCCTTCCTCCTAATCATGCCTTTGGACTCTGGCCCTTCCGTTACACCCCAAACCCATCCACAGGTATTCCAATTCTTTTTTTTTTTTTTTTCCAAGACTGAGTCTTGCTCTGTTGCCCAGGCTGGAGTGCAGTAGCGCGATCTCGGCTCACTGCAACCTCTGTCTCCCAGGTTCAATTTGATTCTCCTTCCTCAGCCACCCGTGTAGCTGGGACCACAGGCGCACACCACCACACCCCACTAATTTTTGTATTTTTAGTAGAGATGAGGTTTCACCATGTTGGCCAGGCTGGTCTCCAACTCCTAACCTCAGGTGATCCACCCACCTCAGCCTCCCAAAGTGCTGGGATTACAGGCGTGAGCCACCGCGCCCGGCCCTAGCTATTCCAATTCTATCCAAAGAACTGGCCCACTACTGTTGATTTAAAGGCCTGCCTGTGCCCCACCCCTGGTCCAAACCCATCTGCCGCTCCCTACTGCCCTTCCTGCCACACTCTTCAATACTTTTCTCCACTTTCCAGCTCAGATCTTTATTCTTGTCACATCGACTTGGAAAGCTTCCTCCCAGTTTCCTCTCTGCTAATGGGGATCCTTCCAGGCCCCACTCTGATGTCCTCTCCATGTTCATGCTCTCCCAGTCCCCATCCTCAGCAGTAGACCCTCTATGCCCGGTCTCACTCCCGGGGCTCAGTTCCAACTGACCTTGAAACGCTGAGGAAGGGAGCGCAGAAGCTTGACCTTGATGGACAGGCCGATAAGGGTGGCCATGCTGCAGTGCGGAATGGTTGGTGTGAAAGCCACAGCCACTGTACTCTCGGGGTCGCTAACCTGGTTGTGGAGGGGAGATGTCAAGAGTCAACCACCCTCAGCCCAAGGTCCCTCTTCTTAGTTTGTTGTTTTGGGCAAATCATCCAACTTCTATGGGCCTCAGTTTCAACACCCATAAAATAGGCACAACAATCTCCCTCCCCAAAGATACCCTTTGGTGTTCGTGAGCATAGAGCACGCCAGCTCCTGGTGCACAGAAACCTTTCTGACTCTCTGGAACAACTCGCTCCCCTCGGAAGTGACTCACCTGAACCCGCACCTGCTCTACTACGTTCAACTCCTCTAGCGTCAGTGGATGCTCCGGGTCATTAATGGAGCGAATCAGATGTGGGAAGTGAAGGAAAAGGGACTCTGCCCCCTTGCCCACTCAGAACCCTCTACCAGGAACGCCCTGCTGGGATGCGGCTCCACCAGCTGCTCGACATCACTGCTCCCCCCACCGCAAGCCCCCGGAACCCGCCCGCGCCCAGCAGCGGCGGATATCGAAGATCTCGCGTGCGTCGATGCTGTCGGGAACCTGCTCGTCCTCCTCGCCTGCCGTCACAGGCCGCTCCCCAGAGCGCTGGTAGATGAGGGGGTTGGCATTTTCCAGGAGGCCGCCGCCGCCTACCATCGCGGAACCACCACCGCTGATCCTAGCAGGCGTGCGCTTCCGCTCCTACCCGCGCACTTCCGGAGAACGGGAAGGGGGCGTGGCGTGGCGACGGAGTTGCGCGAGGGACACGTCGCGTTGTGGGTTCTCGGACTGAGGTGTGAGAGAAGCGGTGACCGCGGCCCTGGCTGCTCGGACCCGGGAACATGATGGTCGCTGGAGCAGAAGGCGCTGAGAAGGGACCCCGGCGGCGCTGGGTCGTGCGAGCCAGTAGCGGGCTGAAACGTAGAGGCCAGAACCAGGTCTCAGGGGGCACTAAAGGCGGTCGGAGGTGATCCCCACACCGCTTCCACCTGGAAGTCAGGCTGGCCGGGAGCTCCCGTATCCAGGACGGTTGGTCGCCTCTGGCCTGGCAGGGCTCCTAGTGTCTCGGGACCTCCCGGTGACGCGCCTGCCTCCCCTGCTGCACCATAGGCCCGGGAGTACGGCGTCCCCACAGCTTGGACCGGCAGGCGCTCGTGAAATGTTTGTCAAGTGGATAAATGACCATGGCCGTGGTCTCCGCGGGAGGTGAGGAAACTGAAAGCCACCGAGGAAAAGGGGGGCGCTCCTTAAGAAGTGCCGCGGTCACGTGTACGTTTCAAAAGAATGGCGTGACTGAGTAGGGAGGGGACCGCGGAGACCCTCAGACCCTGGACTGTAAGGAGATGAGGGGCCGTGAAGGGGAACCCAGGAAACTGAGTCCTGAAAGCAAGGAGGAACTTCCAGAATGAAGGGCGCCGTCACACCTCCCTGCCTTTGCTCAAGCGGTTCCTTCACCCCGATGAAGTTCCTTCCCATTTCTCCATCTGGGGGATCCTGAACGTGCACCTCCTCAGAGAAGCCCTCCTGGGTTCTCCAATTCTAGTTTATTGCCCCCTCCTATCGATCCCCAGCACGCTCATCGGGCCTGTGGACAAGGACAGGTTTGAAGAGAGGATTCCCTGGATCGCGGAAGGGCTGCAGGAGTGGCACAGCCCCTTCCGAGGATGCCAAAGGAGCCCGGGCAAAGGGAAGTGGCCGTGCCGGGCCTGCCTGCCACTAGATCCCCACCCACCTATGACTGCTCAGTCCCGCTCTCCTACCACACCCACCTTTCCCGGCCCAAGCCAGCGCACCCCGCCGACTCCCTGCCCAGTCCAAACTCCAAGGCTGGGCAAGGCACTGATCCACGGCTGGACCGACCCGGGGCAGCCTCTGGGTGAACAGCAGCGTGTCCGCCGGCAGCGAACCGAGACCAGCGAGCCGACCATGCGGCTGCACAGACTTCGTGCGCGGCTGAGCGCGGTGGCCTGTGGGCTTCTGCTGCTTCTTGTCCGGGGCCAGGGTGAGGCTCCCTCGGAGGGGCGACAGGGACCGGGCTCAGATCTGCCAAATGCTGCGGAGGCAGAACCTGACAGTGCGGGAGGGAAGGCGCCTGGGAGGTAGGAGCTGGTGGAGATGACAGCGTGGAACTCGTGAGCCCCACGCGACGCCTCCCCGCCGCCCAAGGTGGGCTCCTAGAAGCACAGAAAGGGTCGGGCTGGGGGACACCACGGCAAGGAACCAGCGGAGTACAGGGGCCCCAGGAGTGACGGGACATGCCAGGCCGGGTAGGCAGCCTGGGGTCGGAGTGGGTGAGGGATTGGGGTGTGGAGATTCAGTCCATTTCCCTCTTATGATTGTGGCTGTAGCGGGTGCTGCCGGCCGGTAATAACAGTAATAGCTTCTGGCAGCATCTGGCTCTCAGTGTGTGGCGTCCTTGGCCAGGGGGGATGCCCTGAGCCCTCCAAAGGGGCCTCAGACAAGGATAGTGGTCCTTGGGGAACAGAAGCCCCCAGGCGCCAAATCCTAAAGCAGATCTAAAAGGCCACAGTGGCTGGGTGCAATTGGCTCACTCCTTTAATCCCACCACTTTAGAAGGCCAAGGGGGAGAATCGCTTGTGCCCAGGAGTTGGAGGCCAGCCTGGACAACATAGTGAGACTCGGAGTGTACAAAAAATTAAAAGAAATTAGTGGGCTGTGGTGGCCTGTGACCTGTAGTCCCAGCTACTTGGGAGGCTGAGGTGGGAGATCACTTTAGCAGGGGAGGTTGAGGCTGCAGTGAGCCTTCATCCCACTACTGCACTCCAGCCTGGGTGAAAAAGCAGAAATCTGTCTCCAGAAACAAGAGCCAAAGAGCTTGTGGTGTCCCTCATGCCATTTACCTCATCCTGGGCAAGGGCACAACTTGGCTTCCAGGGTAAAGGTGAAGGCTCTGTGTGCCTGCCAGGCTTCTCCAGGCCCTTATTAGAAGCTGGGGGAGTGTTTCGGCCTTTGGTCTTCTCACCCAAAACTCTCCTAAGTGTATGATCTGACTGTCTCTTCCAACCCTTCCCCAATTTAATCTGCGCAGGTGGAGTCCATACTCCCCCCGCCCCATGGTGCACTCCTGCAGGGCTTCCTCCTGTGCCTGCCCTTGACCACATTCTAGAGTTCACCAGGAGCCCAGCAGGAAGATTTGCCTGGCCTCACAGATGGCTACCTTTTAAAATATTTTGGGCCAGGCACAGTGGCTCACACCTGTTATCCCAGCACTTTGAGAGGCAGAGATGGGAGGATCACTTGAGGCTAGGAGTTAGAGACCAGCTTGGGCAACAAGACTTGTCTCTACCAAAAAAAAAAAAAAAAAGTCAGGCATGGTGGCACACACCTGTACTCCCAGCTACTCGGGAGGCTGTGGCAGGAGGATCTCAAGCCCAGGAAGTGGAGGCTGCAGTGAGCTGTTATCACATCACTGCATTCCAGCCTGGGCAACAGATGGAGACCTTGTCTGACAAATATATATGTACACAAAATTTTGGGTCGGACCCACATTCAGAAAAAATAATTGACAAGCCATAGGAGGGTACAGGTGATGTGTGCCATCCTCTTTTTACCCAACCAGTCCTGGCTTCTCCTCAGGGGCCATCAAAGTCCCCATGGCCCACACTGGAAACTGCTTGTTGACACCGCAGTACACACAGTGCCCAGCAGTTTACACAAGAATAGATGTGTGCACTTGTCCTTGACTTTCATCTAAACGGTCATAAACTCACCCACTTTCTGGGGCCAGGCTTTTCTACAGCTGGGACTACAGGCATGCACCACCACACCCCGCCAATTTATTTCCTGATTTTTTTGCAGAGACAGAGTCCCACTATGGTCCCCAGGCCAGTCACTGTGTTTTGTTTTTTTGTTTTTTTTGTTTTTTTTTTTGAATTTTGGACCTTCCATTTTTATTTGCTTTTCATGTATTACCTGAACCCCGTATATCCTCACTTAAACAGGAAGGCTAGGATAGTACTTCAGGCTCTGAGTATCAATGTCAAGTCAAACCTGAGTCCAGCAGTATTAGAACTGCTTGGGTGTTCCCCTTTACAAAGTATACAGTTGCACAAGTAAACAGCCATAGATCATTTTGGGGGAAGAACTGGGGAATCATTAACCCCATTGCTTGCCACGGTTCCTTTCTCCCTCGCACCTAACTTCTTCAGTCAATGGATTTTGGGTCTAAAAATTGGCTCAGGTCCAGGAACTTGGCAGGAGATTTTTTTTTTTTTGGATCATTCTTGGGTGTTTCTCGCAGAGGGAGATTTGGCAGGGTCATAGGACAATAGTGGAGGGAAGGTCAGCAGATAAACAAGTGAACAAAGGTCTCTGGTTTTCCTAGGCAGAGGACCCTGCGGCCTTCCGCAGTGTTTGTGTCCCTGGGTACTTGAGATTAGGGAGTGGTGATGCTGCCTTCAAGCATCTGTTTAACAAAGCACATCTTGCACCGCCCTTAATCCATTTAACCCTGAGTGGACACAGCACATGTTTCAGAGAGCACAGGGTTGGGGGTAAGGTCACAGATCAACAGGATCCCAAGGCAGAAGAATTTTTCTTAGTACAGAACAAAATGGAAAGTCTCCCATGTCTACTTCTTTCTACACAGACACGGCAACCATCCGATTTCTCAATCTTTTCCCCACCTTTCCCCCCTTTCTAGTCCACAAAACCGCCATTGTCATCATGGCCCGTTCTCAAAGAGCTGTTGGGTACACCTCCCAGACCGGGTGGTGGCCGGGCAGAGGGGCTCCTCTCTTCCCAGTAGGGGCGGCCGGGCAGAGGCGCCCCTCACCTCCCGGATGGGGCGGCTGGCCGGGCGAGGGGCTGACCCCCCCACCTCCCTCCCGGACGGGGCGGATGGCCGGGCAGAGGGGCTCCTCACTTCCCAGTAGGGGCGGCCGGGCAGAGGCGCCCCTCACCTCCCGGACGGGGCGGCTGGCCGGGCGGGGGACTGACCCCCCCACCTCCCTCCCGGACAGGGTGGCTGGCCGGGCGGGGGGCTGACCCCCCCACCTCCCTCCCGGGCGGGGCGGCTGGCCGGGCGGGGGGCTGACGCCCCCACCTCCCTCCCGGACGGGGCGGCTGGCCGGGCAGAGGGGCTCCTCACTTCCCAGTAGGGGCGGCTGGGCAGAGGCGCCCCGCACCTCCCGGACAGGGCAGCTGGCCAGGCGGGGGGCTGACCCCCCCACCTCCCTCCCGGACGGGGCGGCTGGCCTGGCGGGGGCTGACCCCCCACCTCCCTCCTGGACGGGGCGGCTGGCCGGGCAGAGGGGCTCCTCACTTCCCAGTAGGGGCGGCCGGGCAGAGGCGCCCCTCACCTCCCGGATGGGGCGGATGGCCGGGCGGGGGGCTGACCCCCCCACCTCCCTCCTGGACGGGGCGGCTGGCCTGGCGGGGGCTGATCCCCGTCTCCCTCCCGGACGGGGCGGCTGGCCTGGCGGGGGCTGACCCCCACCTCCCTCCCGGACAGGGTGGCTGCCGGGCGGAGGGGCTCCTCACTTCTCAGACGGGGCGGCTGCCGGGCGGAGGGGCTCCTCACTTCTCAGACGGGGCGGTTGCCAGGCAGAGGGTCTCCTCACTTCTCAGACGGGGCGGCTGGGCAGAGACGCTCCTCACCTCCCAGACGGAGTCGCAGCCGGGCAGAGGCGCTCCTCACATCCCAGACGGGGTGGCGGGGCAGAGGCGCTCCCCACATCTCAGACGATGGGCGGCCGGGCAGAGACGCTCCTCACTTCCTAGATGGGATGGCGGCCGGGAAGAGGCGCTCCTCATTTCCTAGACGGGATGGCGGCCGGGCAGAGACGCTCCTCACTTTCCAGACTGGGCAGCCAGGCAGAGGGGCTCCTCACATCCCAGACGATGGGCGGCCAGGCAGAGACGCTCCTCACTTCCCAGACGGGGTGGCGGCCGGGCAGAGGCTGCAATCTCGGCACTTTGGGAGGCCAAGGCAGGCGGCTGGGAGGTGGAGGTTGTAGCGAGCCGAGATCACGCCACTGCACTCCAGCCTGGGCACCATTGAGCACTGAGTGAACGAGACTCTGTCTGCAATCCCGGCACCTCGGGAGGCCGAGGCTGGCGGATCACTCGCGGTTAGGAGCTGGAGACCAGCCCGGCCAACACAGCGAAACCCCGTCTCCACCAAAAAAATACGAAAACCAGTCAGGCATGGCGGCGCACGCCTGCAATCGCAGGCACTCGGCAGGCTGAGGCAGGAGAATCAGGCAGGGAGGTTGCAGTGAGCCGAGATGGCAGCAGTACAGCCCAGCTTCGGCTTGGCATCAGAGGGAGACCGTGGAAAGAGAGGGAGAGGGAGACCGTGGGGAGAGGGAGGAGAGGGAGAGGGAGAGGGAGAGCCACTGTGCTTTTTATATCCCAGCCACAGCCATACTTTTCTCTTACACCTCTTTTCACCAACATCACTCATGGTTTGGATGATGCTTTCTTTACATCATTTCTTGCCACTTTGGGCATGACATCCCTGAGGGCAGGAAACTTGCCTGCCTAATTCCCACCATCATCCTACTGTCACATGACCTGGCACACAGTTGAAAGGACACTCTAGTCCCATCAAGGGCATGTGACCCTTTGTTTGAAGGTCCTAGGGCTGAATGATGATGCCTGGCCCCAAGGAGCCTCAGCCTGGTGGGATGGAGACAGGCCCAGGAAGCCAGAGCGGGAAGGGAGTGTTACAGGCAGGAAGTTTGTAAAGCCCGTGTTTATAGATCAGGGTCCCTTGAGCTAAGATGAGGATGGCAAGGAAGCAGCAATACCAACAGTTGGGAGGGCAGTCGATTGGTCAAACCCAACCGTGATGTCTGTCTCTCTGCCCACAGGCCAGGACTCTGCCAGTCCCATCCGGACCACACACACAGGGCAGGTGCTGGGGAGTCTTGTCCACGTGAAGGGCGCCAATGCCGGGGTCCAAACCTTCCTGGGAATTCCATTTGCCAAGCCACCTCTAGGTCCGCTGCGATTTGCACCCCCTGAGCCCCCTGAATCTTGGAGTGGTGTGAGGGATGGAACCACCCATCCAGCCATGTAAGCTCTCCAAGGGGTCCAGGAAACTCCAGACACTGGGGCAGGGGTGGGGGTGCTCTGAGCTCAGCTAGGCTGCAGTTATCATTTCATCTAAACCCCCACAGCCAGTTTTCCTTCTGAGTTTCGTGGATTCCCACGTGCATTTTTCCAATGAGCATGCTGAGGCTTAGGAGGGCAGAATAACTTCTCAGACTCCTGGATCAGAGCTTGGCATTCAGAAGACATTGGCTCCAGGTGCTGAAGGGAGGGGCAGAGACAGGTATCTCCCCAGATTCTGGTTATGCCGAGCTTTCTCTGCCACCAGTGGCAGGTGTCTCTGGGAAAGGTTCGGGTTGGCTCTGTGAACCTTGTAGGAGCCCCTAACTCTAGTGGCAGATGTTGCAAATACCTGAAGAGAACAGTAGTGGTAGCTTTCTGGGAACCTGCACTCTCCACAGTCACTGTGTCCACTGACAGGACCAGGAGCCATTGGCCAAGAGACATGTATATGTATATGTATATGTTTCCAACTGGAGGCCATGTAGGAATGATGAGTTTTTGAGAGTTTAGACTTGGGATGAGAGACATCCCACTGCCCTTCTCATGAGAAATTAACATCCATTCACTCAGGTAGCACACATACGTGGGCTACTCCCCTGTCCCAGGCCTTACGGGGTACAGCAATATAGTGGTGAATGTCAACACATGCAGCCAATGGTTCTCATAGAAACCCCTAAGAGTCAAGGTTTCCGGCGTCAGGAGGAATGATACCCAAGGTCCTCAATAACCTCGAGGCCTCCCTGGAAGTCCAAGCTCCATCCCAGCTTCCCCAGAGCCTGTGGCCTGTAACTTGGTGGGAAGGGATTTTTGAGAGGGATCACATGTGAGCAGGATATTGTGGGAAGGGTCTGAGGGTGGCTAGGAGCACCTCTGAACCCAGGGTCTGGTTTTGGCCACAGCCCGGCCCCTGGACTGATTATTTGCCCTGGTTACCAGGTGTCTACAGGACCTCACCCCAGTGAAGTCAGAGTTTCTTAGCCAGTTCAACATGACCTACCCTTCCGTCTCCATGTCCGAGGACTGCCTGTACCTCAGCATCTACACGCCGGCCCATAGCCATGAAGGCTCTAACCTGCCGGTGGGTGTCAGGCCACAGTTCACTGGGGGTTGGAGGACAGTTCTTCTGCAAGAAGCTGAAAAGGACAATATTAGCTCAGGCCCTGCTGCAGAGTGGACCATGCTGAGAAGCTTCTCACTATCAGGTCCAAGAAATGCTCCTTACCCAGACTGGGCAGCTGGCCCCTGGACATGGGGTCACAGAGTTCTGGCTGCTCCCAGAGGTCAAAGGCTGTGGCTCTGGGCTGGACCCAGGACTCACTCAGCCAACTCATAGCAGGAGATCCACTTAAGTGCCAAAGGGCTGCACCTTGAGGTGACCAAGAACCCCAGCCATGGATAATCTGTTGGGCCTATAGAATGGGCACACACAAACTTTTTTTCTTAGAGATGGCATCATGCTCTGTTGCCCAGGCTAAAATGCAGTGGCATGAACATACCTCTCTGTAACCTCGAAATCCGGGGTGATCCTCCCCGATTAGCCTCCCGAGTAGCTGGGACTACTGGCCTATTCCACCATGGCTGGCTCATTTTTAAAACATTTTCTGTTGAAATTGGGTCTCACTATGTGGTTCAGGCTAAGGACATTTTTGGTTAATGTTCATGTGGAGCCATCAGGGAGACACCCCTTTTCTTTCCACTTTGGTGAATTTTCTAGGGTTAATGAACCCAGGCTTTGATACAGGGGGGTTCGATTGCAAAGATTGGGAGGCCTAGTCTTCCTGATAGATCTTGGGTGCCTAACCATTTGCCCATGTAATGAATTTGTGCTGGAGATCTAATGGGGAGGTAGACAGAGGCAAAGCACTGGTTGGTCTAGGTAGTGGCCATGGTGGGGTTTGGGCTGGGTGGGAGCATCATGGTAGCTGCCTTGATTTCCCCAGGTGATGGTGTGGATCCATGGTGGTGCGCTTGTTTTTGGCATGGCTTCCTTGTATGATGGTTCCATGCTGGCCGCCTTGGAGAACGTGGTGGTGGTCATCATCCAGTACCGCTTGGGTGTCCTGGGCTTCTTCAGGTGAGACTAGGGCTGGGCTGGGCAACCCGGGCTGAGCGGGGCCAGGACAGCCCTGTGATCCCTGTCCCTGCTACTTCTCAGCACTGGAGACAAGCATGCAACCGGCAACTGGGGCTACCTGGACCAAGTGGCTGCACTACGCTGGGTCCAGCAGAATATCGCCCACTTTGGAGGCAACCCTGACCGTGTCACCATTTTTGGCGAGTCTGCGGGTGGCACGAGTGTGTCTTCGCTTGTTGTGTCCCCCATATCCCAAGGACTCTTCCACGGAGCCATCATGGAGAGTGGCGTGGCCCTCCTGCCTGGCCTCATTGCCAGCTCAGGTGATGTCATCTCCACGGTGAGTGCCCTCAGCTGCAGAGGCCTAGGCCTGCTCCCTCCCCTCATACCCCTCAGAGCCTCTGTCTGTTAAACGGGGATGACAAGGGCCATCGGGAGCATGCTCCAGGAGCTGCCGCCTACCGTGGAATTGCTGGGGGGCTCCAGGGTCAGAATTCACATCCTTCTGCCATTGCAGAGGCCGAGCTTGTTCTGTGGCTCCTGTGCAAAGTTGTCACCCTAGGGATCCCCACCATGAGGAGAATCATCTAGGTGGATGGGATGGCCCCTGTGTCTGGGACTTCTGAGTTGGAACAATGTCAGAACTGCAGGAACTTATACGAAGTACCCTCTGAGATTTGGGGTGCCCCTGTCCTTGGCCAGGGCCTTGGGCAAACTCCTCTCCTCTACCTGGAAGGATGAGCCAGCTCCTGCCTGGTCCCTTTGCAGGTGGTGGCCAACCTGTCTTCCTGTGACCAAGTTGACTCTGAGGCCCTGGTGGGCTGCCTGCGGGGCAAGAGTAAAGAGGAGATTCTTGCAATTAACAAGGTTGGTCTAAATGGATGTGGGTGTAGAGGAAGGGGTGCAATAGGCATGGGGCTGGCAGGCCTGCACGGCCCTCATATTCCCTGGGCACATTACCTCATCTGCATGCCTGGGTGTCATAGCCCTGGGTGGGGACTGAAGGTCGGTGCATGCTGAGCCAAACATTGATCTCCTGGGGTGGGTATGAGCATCCGGGGATAAACCAGGAAGGAGTGGAAGGTACTCAGAGGGCATTGGAAGATGTCTGGGACCTGACCTTGTTCCCTGACCTTGCGTTTCCCCTCAGCCTTTCAAGATGATCCCCGGAGTGGTGGATGGGATCTTCCTGCCCAGGCACCCCCAGGAGCTGCTGGCCTCTGCCGACTTTCAACCTGTCCCCAGCATCGTTGGTGTCAACAATGATGAGTTTGGCTGGGTCATCCCCAAGGTGAGCCCCAACCCAAGCCCACAAGTGCCTGGGGAGCCCATCTGGTAGTGGGGGGGTGTTCAGGGCTTCATAGCTCCAGGCTCATCCCATCCCCAGCTACAGACTCTCTCCTGGCCATCCAGGTCATGAGGATCTATGATACCCAGAAGGAAATGGACAGAGAGGCCTCCCAGGCTGCTCTGCAGAAAATGTTAACGCTGATGGTAAGGCTCCTGGGGTCCCTCGCCACTGGAGACGGGCTCCTCTCCTGTCCTGAGACAGAGGAAATCCAACCCCCAGATACCCTTCCTATGTAGTGACCCTCATGAGCAAAGGCCTGGGTGTGTGTGTGTTTAGGGGTGGGGTCATCACAGAGCTTCGCCTTTGCTCCCTCTTCCTGTGCCATCCCCAAGCCCGAGACCACCTCCTCCCTGCCCCTGGCATCCAGTCTAACCTGCCTCTTCCTGATCCACCTGGGGTAGATGTTGCCTCCTACATTTGGTGACCTGCTGATGGAGGAGTACATTGGGGACAATGGGGATCCCCAGACCCTCCAAGCCCAGTTCCAAGAGATGATGGCAGACTACATGTTTGTGATCCCTGCACTCCAAGTAGCACATTTTCAGTGTGAGTATATTTGGACCAAAGCCTGGCTGGCAGGGTATAGCTCAGGGCTGTGGGTCCCAGGTGAGACCTGCTGCTGTCCAGGTCCGCAATCATGTTTATTGGGCTCCGGGGACACTTGATGTCCATCATTGCAGTAAATCCTCATGGCTAGCCCAAGAATCCGACATTTCCCCCATTTCACAGACGAGTAAATTGAAGTTAGGGACCTTCAGTGACTTGCCCAAGATGACACAGCTAAGAATCGCAAGTCCCTTCCTCTGTTCCTGCCCCAGCCTGGGGCTCCACACCCCACTGTCCAGATTCCAGCCAGCTTTGGACCTAGGTATCTTATCACCATGGGTGAGGCAAGAAGTCTTCAGGGGAGGGACCACCGTGTCATGGGCTGTCCACCCCACAGGTTCCCGGGCCCCTGTGTACTTCTACGAGTTCCAGCATCAGCCCAGCTGGCTCAAGAACATCAGGCCACCGCACATGAAAGCAGACCATGGTGATGAGCTTCCTTTTGTTTTCAGAAGTTTCTTCTGGGGCAACTACGGTGAGTCTTCTTCCTTTCCCGGGAGGTGGGCTGGGATTCTGGCTGGGTCTCTGAGAGATGATTGATTGTCCTCACTGCCCAGATAAGGAAACTGAGGCTCAGAGAGAGGATGAGATCAGGTGTCCAAGGTTTTATAGCTCCAAAAGCTGCACCAGGATTAGAATTCACGACTCTTCAGACTGTGAACTGTGCTCCCTCTGCCTCTCCCCAGCCATGGGTGTCTGGCCTGGTGCAGAACAGGTGTTCCAGAGACATGTTTATTTCTTCAATGACTCCCAGAGATAGAAGGAAGAAGGGGCCTTTGGGGCCATGAAGGAGCCCAGGATGGAGTCAGCCAGAGCCTGGTCTACGGGGAAAGTTTGGAAAAGGGGAGGGCTGGCTTCCGAGGGCAGTGGAAGAAAAAGCAGAGAAGCAGGACTGGGGACCGAGGTCTCGGGGGCCAAGGACGAGCTCCACCTGGGATGCTGAGGGTGGACATCCTGATGAAGACACATGTCCTCTTCCTCTCGGCAGTTAAATTCACTGAGGAATAGGAGCAGCTAAGCAGGAAGATGATGAAGTACTGGGCCAACTTTGCGCGAAATGGGTGAGACAGCACACCTCTGCCTCAACCTCCCCGATTGGGGGACTTGTGCCCATCCAGTGCTCTCCTAGTCTGGGGTGACCTCAAGAGCACACCCGCATCCTTCATCACATGATGGCCCCTTCCCGAGCTCCGGGACCCACTCAGACAGGGTGGGGGTGCGTGGGGCAGTGGACACGCTCTATCTCTCCAGTCTACCTGGAGGGTGGGCGCCAGTGCTGTGCCACCGTCAGGGCCTCCCTCTCAGAGAGAGGGACACGACAGAGCTGGCCGCCCCCTCACCACTGGTGCTCACACTAGCCAGAGGGAGCTTATTTCCTGTTTCTGGAAGCCTCCCCGCTCATTCCGCAAGCCCACCTGGCCTGCTTGGCTGCCTTGCCTGACCAGACTCAGGGGGCTCAGGTCTGGGCTTCGGGGGCTCAGAGTGACCCTCATACCGCCCTGCTGGGACGGCATGTCTACAGGAACCCCAATGGCGAGGGTCTGCCACACTGGCCGCTGTTCGACCAGGAGGAGCAATACCTGCAGCTGAACCTACAGCCTGCGGTGGGCCGGGCTCTGAAGGCCCACAGGCTCCAGTTCTGGAAGAAGACGCTGCCCCAAAAGATCCAGGAGCTCGAGGAGCCTGAAGAGAGACACACAGAGCTGTAGCTCCCTGTGCCGGGGAGGAGGGGGTGGGTTCGCTGACAGGCGAGGGTCAGCCTGCTGTGCCCACACACACCCACTGAGGAGAAAGAAGTTGATTCCTTCATTCACTTAGCCATTCATTCATACTTCCATCCATCCATTCAGAAAGCATTTATTAAGAATTTACTCAGGCATGATGGCTCATACCTGTAATCCCAGCTATTGGGAAGGCCAAGATGGAAGAATGGCTTGAGGCCAGAGGTTTGAGACCAACCAGCCAAGGCAACACAGTGAGACCCCTTCTCAAAAAAAAGAGAGAGAGAGAGAAAGAGAGTGTGTGATTAGAAGCTAAATAGGAAAGTTTTGAGCTTCAAGTCAGTGAGGAGTAAAAAAGATTTTTAAAAAGCAAAGAAAACAAAATATAAGGGAAAAAAATGAGAAAAATAAAAATAAAAAGAGAATAATAGGCCAGGCACTGTGGCTCATGCCCCTAATCCCAGCACTTTTGGGAGGTCAAGGTGAGCAGAACACCTGAGGACAGGAGTTTGAGACCAGTCTGCCCAACGTGGTGAAACCCCATCTCTATGAAAAATACAAAAATCAGACGGGCTCAGTGGTGGTGCCCACCTGTGATCCCAGCTACTCAGGAGGCTGAAGCAGGAGAATTACTTGAACCTGGAGGCAGAGGTTGCAGTGAGCTGAGATTGTGCCACTGTACTCCAGCCTGGGCAACAAGAGCGAGACTCCGTTTCCAAAAAAATAAGAGAGAATAGAAGAAGTGACTGCATGATGTTAGTTACCAAGCCTGCCACGGGTCCTCTCGCTAGAACACTCCATAGATCCCCCCACTGAGCTGTGGATGGGCAGACCCCAGTGGAATCCCACCCTCCCCAACACCCCACTGAGCCCTGGGCCCCCTCCTCCCTTCCTCACCTCCACCCTCTCCCTGCCTTCTCTCTTCTCTCCTCTGAGCCCCCAGGCCTTTTCCACTTTGAGGGAGGTGCTTCGAAGAATGTTGCCCACACCTAAGTGTCAGAAGCCTATGTCCGTTCATCCCTGAGAGGTCTGAAAAACTAAAAATAAATTCTAAAAAAAGCCTCTGTCTGCCTCTCCCCAAGCCCCAAGTGCTCTTACATCTGTGAGTGGCCAGGCTGGGTGCGGTGGCTCACACCTGTAATCCCAGCATTTTGGGAGGCCAAGGTAGGTGGATCACCACGTCAGAAGATCGAGACCATCCTGGCTAACATGGTGAAACCCCGTCTCTACTAAAAGAACAAAAAATTAGCCTGGGGCAGTGGCACGCGCCTGTAGTCCCAGCTACTAGGGAGACTGAAGCAGGAGAATCCCTTGAACCCGGGAGGCAGAGGTTGCAGTGAGATGAGATTGCGCCACTGCACTCCTGCCTGGGCCACAGAATGAGACTCAGTCTCAAACAAACAAACAAAGAAACAAAAACAAAAAACAAAATCTGTGAGTGGCCAATAGGAAACCTGGTTACTGGAATTCCTAGTGTCTTAGTCCATTCAGTTGCTATAGCAAAAATACTACCGATTAGACCTGGTGCAGTGGCCCACACCCATCATCCCAACACTTTGGGAGGCCAAGGTGGGTGGATCACTTGACCCCAGGAGTTTGAGACCGGCCTGGCCAACATGGTGAAACGCTGTCTCTACTAAAAAGACAAAAATTAGCCAGGCTGTGTGGTGCACACCTAGAATATCAGCTACTCGGGAGGCTGAGACACGAGTATAACATGAACCCAGGAGGCAGAAGTTGCAGTGAGCCGAGATTGCACCACTGCACTCCAGTCTGGGCGACAGAGAGAGACCCTGCCTCAAAAACAAGTAAATAAATAAATAAACAAATAAATAAATATTACCGGTTAGGCCAGGTGTGGTGGCTCATGCCTGTAATCCCAGCACTATTGGAGGCCTCCTGAGCTTGAGCCCAGGAGTTCCAGACCAGCCTAGGCAGCATGGAGAAATGTCATCTCTACAAAAAAATACAAAAATTATTTGGATGTGGTGGCACACACCTATAGTCTCAGTTACTCAGGAGGCTGAGGCGGGCAGATCACTTGAGCCTGGGAGGTCAGAGCTGCAGTGAGTCGTGATTGCACCACTACACTCCAGCCTGGGCAACACAGCAAGACCCTGCCTCAAAAGAATAGGGCTTCCAATACTGATATAAAACTTAAAATACTACAGGTTAATATTATAAACTGGGTGCCTTATAATGACAGAAATGTATTGCTTACAGTTCTCGAGGCTTGGACATCGAGGATCAAGGTGCCAGCAGATTTGGTGTCTGGCAAGGACTTGTTCTCTGGTTAATAGATGGCAACCTCAGGCCAGGTGCGGTGGCTCACCCCTGTAATCCCAGCACTTTTGGGAGGCCAAGGTGGGGTATCACCTGAGGACAGGAGTTCAAGACCAGCCTGGCCAACATAGTGAAACCCCATCTCTACTAAAATACAAAAATTAGACGGGTGTGGTGGCAGGTGCCTGTAATCCCAGCTACTCGGGAGGCTAAGGTAAGAGAATCACTTGAACCCGGGAGGCAGAGGTTGCAGTGAGCTGAGATCACAGCACTACGCTCCAGCCTGGGCGACAGCACGAGACATTATCTCAAAAATAAAAAATAAAACAAGCCACCCACCCAACTATCGATGTCCTGCAGAGGTGCCTCACCCCACTTTTGTCAGAAGCAAGACCGGGCTTGTCCATAGGCCCCTGAGTCTGGGCCTCCTGCACAGTGGCCAGGAAAGCCAAGCTGCTTCCTCAGTGGCCCGTCTCCTGAAGTTTGCTCTTCTTCTCAGTGGTTCTACAGACACTGTAAGGCCCATACTCACAGGATATTAGCACACTTGCGAAGAGATTCCTGTCCTCTGGCTCCCAGGGGACTCTCCATCCAGGGAGATGTCTTCTCCACTTCAGAATTCCCCTGCCAACCTTTCAACCCCCTGAGCATCCCCAAATTCATCATGTGTGTCCACATGATTACTTTTCCTACGTACTTCATTGTTGTTCCTAAACTTTTCTCCTTCCACGCTCTGCAAAAAAACTCATATTTTATCTCAGTGTGCAAAAGTGGCCAATTGCGTTTAATCGGCCTCTTGGTTTCACCCAAGTATATTCTCTCTGTCATTAAGAGGCTGTATTCCTGTCCCATAGACCCTAATGATCCCCTTACGCCCCTACCTCTGACCAACTTGCCTCTCAGGGCACCAGTTTTCCAGGGGGGATGTCTCCCTTCTTTCCATCCACATCCTTTAAGCCCAACCACGAAGCCCTATGAAGTTTGGGACGAAGACCAGGACACCTACATTGCCCATATTGGCCACCAGGTGGAAGTCAAGGATAATATTAAGCCGGGACTGATGAACTTGAGAGAGGCCGACTTTCCTTTCAATGAACCTTGATTGGTGCATAATGTTCCCACTACATTCTGAAAGCGTTTATCGAGCACCAGCTGCATGCATGTCTCTGTATGTTTTTCAGTTCTGCAGATGTCCAATATACTTTCCCAAAATCAGCTTCCAGAATTACTGTTTAGACTCAATAGTTATAGTTTTAACGGCTTTCTTGTGGAATAACTTACAATTAAATTTATCCCCTGCCCCCACTTTTTTTTTTTTTTTTTTTTTTTTTTTTGAGACAAGGTCTCGTTCTGTCACCCAGGCTAGAATGCAGTGGTGGCATCACAGATCACTGCAGCCTCCACCTCCGGGCTTCAGACACTACGGCCCATAGTTACAGGACCATAGCACACTCCGGTACCCAGGCCGGTTGGTCGCCTCTGGCCTGGCAGGGCTGCCAGTGTCTCGGGACCTCCCGGTGACGCGCCTGCCTCCCCTGCTGCAACAGAGGCCCGGGAGTGTCGGGTCCCCGTCGCTCGGACCGGCAGGCGCTCGTGAAATGTTCGTCAAGTGGATAAATGACCATGGCCGTGGTCTCCGCGGGAGGTGAGGAAACTGAAAGCCACCGAGGAAAAGGGGGGCGCTCCTTAAGAAGTGCAGTGGTCACATGTACGTTTCAAAAGAATGGCGTGACTGAGTAGGGAGGGGACCGCGGAGACCCTCAGACCCTGGACTGTAAGGGCATGAGGGGTTGTAAAGGGGAACCCAGGAAACTGAGTCCTGAAAGCAAGGAGGAGCTTCCAGAATGAAGGGCGCCGTCACGCCTCCCTGCCTTTGCTCAAGCGGTTCCTTCACCCCGATCAAGTTCCTTCCCATTTCCCCATCTGTGGGGATCCTGAACGTGCACCTCCTCAGAGAAGCCCTCCTGAGTTATCCAATTCTAGTTTATTGCCCCCTCCTATCGATCCCCCAGCGCGCTCATCGGGCCTGTGGACAAGCACAGGTTTGAGGAGAGGATTCCCTGGATCGCGGATTGGCTACGGAAGCCGCGCGGCCCCTTCCGCGGATGCCAAAGGGGACCGGGCAGAAGGGAAGTGGCTGTGCCCGGGCCTGCCTGCCACTAGATCCCCACCCACTTATGACTGTTCAGTCCTGCTCTCCTGCCAGACCCACCTTTCCCCGGCCCAAGCCAGCGCACCCCGCCCACTCCCTGCCCAGTCCAAACTCCGAGGCTGGGCGAGGCACTGATCCACGGCTGGACCGACCCGGGACAGCCTCTGGGTGAACAGCAGCGTGTCCACTGGCAGAGAACAGAGACCAGCGAGCCGACCATGCGGCTGCACCGACTTCGCACGCGGCTGAGCGC
This sequence comes from Pan troglodytes, assembly GCF_028858775.2. Lineage (NCBI taxonomy): Eukaryota > Metazoa > Chordata > Mammalia > Primates > Hominidae > Pan > Pan troglodytes. The sequence goes on from NC_072416.2 coordinate 64,980,972, forward strand.
GGTGGCTTTTGGGCTCCTGCTGCTTCTTGTCCGGGGCCAGGGTGAGGCCAGGGTCGGGCTGCGGGCCACCACGGCGAGGAGCCAGGGGAGTACAGGGGCCCCAGGAGCGCCGGGACATGCCAGGCCGGGTCGGCAGCCTCGGGTCAGAGTGGGTGAGGGATTAGGAGTGCGGGGATTCAGTCCATTTCCCTCTTATGATTGTGGCTGTAGCCAGTGCTGCCGGCCGGTAATAACAATAATAGCTTCTGGCAGCATCTGGCTCTGAGTGTGTGGCCTCCTTGGCCAGGGGGGCGCCCTGACCCCTCCAAAGGGGCCTCAGATAAGGACAGTGGTCCTTGGGGAACAAAGCCCTCAGGCGCCAAATTTGAAGCGGATCCATAAGGCCACAGTGGCTGGGTGCGATTGACTCATGCCTGTAAACCTGCTACTTTGGAAGGCCGAGGGGGAGAATTCCTTGAGCCCAGGAGTTGGAGGCCATCCTGGGCAACATAATGAGACTCAGAGTGTACAAAATATTTAAAGAAATTAGTGGGCTGTGGTGGCCTGTGACCTGTAGTCCCAGCTACTTGGGAGGCTGAGGTGGGAGGATCACCTTAGCAGGGGAGGTTGAGGCTGCAGTGAGCCTTCATCGCACTATTGCACTCCAGCCTGGGTGAAAAAGCAAAAATCTGTCTCTAGAAACAAGAGCCAAAGAGCTCGTGGTGTCCTTCATGCCATTTACCTCATCCTGGGCAAGGGCACAACTTGGCTTCCAGGGCAAAGGTGAAGGCTCTGTGTGCCTGCCAGGCTTCTCCAGGCCCTTATCAGAAGCTGGGGGAGTGTTTCGGCCTTTGGTCCTCTCACCTGAAACTCTCCTAAGTGTATGATCTGACTGTCTCTCCCAACCCTTCCCCAATTTAATCTGCGCAGGTGGAGTCCATACTCCCCCCCGCCCCATGGTGCACTCCTGCAGGGCTTCCTCCCATGCCTGCCCTTGACCACATTCTAGAATTCACCAGGAGCCCAGCAGGAAGATCTGTCTGGCCTCACAGATGGCTACCTTTCAAAATACTTTGGGCCAGCCACAGTGGCTCACACCTGTTATCCCAGCACTTTGAGAGGCAGAGATGGGAGGATTGCTTGAGGCTAGGAGTTAGAGACCAGCTTGGGCAACAAAACTGGTTTTTACCAAAAAAAAAGAAAAAAGTCAGGCATGGTGGCAGACAGCTGTACTCCTAGCCACTCAGGAGGCTGAGGTGGGAGGATCTCAAGCCCAGGAGGTGAAGAGCTGTAATCACACTACTGCCCTCCAACCTGGGCAACAGATAGAGACCTTGTCTGACAAATATATATATGTATATATACATATATATATATTAATTTTGGGTTGGACCCACATTCAGAAAAAATAATTGACAAGCCATAGGAGGGTACAGGTGATGTGTGCCATACTGTTTTTACCCAACCAGTCCTGGCTTCTCCTCAGGGGCCATCAAAGTCCCCATGGCCCACACTGGAAACTGCTTGTCGACACCGCAGTACACACAGTGCCCAGCAGTTTACACAAGAATAGATGTGTGCACTTGTCCTTGACTTTCATCTAAACGGTCATAAACTCACCCACTTTCTGGGGCCAGGCTTTTCCACTTTCTAACACGAGGGGTGGCCTCCACACACCCCTACATGGTAGAGCTTCTTCATATTGATTAATGGAAGGGCTTCTCTCAAGGATGAAGCAAGTAATGAATCTCTTTATTACATGAGTTGATGTACCAGGTCTCTAATCAGGGACATTTCAGCAGGTGATGTCCTTTGCTGTAACAAACATCAGGCATCAGTGGCCAGTGGCCACAGAGAATTACCTGGATAGACATCCCCTCCAGCAAGGAATCGTGTGTAGGAGCGTGTTACTCGGGAGAGGAATGGGCCTTTTGACTTGGAGACATTGTTAAAATGTCCTCTCTGGTGTCTGTAAATGTCTACTGACCCTGGCCTCACCCACACCAGGTGGCATCAAACATATTGATCCATGTTGAACTGACAGGTGTAGGGTGGCATTAGCTCCCTAAGGCTGTTTTCGTTTTTTGACTTTTTTTAATCTTGAGACAGGGTCTCGCTTTGTCACCCAGGCTGGAGTGCAGTGACACGATCACGGCTCAATGTAGTCTCAACCTCCCAGGTTCGTGCAATCTTCCCACCTCAGCTTGCTAAATAGCTGGGACTACAGGCATGCACCACCACACCCCGCTAATTTATTTTCTTGATTTTGTTGCAGAGACAGAGTTCCACTAGGGTCCCCAGGCCAGGCGCAGTGGTTTTTCTGTCCCAGCCACAGCCATACTTCTCTCTTGTAGTTCTTTTCACCAACATCACTCACGGTTTCGAGGATGCTTTCTTTATGTCATTTCTTGCCACCTTGGGCATGACATCCCTGAGGACAGGAACCTTGCCTGCCCAATTCCCACCATCATCCTACTGTCACATGACCTGGCACACAGTTGAAGGACACTCTAGTCCCATCAAGGGCATGTGACCCTTTGTTTGAAGGTCCTAGGGCTGAATGATGATGCCTGGCCCCAAGGAGCCTCAGCCTGATGGGATGGAGACAGGCCCAGGAAGGCAGAGCAGGAAGGGAGTGTTACAGGCAGGAAGTTTGTAAAGCCCGTGTTTATAGATCAGGATCCCTTGAGCTGAGCTGAGGATGGCAAGGAGGCGGCAATACCAACAGTCTGGGAGGGCAGCTCATTGGTCAAACCCAACCGTGATGTCTGTCTCTCTGCCCACAGGTCAGGACTCTGCCAGTCCCATCCGGACCACACACACGGGGCAGGTGCTGGGGAGTCTTGTCCACGTGAAGGGCGCCGATGCCGGGGTCCATACCTTTCTGGGAATTCCCTTTGCCAAGCCACCTCTAGGTCCACTGCGATTTGCACCCCCTGAGCCCCCTGAATCTTGGAGTGGTGTGAGGGATGGAACCACCCATCCGGCTGTGTAAGCTCTCCCAGGGGCCCAGGGAACTCCAGACACTGGGGCAGGGGTGGGGGTGCTCTGAGCTCAGCTAGGCTGCAGTTATCATTTCATCTAAACCCCCACAGCCAGTTTTCCTTCTGAGTTTCGTGGATTCCCACGTGCATTTTTCCAATGAGCATGCTGAGGCTTAGGAGGGCAGAATAACTTCTCAGACTCCTGGATCAGAGCTTGGCATTCAGAAGACATTGGCTCCAGGTGCTGAAGGGAGGGGCAGAGACACATATCTCCCCAGATTCTCGTTATGCCGAGCTTTCTCTGCCACCAGTGGCAGGTGTCTCTGGGAAAGGTTCGGGTTGGCTCTGTGAACCTTGTAGGAGCCCCTAACTCTAGTGGCAGATGTTGCAAATACCTGAAGAGAACAGTAGTGGTAGCTTTCTGGGGACCCGCACTCCTCACAGTCACTGTGTCCACAGACAGGGCCAGGAGCTATTGGCCAAGAGACGTGTATGTTTTTCCAACTGGAGGCCATGTGGAATGATGAGTTTTTGAGAGTTTAGACTTGGGATGCGGGAGATCCCACTGCCCTTCTCATGAGAAATTAACATCCATTCACTCATGTAGCACACATATGTGGGCTATTCCCCTGTTCCAGGCCTGAGGGGGTACAGCGATATAGTGGTGAATGTCAACACATGCAGCCAATGGTTCTCATAGAAACCCCTAAGAGTCAAGGTTTCCGGCGTCAGGAGGAATGATACCCAAGGTCCTCAATAACCTCGAGGCCTCCCTGGAAGTCCAAGCTCCATCTCAGCTTCCCCAGAGCCTGTGGCCTGTAACTTGGTGGGAAGGGATTTTTGAGTGGGATCATGTGTGAGCAGGGTATTGTGGGAAGGGGCTGAGGGTGACAGGGAGCACATCTGAATCTAGGGTCTCGTTTTGGCCACGATCTGGCCACTGGACTGATTGTTTGCCCTGGTTACCAGGTGTCTGCAGGACCTCACCACAATGGATTCAGAGGTTCGGAACCAAGTCAATGTGACCATCCCTTCCGTCTCCATGTCTGAGGACTGCCTGTACCTCAGCATCTACACGCCGGCCCATAGCCATGAAGGCTCTAACCTGCCGGTGGGTATCAGGCCACAGTTCACTGGGGGATGGAGGACAGTTCTTCCGCAAGAAGCTAGAAAGGCAATATTAGCTCAGGCCCTGCTGCAGAGTGGATGCTGCTGAGAAGCTTCTCACTATCAGGTCCAAGAGATGCTCCTTACCCAGGCTGGGCAGCTGGCCCCTGGACATGGGGTCACAGAGTTCTGGCTGCTCCCAGAGGTCAAAGGCTGTGGCTCTGGGCTGGACCCAGGGCTCACCCAGCCAACTCATGCCCAGGAGATCCACTCAAGTGCCCAAGGGCTGCACCTTGAGGTGACCAAGAACCCCAGCCATGGATAATCTGTTGGGCCTATGAGAATGGGCACACACAAAAACTTTTTTGTTAGAGTTGGCATCATGCTCTGTTGCCCAGGCTAGAATGCAGTGGCATGGGCGTAGCTCTCTGTAGCCTCGAATTCCTGGATGATCCTCCCATCTCAGCCTCCCGAGTGGCTGGGACTACTGGCCTATGCCACCATGCCTGGCTAATTTTTAAAACATTTTCTGTTGAAACAGGGTCTCACTATGTGGTTCAGGCTAAGGACATTTTTGATTAATGTTCATGTGGAGCCATCAGGGAGATAACCCTTTTCTTTTCACTTTGGTGAGTTTCCTGGGACTAATAAAACCAGGCTTTGATACAGGGGGTCGATCCCAAAAGATGTGAGTCCTGGTCTTCCTGATAGATCTTGGGTGCCTAGTCTGTGGCCCACGTAATGAATTTGTGCTGGAGTTCTAATGGGGAGGTAGACAGAGGCAAAGCACTGGTTGGTCTAGGTAGTGGCCCTGGTGGGGTTTTGGTTGGGTGGGAGCATGATGGTAGCTGCCTTGATTTCCCCAGGTGATGGTGTGGATCCACGGTGGTGGGCTTGCTTTTGGCATGGCTTCCATGTATGATGGTTCCATGCTGGCCGCCTTGGAGGACGTGGTGGTGGTCACCATCCAGTACCGCCTGGGTGTCCTGGGCTTCTTCAGGTGAGACTAGGGCTGGGCTCAGCAACGTGGGCTGAGTGGGGCCAGGACAGCCCTGTGATCCCTGTCTCTGCTACTTCTCAGCACTGGAGACAAACATGCAACCGGCAACTGGGGCTACCTGGACCAAGTGGCCGCACTACGCTGGGTCCGGCAGAATATCGCCCACTTTGGAGGCAACCCTGACCGTGTCACCATTTTTGGCGAGTCTGCGGGTGGCACGAGTGTGTCTTCACTTGTTTTGTCCCCCATATCCCAAGGACTCTTCCATGGGGCCATCATGGAGAGTGGCGTGGCCCTCATGCCCTGCCTCATTGCCAGCTCAGGTGATGTCATCTCCACGGTGAGTGCCCTCAGCTGCAGAGGCCTAGGCCTGCTCCCTCCCCTCATACCCCTCAGAGCCTCTGTCTGTTAAACAGGGATGACAAGGGCCATCGGGGAGCATGCTCCAGGAGCTGCTGCCTACCGTGGAATTGCTGGGGGGCTCCAGGGTCAGAATGCGCATGCTTCTGCCATTGCAGAGGCCAAGTTTGTTCTGTGACCTCTGTGCAAAGTTGTCACCGTAGGGATCCCCATCATGAGGAGAACCATTTAGGCGGATGGGATGGCCCCTGTGTCTGGGACTTCTGAGTTGGAACAGTGTCAGAACTGCAGGAACTCATACACAGTACCCTCTGAGATTTGGGGTGCCCCTGTCCTTGGCCAGGGCCTTGGGCAAACTCCTCTCCTCTACCTGGAAGGATGAGCCAGCCCCTGCCTGGTCCCTTTGCAGGTGGTGGCCAACCTGTCTTCCTGTGACCAAGTTGACTCTGAGGCCCTGGTGGGCTGCCTGCGGGGCAAGAGTAAAGAGGAGATTCTTGCAATTAACAAGGTTGGTCTAAATGGATGTGGTTGTAGAGGGAGGGGTGCAATAGGCATGGGGCTGGCAGGCCTGCACGGCCCTCATATTCCCTGGGCACGTTACCTCATCTGCATGCCTGGGTGTCATAGCCCTGGGTGGGGACTGAAGGTCGGTGCATGCCTGAGCCAGGCATTGACCTCCTGGGGTGGATATGAGCATCTGGGGATGAACTGGGAAGGAGTGGAAGGTACTTAGACGGCATCAGAAGATGTCTGGGACCTGATCTTGTTCCCTGACCTTGCATTTCCTCTCAGCCTTTCAACGGGATGATCCCCGGAGTGGTGGATGGGATCTTCCTGCCCAGGCACCCCCAGGAGCTGCTGGCCTCTGCCGACTTTCAACCTGTTCCCAGCATCATTGGTGTCAACAACGATGAATTCGGCTGGATCATCCCCAGTGTGAGGCCCAACCCAAGTCCTCAAGTGTCTGGGGAGCCCATCTGGTAGTGGGTGGTGTTCAGGGCTTCAGAGCTCCAGGCTTATTCCATCCCCAACTACTGACTCTCTCCCGGCCTCCTAGGTCTCAAGTACCTATGACACCCAGAAGGAAATGTACAGAGAGGCCTCCCAGGCTGTTCTGCAGGAAATGTTAAGGTTAATGGTAAGGCTCCTGGGGTCCCTCGTCAATGGAGACGGGCTCCTCTCCTGTCCTGAGACAGAGGAAATTCAACCCCCAGATACCCTGCCTATGTAGTGACCCCCATGAGCAAAGGCCCAGGTGTGTGTGTGTGCTTGGGGGTGGGATCACCTCAGAGCCTTGCCTTTGCTCTCCCTTCCTGTTCCATCTCATGGTCCATCTCATGGTCCATCTCCCCAAGCCCGAGGCCACCTCCTCCCTGCCCCTGGCAACCCGACTAACCTGCCTTTTCCTGATCCACCTGGGGTAGATGTTGCCTCCTACATTTGGTGACCTGCTGATGGAGGAGTACATTGAGGACAATGGGGATCCCCAGACCCTCCAAGCCCAGTTCCAGGAGATGATGGAGGACTTCCTGTTCATGATCCCTGCCCTCCAAGTAGCACATTTTCAGCGTGAGTATATTTGGACCTAAGGCCTGGCTGGCAGGGTACAGCTCAGGGCTGTGGGTTCCAGGTGAGACCTGTTGCTTTCCAGGTCCCCACTTATTTTTACTGGGCCCCTGAGACACTTGACGTCCGTCATTGCAGTAAATCCTCATGGCTAGCCCAAGAGACAGACATTTCCCCATTTCACAGATGAGGAAATTGAAGTTAGGGACCTTCAGTGACTTGCCCAAGATGACACAGCTAAGAAGTCCGAGGCCATGATTTATCCCAAGTCTCTTCCTCTGCTCCTTCCCCAGCCTGGGGCTCCACACCCCACTGTCCAGATTCCAGCCAGCTTTGGACCTAGGTATCTTATCACCATGGGTGAGGCAAGAAGTCTTCAGGGGAGGGGCCACCGTGTCATGGGCTGTCCACCCCACAGGTTCCCGGGCCCCTGTGTACTTCTACGAGTTCCAGCATCAGCCGAGCTGGGTGAAGAACATTAGGCCGCCACATGTGAAGGCAGACCATGGTGATGAACTTCCTTTTGTTTTTGGAACTTTCTTCTGGGGCAACTACGGTGAGTCTTCTTCCTTTCCCGGGAGGTGGGCTGGGACCCTGGCTGGGTCCCTGAAGGGTGATTGATTGTCCTCGCTGCCCAGATAAGGAAACTGAGGCTCAGAGAGAGGATGAGATCAGGTGTCCAAGGTTTTGCAGCTCCAAAGGCTGTGCCAGGATTAGAATTAACTACTCTTCAGACTGTGGCCTGTGCTCCCTCCGCCTCTCCCCACCCTTGGGTGTCTTGCCTGGTGCAGAACAGGTGTTTCACGGACATGTTTGTTTCTTCAGTGACTCCCAGAGACAGAAGGAAAAAGGGGCCTTCAGGGCCAGGAAGGAGCCCAGGATGGAGTCAGCCAGAGCTTGGACTAAGGGGAAGGTTTGGAAAAGGGGAGGGCTGGCTCCTGAGGGCAGTGGGAGAAAAAGCAGAGAAGCGGGCCTGGGGACAGAGGGCAAATGGGCCAAGGACAAGCTCCACCTGGGATGCTGAGGTGGGACATCCTGACCAAGACACACGTCCCCTTTCTTTTTGCAGTTAAATTCACTGAGGAGGAGGAACGGCTAAGCAGGAAGATGATGAAGTACTGGGCCAACTTTGCTCGAAACGGGTGAGACAGCACACCGCTGCCTCAACCTCCCCGGGTTGGGGTACTTGTGCCCATCCAGCAATCTCCTAGTCGGGGTGACCTCATGAGCACACCCGCATCCTTCGTCACATGATAGCCCCTTCCCGAGCTCCGGGACTCACTCAGACAGGGTCGGGGTGCGTGGGGCAGTGGACACGCTCCATCTCTCCGGTCTATCTGGAGGGTGGGCGCCAGTGCTGTGCCACCGTCAGGGCCTCCCTCTCAGAGAGAGGGACACAACAGAGCCGGCCGCCCCGCCTCCACTGGTGCTGACACTAGCTGGAGGGAGCTTATTTCCTGTTTCTGGAAGCCTCCCCGCTCATTCCCCAAGCCCACCTGGCCTGCTTGGCTGCCTTGCTTGACCAGACTCAGGGTGCTCAGGTCTGGGCTCTGGGGACTCAGAGTGACCCTCATACCACCCTGTTGGGACGGCATGTCTACAGGAACCCCAATGGCGAGGGTCTGCCACACTGGCCGCTGTTCGACCAGGAGGAGCAATACCTGCAGCTGAACCTACAGCCTGCGGTGGGCCGGGCTCTGAAGGCCCACAGGCTCCAGTTCTGGAAGAAGACGCTGCCCCAAAAGATCCAGGAGCTCGAGGAGCCTGAAGAGAGACACACAGAGCTGTAGCTCCCTGTGCCGGGGAGGAGGGGGTGGGTTCGCTGACAGGCAAGGGTCAGCCTGCTGTGCCCACACACACCCACTGAGGAGAAAGAAGTTGATCCCTTCATTCACTTAGCCATTCATTCATACTTCCATCCATCCATTCAGAAAGCATTTATTAAGAACTTACTCAGGCATGATGGCTCAGGCTGTAATCCCAGCTATTAGGAAGGCCGAGATGGGAGGATGGCTTGAGGCCAGAAGTTTGAGACCAACCAGGGCAACACAGTGAGACCCCTTCTCAGAAAAAAAAAAAAAGAGAGACAGAGAAAGAGAGTGTGTGATTGTGATTAGAAGCTAAATAGGAAAGTTTTGAGCTTCAAGTCAGTGAGGAGTAAAAAAGATTTTTAAAAAGCAAAGAAAACAAAATATAAGGGAAAAAAACACGAGAAAAATAAAAAGAGAATAATAGATCAGGCACTGTGGCTCATGCCCATAATCCCAGCACTTTTGGGAGGTCAAGGTGGTTAGAACACCTGAGGACAGGAGTTTGAGACCAGCCTGGCCAACATGGTGAAACCCCATCTCTATGAAAAGTACAAAAATAGACGGGCACAGTGGTGGTGCCCACCTGTGATCCCAGCTACTCAGGAGGCTGAGGCAGGAGACTCACTTGAACCTGGGAGGCAGAGGTTGCAGTGAGCTGAGATTGTGCCACTGCACTCCAGCCTGGGCAACAAGAGCGAGACTCCGTTTCCAAAAAAAAAAGAGAGAGAATAGAAGAAGCTACTGCATGATGTTAGTTACCAAGCCTGCCACGGGTCCTCTCTTGCTAGAACACTCGATAGATCCCCCCACTGAGCTGTGGATGGGCAGACCCCAGTGGAATCCCACCCTCCGCAACACCCCACTGAACCCTGGGACCCCTCCTCCCTTCCTCACCTCCACCCTCTCCCTGCCTTCTCTCTTCTCTCCTCTGAGCCCCCAGGCCTTTTCCACTTTGAGGGAGGTGCTTTGAAGAATGTTGCCCACACCTAAGTGTCAGAAGCCTATGTCCGTTCATCCCTGAGAGGTCTGAAAAACTAAAAATAAATTCTAAAAAAAGCCTCTGTCTGCCTCTCCCCAAGCCCCAAGTGCTCTTACACCTGTGAGTGGCCAGGCCGGGTGTGGTGACTCACACCTGTAATCCCAGCATTTTGGGAGGCCAAGGTAGGCGGATTACCAGGTGAAGAGATCGAGACCATCCTGGCTAACATGGAGAAAACCCGTCTCTACTAAAACAACAAAAAATTAGCTTAGCGCAGTGGCACGCGCCTGCAGTCCCAGCTACTAGGGAGACTGAGGCAGGAGAATCCCTTGAACCCGGGAGGCAGAGGTTGCAGTGAGATGAGATTGCGCCACTGCACTCCTGCCTGGGCCACAGAACGAGACTCAGTCTCAAACAAACAAACAGACAAAGAAACAACAACAACAACAACAACAAAACAACAACAACAAAAATCTGTGAGTGGCCAATAGGAAACCTGGTTACTGGAATTCCTAGTGTCTTAGTCCATTCAGTTGCTATAGCAAAAATACTACCGATTAGACCGGGTGCAGTGGCCCACACCCATCATCCCAACACTTTGGGAGGCCGAGGTGGGTGGATCACTTGACCCCAGGAGTTTGAGACCGGCCTGGCCAACATGGTGAAACGCTGTCTCTACTAAAAATACAAAAATTAGCCAGGCTCTGTGGTGCACACCTAGAGTATCAGCTACTCGGGAGGCTGAGACACGAGTATCACATGAACCCAGCAGGCAGAATTTGCAGTGAGTCGAGATTGCACCACTACACTTCAGTCTGGGCGACAGAGAGAGACCCCGCCTCAAAAATAAGTAAATAAATAAATAAACAAATAAATAAATATTACCGGTTAGGCCGGGTGCAGTGGCTCATGCCTGTAATCCCAGCACTATTGGAGGCCGAGGTGGGCCTCCTGAGCTTGAGCCCAGGAGTTCCAGACCAGCCTAGGCAGCATGGAGAAATGTCATCTCTACAAAAAAATACAAAAATTATTTGGATGTGGTGGCACACACCTATAGTCTCAGTTACTCAGGAGGCTGAGGTGGGTGAATCACTGAGCCTGGGAGGTCAAGGCCGCAGTGAGTCGTGATTGCACCACTACACTCCAGCCTGGGCAACACAGCAAGACCCTGCCTCAAAAAAATAGGGTTTCTAGTACTGATATAAAACTTAAACAGAATACTACAGGTTAATATTATAAACTGGGTGCCTTATAATGACAGAAATGTATTGCTTATAGTTCTTGAGGCTTGGACATCGAGGATCAAGGTGCCAGCAGATTTGGTGTCTGGAAAGGACTTGTTCTCTGGTTAATAGATGGCAACCTCAGGCCAGGTGCGGTGGCTCACCCCTGTAATCCCAGCACTTTTGGGAGGCCAAGGTGGGGTATCACCTGAGGACAGGAGTTCAAGACCAGCCTGGCCAACATAGTGAAACCCCATCTCTACTAAAATACAAAAAATTAGATGGGTGTGGTGGCAGGTGCCTGTAATCCCAGCTACTCAGGAGGCTAAGGTAGGAGAATCACTTGAACCCGGAAGGAGGAGGTTGCAGTGAGCTGAGATCACAGCACTACACTCCAGCCTGGGCGACAGCACGAGACATTATCTCAAAAATAAGAAATAAAACAAGCCACCCACCCAACTATCGATGTCCTGCAGAGGTGCCTCACCCCACTTTTGTCAGAAGCCAGACCGGGCTTGTCCATAGGCCCCTGAGCCTGGGCCTCCTGCACAGTGGCCAGGAAAGCCAAGCTGCTTCCTCAGTGGCCCGTCTCCTGAAGGTTGCTCTTCTTCTCAGTGGTTCTACAGACACTGTAAGGCCCATACTCACAGGATATTAGCACACCTGCTAAGAGATTCCTGTCCGCTGGCTGTCAGGGGCCTCTCCATCCAGGGAAATGTCCTCTCACGTTTCAGAATTTCCCTGCCAAACTTTCAACCCCCTGAGCATCCCCAAATTCATCATGTGTGTCCACATGATTACTTTTCCTACTTACCTCATTGTTGTCCCTAGACTTTTCTCCTTCCCTGCTCTGCAAAAAACCTCATATTTTATCTCAGTGTGCAAAGGTGGCCAATTGTGTTCAATCGGCCTCTTGGTTTCACCAAAGTATATTCTCTCTGTCATTAAGAGGCTATATTTCTGTCCCATAAACCCTAATAATCCCCTTATGCCCCTACTGCTGACCAACTTGCCTCTCAGGGCACCCGTTTTCCATGGGAAAAGTCTCCCTTCTTTCCAGCCAGAGCCCTTAAGTCCAATTACAGAGCCTTTTGAAGTTTGGGGTGAAAGACCAGGACACCCACATTGCCCATTTTGGCCACCAGGTGGCAGACAAAGATAATATTAAGCCTGGAATGACTTGAACTTGAGAGAGGGAGGAGACTTTCCTTTCAATGAACACTGATTGGTGCATAATGTTCCCACTACATTCTGAAAGCGTTTATTGTGCACCAGCTGCATGCATGCCTCTGTATGTTTTTCAGTTCTGCAGATGTACAATATACCTTCCCAAAGTCAGTTCCCAGGATTACTGTTTAGACTTAGTAGTTCTTTTTTTTAAACAGCTTTATGGTGAAATAACTTACAGTTAAATTTACCCCCTGCTCCCCCCTTTTTTTTTGAGATGAGGTCTAGTCCTGTCACCCAGGCTAGAATGCAGTAGCAGAATCACAGATCACTGCAGCCTCCACCTCCGGGCTTCAGACACTGTAAGGCCCATAATTACAGGACCATAGTACACTCCCGTTCCCAGACCAGTTGGTCGCCTCTGGCCTGGCAGGGCTCCCAGTGTCTCGGGACCTCCAGGTGACGCGCCTGCCTCCCCTGCTGCAACAGAGGCCTGGAAGTGCCGGGTCCCCATCGCTCAGAGCGGCAGGCGCTCGGGAAATGTTCGTCAAGTGGATAAATGACCATGGCCGTGGTCTCCACGCGAGGTGAGGAAACTGAAAGCCACCGAGGAAAAGGGGGGCGCTCCTTAGAAAGTGCCGCGGTCACGTGTACGTTTCAAAAGAAGGGCGTGACTGAGTAGGGAGGGGACCGCGGAGACCCTCAGACCCTGGACTGTAAGGGGATGAGGGGCCGTGAAGGGGGACCCAGGAAACTGAGTCCTGAAAGCAAGGAGGAACTTCCAGAATGAAGGGCGCCGTCACGCCTCCCTGCCTTTGCTCAAGCGGTTCCTTCACCCCGATCAAGTTCCTTCCCATTTCTCCAACTGTGGGGATCCTGAATGTGCACCTCCTCAGAGAAGCCCTCCTGAGTTCTCCAATTCTAGTTTATTGCCCCCTCCTATCGATCCCCCAGCGCGCTCATCCGGCCTGTGGACAACGACAGGTTTGAGGAGAGGATTCTCTGGATCGCGGAGGACTACAGAAGCCGCGCAGCCCCTTCTGAGGATGCCAAAGGGGCCCCGGCCGAAGGGAAGTGGCTGTGCCCGGGCCTGCCTGCCACTAGATCCCCACCCACCTATGACTGTTCAGTCCCGCTCTCCTACCAGACCCACCTTTCTCCGGCCCAAGCAAGCGCACCCCACCGACTCCCTGCCCTGTCCAAACTCCGAGGCTGGGCAAGGCACTGGATCCACGGCTGGACCGACCAGGGGCAGCCTCTGGGTGAACAGCAGCGTGTCCACCGGCAGAGAACAGAGACCAGCGAGCCGACCCTGCGGCTGCACCGACTTCACGCGCGGCCGAGCGCGGTGGCCTGTGAGCTCCTGCTGCTTCTCCTCCAGGGCCACAATGAGGCTCCCGCGGAGGGGTGACAGGGACCGGGCTCAGATCTGCCAAATGCTGCGGAGGCAGAACCTGACAGTGCGGGAGGGCAGGTGCCTGGGAGGTAGCAGCTGGTGGAAATGACAGCGTGGAACTCCTGAGCCCCACGTGACGCCTCCCCGCCGCCCAGGGTGGGCTCCTAGAAGCACAGAAATGGTCGGGCTGCGGGACACCACAGCGAGGAACCAGCGGAGTACACGGGCCCCAGGAGCGCCAGGACATGCCCGGCCGGGTAGGCAGCCTCGGGTCGGAGTGGGTGAGGGATTGGGGTGTGGGGATTCAGTCCATTTCCCTCTTATGATTGTGGCTGTAGCCGGTGCTGCCGGCGGGTAATAACAGTAAGAGCTTCTGGCAGCAGCTGGCTCTCAGTGTGTGGCGTCCTTGGCCAGGGGGGCGCGCTGAGCCCTCCAAAGGGGACTCAGACAAGGTTAGTGGTCCTTGGGGAGCAGAAGCCCCCAGGCTCCAAATCCTAAAGCAGATCTAAGAGGCCGCAGTGGCTGGGTGCGATTGGCTCACTCCTTTAATCCCAGCATTTTGAAAGGCCAAGGGGGAGAATCGCTTGAGCCCAGGAGTCGGAGGCCAGCCTGGACAACATAGTGAGACTCAGAGTGTACAAAAAAATTAAAGGAAATTAGTGGGCTGTGGTGGCCTGTGACCTGTAGTCCCAGCTACTTGGGAGGCTGAGGTGGGAGATCACTTTAGCAGGGGACGTTGAGGCTGCAGTGAGCCTTCATCACACTATTGCACTCCAGCCTGGGTGAAAAAGCAAAAATCTGTCTCCAGAAAAAAGATCCAAAGAGCTCGTGGTGTCCCTCATGCCATTTACCTCATCCTGGGCAAGGGCACAACTTGGATTCCAGGGTAAAGGTGAAGGCTCTGTGTGCCTGCCAGGCTTCTCCAGGCCCTTATCAGAAGCTGGGGGAGTGTTTCGGCCTTTGGTCCTCTCACCTGAAACTCTCCTAAGTGTATGATCTGACTGCCTCTCCCGACTCTTTCCCAATTTAATCTGCCCAGGTGGAGTCCATATTCCCCGCCGCGCCCCCCCCCCCCCCCCCCCCCCGCCCCATGGTGCACTCCTGCAGGGCTTCCTCCCATGCCTGCCCTTGGTCACATTCTAGAATTCACCAGGAGCCCAGCAGGAAGATCTACCTGGCCTCACGGATGGCTACCTTTTGAAATATTTTGGGCCAGCCACAGTGGCTCACACCTGTTATCCCAGCACTGTGTGAGGCAGAGATAGGAGGATCACATGAGGCTAGGAGTTAGAGACCAGCTTGGGCAACAACACTTGTCTCTACCAAAAAAAAAGGGACTCAGGCATGGTGGCACACACCTGTATTCCCAACTACTTGGGAGGCTGAGGTGGGGGGATCTCACGCCCAGGAAGTGGAGGCTGCAGTGAGCTGTAATCACACCACTGCACTCCAGCCTGGGCAACAGACGGAGTCCCATATTTTACACGTATATTATATTATATTATATTATATTATATTATAAATATATGTGTATCTGACAAATATATATTTTGGTAGAGGCAGGCTTTCACCATGTTGGCCAGGCTGGTCTCGAACTCCTAACCTCAAGTGATCCACCCACCTCGGCCTCCCAAAGTGCTGGGATTACCAAAGTCACCCACTGTGCCTGACCTGTTTTCTGACTTTTTATTATGAAACTGGGCTCAGATTTCCCAAATCCTACAGAAGCAGAACCTGAGATCCAAAAGGGAAAGTGCCAGGCAGGTGGGAGCTGGTGGGAATAAGAACAGCATGTGAACCTCCCTGAGGCACAGAGAGAGTCAAGGCTGCTCAAGGGCTGCACAGCACCAAGGGATGAGCCAAGTCTGAGGTAGAAACAGTAGTATAACAAATCCAACATACCCATTGTCCGCCTTCAGCAATGACGAAGATCTTGTGTTTATTTCTGTTTAAATCAGCTTTCTCAGGTTGAATATAACCTGGTGTTTTCTGGATGGCCACCTCTCTCTTGCATCATTATTTGAAACAAATCCCAGGCATCATATCATCTGTAAATTTTTCATCATGTCCTACTAAAAGAAAAGGAACATATGTATGTATGTGTGTATTTCCACAACATAATATGTTCTCAATTTAATCAAATATATGGTCGTGTTCTTCAGTATTTATAAATGATACTTGTATTAATACAAGTTTTTTTTTAAGTCAGGATTTAAATAAGGTTCATACTCTGCAAATAAGTAGACGTTTCTTTTTTCTTTTCTTTTTTTTTTTTTTTTTTGAGATGGAGTCTCACTCTGTTGCCCAGGCTCACTGCAACCTCTGCCTCTTCGGTTCAAGGGATCCTCATGCCTCAGCTCCCAAGTAGCTAGAATTACAGGCACACGCCACCACATCTGGCTAAGTTTTGTATTTTTAGTAGAGATAGGGTTTCACCATGTCGGCCAGGCTGGTTTCGAACTCCTGACCTCAGTTGATCCACCCACCTTGACCTCTTAAAGTGCTTGGATTACAGGCGTGAGCCTCCATGCCCCGCCAGTTGTCTTGGCTTTATAGTTAGGAGTGGAATTGCTGAGTCATATGGCAACTCCATGTTTAATCCCCTGAAAAACTGCCAGACTGTTTTCCAAAGCAGCTGCACCATTTTACCTTTCCCCTGGCAATGTATGAAATTTCCAAGTTTTCCACATCCTTACCAGCACTTATTATTATCTGCCATTTTTATGTGTTTCTTGAATCTCTTTCAGTCTTCAGATTTACCATCTGCCTCTCTTTAATTTTCTTTCTAAATTTTGTTGCATGTGGAAGAAACCAGTTTATTTGTTCTGGAGAGGATCCCACCATTTAGGTTTTGCTGATTGCATCTGGGTGGTGTCTTTTAACAGTTCTTCTATCCCCTGTCTACCATGTAAACTTGTATTTATATTCTAGAGGCATAATCAGATTTGGGTTTTAGGTTTTATTTTGTTTTGTTTTTTGGAGGACTACTTCACATGTGGTGCTGCATACTTCTGATAGAAAATATGTAACGTCTGATTATCTTGCTTGTTGGGATACCACAAAATGAGTGGTTGACATCACAGTGAGAATTCAATGTGCATTTCTCTTACTATGAATGACTTAAAAATCTCTTTGTTTATTTGAGAGACACTGATTTGTATTGCTTATTCTGAACATATTCTTATGCTACTTTTTCTGTTGTATAGGTGACATATTCTTTGTTTGTAGAAATTCTTTATCGATTAAGAGGACTGACTTTCTCTGTTAGGCGATTTTCTATCACTTCCTCCCTCCCTGATCCCCACAGCAGTCACACTGTGTTTTTTCTGGAGACTGGATCTTGCTTTGTTGCCTAGACTAGAGTGCAAAGGCGGGATCATAGCTCATGCAGCGTCGAATTCCTTCTGCCTTAGCCTCCTGAGTAGCTGAGTAGCTGGCCCAGAGTTTGAGACCAGCCTAGCCAACATGGTGAACCCCTGTCTCTACTAAAAACACAAAAATTAGCCAGGCTTGGTGGTGCACACCTATAATCCTACATATTCGGGAGGCTGAGACACAAGAATCGCTTGAACCCAGGAAGCGGAGGTTGCAGTGAGCCAAGATCGCACTACTGCACTCCAGTCTGGGTGACAGAGCGAGAGTCTGTCTCAAAAAATAAATAAATAAATACTACCGGTTTCGGCCAGGCATGGTGGCTCATGCCCGTAATCCCAGCACTTTTGGATGCCGAGGTGGGCCTCCTGAACTTGAGCCCAGGACTTTGACGCTAGCCTAGGCAGCTTGGAGAAATGCCATCTCCACAAAAAAAAATTCAAAAATTGGCTGGATGTGGTGGCACGTACCTGTAGTCTCAGTTACTCAGTAGGCTGAGGCGGGCAGATCACTTGAGCCTGGGAGGTCAGAGCTGCAGTGAGTCGTGATTGTGCCACTACACTCCAGCCTGGGCAATACAGCAAGACCCTGTCTCAAAAAAAAAAGTTTCCTATACTGATATAAAACTTAAAAAAAATTTTACAGATTGATGTTATAAACTGGGTGCCTTCGTGTGACAGAAATGTATTGCTTACAGTTCTGTAGGCTTAGAAGTCCAGGATCAAGGTGCCAGCAGATTTGCTGTCTGGCAAGGACTTGTTCTCTGGTTAATAGATGGCAGCCTCTCATTGTGTGCTCCCCTGGAGGAAAGGGAAAACAAGCTCCGTCTGGCCTCTTTTGTAAGGACACTAATCCCCTTCACCTCCTGAAGTCCCCACCTCTTGACACCATCACATTGGGGATTAGGTTTCACCATACAAATTTTTGAGGCAATACAAACATTTAAACCATAGCACTTAGAGCTCCCAGATTTCAGCCACCAAGGTCACCAACTATTGAAAATGTAAAAGTTCCTATACTCCCCTTTTGTCCCACTAAATGTCATCTATCATTGACATTTAAAACAAGCCACCTTTACAGGCCAGGTGCGGTGGTTCATGCCTGTAATCCCAGCACTTTGGGAGGCCAAGCCAGGTGGATCACCTGAGGTCAGGATTTCGAGACCAGC
The DNA here is from genome assembly GCF_028858775.2 of Pan troglodytes. NCBI lineage: Eukaryota > Metazoa > Chordata > Mammalia > Primates > Hominidae > Pan > Pan troglodytes. The sequence goes on from NC_072416.2 coordinate 64,999,084, forward strand.
CTGGCCAACACGGTGAAACCCTGTCTTTACTAAACACAAAAATTAGCCAAGCGTGGTGGCACATCCCTGTAATCCCAGCTACTTGGGAGGCTGAGCCAGGAGAATTGCTTGAACCCTGGAGGCGGAGGTTGTAGTAAGCTGAGATTGTGCCACTATACTCCAGCCTGGGTGACAGAGCAAGACTCAATCTAAAAACAAAAACAAAAACAAACAAACAAACAAACAAAAACAAGCCACCTCCTCGCCTATTTGTGTCCTGCAGAGGTGACTCAACCCATTTTTGTAAGAAGCAAGACTGGGCTTGTCCACAGGCCCCTGAGCCTGGGCCGCCTGCACAGTTGCTAGGAAAGCCAAGCCGCTTCCTCAGTGGCCCGTCTCCTGAAGGTTGCTCTTCTTCTCAGTGGTTCTACAAACACTGTAAGGCCCCTACTCACAGGATCGTAGCACACTTGTGAAGATGTTTACCTGTGGGGTGTGCCCTGGAAGTGGGATTGAGGGTCCAAATGTCCAGGCATATCTAAGAAAAGAGATTCCTGTTCCCTGGCTCCCAGGAGCCTCTCCACCCAGGGAGATGTTCTCTGGCCTTTCAGAATTCCCCTGCCAACCTCTCAGACCCCTGAGCATCCCCAAACTCACCATGTGTGTCCACATGATTATTTTCCTACTTACCTCATTGCTGTCCCTAAACTTTTCTCCTTCCTGGCTTCGCAAAAATCTTTCTCATATTTTATCTCAGTGTGCAAAGGTGGCCAATTGTGATCAATCGGCCTCTTGGTTTCACCAAAGTATATTCTCTCTGTCATTAAGAGGCTGTATTCTAGTCCCATAGACCCTAATAATCCCCTTATACCCCTACCTCTGACCAACTTGCCTCTCAGGTCACCGGATTTCCAGGGGGAAAGTCTCCTTTCTTTCCATCCAAGGCCTTTAAGCCCAACTACGGCTTTTTGAAGTTTGGAGTGAAAGACCAGGACACCCACTTTGCCCATTTGGGCCACCAGGTGGCAGACAAGGATAATGTTAAACCTGGGCTGACTTGAACTTTAGAGAGCAGGGAGACTTTCCTTTCAATAAACACTGGTGCATAATGTTTCCACTACATTCTGAAAGCATTTATTGAACACCGGCTGCATGCCTGTCTCTGTATGTTTTTCAGTTCTGCAGAGGTACAATATACTTTCCCAATATACATTCCCAGGATTACTGTTTAGACTTAATAGTTATTTTTTAACAGCTTTATAGTGAAATAACTTACCATTAAATTTACCTCCCCCCACCCTTTTTTTTTTTTTTTTGAGGCAAGATCTCGTTCTGTCACCTAGGCTGGAATGCAGTGGCACAATCACAGCTCACTGCAGCGTCCACCTCCTGGGCTCAAGCCATCCCCCACCTCAGCCTCCCAAGTAGCCAGGACCACAGGCACATGCCACCATGGCTGGAGAACTTAAATTTTTTTATTTTTTATTTTTGGTAGAGGCGAAGTCTCACTAGGTTACCCAGCTGGTCTCCAACTCCTAGGATCAAGTGATCTTTCCATCTAGGCCTCCCAAATTGGTAGGATTACAGGCAGATTTGAACCGCTGTGCTTGGCCTAAACTCACCCATTTTCAGTGTGCAGTTTGATCACTTTGAGTAAATGTATAAGACATGCAAACACCACCACATGGAGTTTTACAATATTTCTATCACTCCAAAATTCCCTCAAGCCCTTTTGCAGTCAATCGTCCTGATCCATGCTCCTAAGCAACCATCAAATTGCTTTCTGTTGCTATAGTTTGCGTTTTCTAGAATATGAATGAAATAATACAAATTATAAATTAATATGATAGTACTAATTATATAAATGAAATAACTTGCGATTGGCTTCTGTCAATTGTGTTTTTGAAATTCAACCAGTAGTTCTTTTCTTTTATCGTGGAGTGGTATTCCATGAATAAATATACCCCCTTTCTTTTTCTTTAGAGACAGTGTCTTGCTATGTTGCTCAGGCTGGTCTTGAACTCCTGGGCTTAAACAATCCTCCCACCTCAGCCTCCCAAAGTGCCAGGATTGTAGAAGTGAGCCGGTGTGCCTCGGCAATATACGCAATTTTATTAATTCATCAGTGTAGGGGTGGCCTGCCCCTCCACACCTGTGGGTATATTTCATCAGGTGGGATGAGAGACTGAGAAAAGAAATAAGACACAGAGACAAAGTATAGAGAAAGAAAAGTGGGCCCAGGAGACCGGCGCTCAGCATACGGAGGACCTGCACCGGCACCGGTCTCTGAGTTCCCTCACTTTTTATTGATTATTATTTTCACCATCTCAGCAAGAGGAATGCGGCAGAAGAGCAGGGTGATAGTGGGGAGAAGTTCAGCAAGAAAACATGTGAGCAAAAGAATCTGTGTTATAATTAAGTTCGAGGGGAGGTACTATGTCTGGATGTGCACGTAGGCCAGATTTATGTTTCTCTCTGCCCAAACATCTCAGTGGAGTAAAACATAACAAAGCAGCATTGCTGCCAACATGTCTCGCCTCCCGCCACAGGGCGTTTTTTTTCCTATCTCAGAATTGAGCAAATGTACAATCGGGTTTTATACCGAGACATTCCGTTCCCAGGGGCAGGCAGGAGACAGTGGCCTTTCTCTATCTCAACTGCAAGAGGCCTTCCTCTTTTACTAATCCTCCTCAGCACAGACCCCTTATGGGTGTCGGGCTGGGGGACGGTCAGGACTTTCTCATCCCACGAGGCTGTATTTCAGACTATCACACGGGGAGAAACCTTGGACAATACCCGGCTTTCCAAGGCAGAGGTCCCTGCGGCTTTTCGCAGTGCGTTGTGCCCCTGGTTTATTGAGACTAGAGAATGGCGATGACTTTTACCAAGCATACTGCTTGTAAACATTTTGTTAACAAGGCATGTCCTGCACAGCCCTAGATCCCTTAAACCTTGATTCCATACAACACATGTTTTTGTGAGCTCAAGGTTGGGGCAAAGAGGTTGGGGCAAATTGGCTGGGGCAAAGTTACAGATTAACAGCATCTCAGGGCAAAGCAATTGTTCAGGGTACAGGTCAAAATGAAATTTCTTATATCTTCCCTTTCTACACAGACACAGTAACAGTCTGATCTCTCTTTCTTTTCCCTACAATCAGTGGGTGCACATTTGAGTGACTTCCATTTTTGGGGTATTTTTATAAAGCTGCTGTGAACATTTTCAGACAAACCTTTCATTTCTTTGGGGTAGATAGCGGAGAGTGGACACTCACCATATAATGCCATTCTGGGTCATATGGCAAGGGTGTGTTTCACTTTTAAAGAAAATGCCCCTTATTTAAAGATCTACACTAGGCTGGGCGCAGTGGCTCACGCCTGTAATCCTAGCACTTTGGGAGGCCGAGGCAGGTGGATCACCTGAAGTCAGGAGTTTGAGACCAGCCTGGCCAACATGGTAAAACCCCATCTCTACTAAAAATACAAAGATTAGCCGGGCATGGTGGCGCATGCCTGTAATCCCAGCTTCTTCAGAGGCTGAGGCACAGGAATTGCCTGAACCTAGGAGGCACAGGTTGCAATGAGCTGAGATTGCACCACTGCACTCCAACCTGGGCGACAGAGCAAGACTCTCAAAATACATAAATAAATAAATATCTACACTACACAACAAATACATAGATTTTGTGTGTGTGTGTGACGGAGTCTTGCTCTGTCACCTAGGCTGATTTAAAAAAAAAAATAAAATGCCAAACTGTTTTCCAAAATGACTATATGATTTTTGCAACCCTACCAGCCATCTGTGAGGGTTCCAGATGCTTTCTATCTTCACTAAAACTTGGTCTTACGGGCCTTAAATCTGATTTTTTCAGGTTTTTGTTTTTGTTTTTTTTAGAGTCAGGGTCTCTCTGTCAGCAAGGCTAGGGTGCAGTGGCATGATCATAGCTCGCTGTAAACTTGAACTCCCAGGCTCAAGGAATCCTCCCACTTCAGCCTCCTGAGTAGCTAGCAAAACAGACATTTTTAAAAATTCTGTAGCCAGGCGCGGTGGTTCATGCCTGTAATCCCAGCACTTTGGGAGGCTGAGGCAGGCAGATCACGAGGTCAAGAGATCGAGACCATCCTGGCCAACATGGTGAAACCCTGTCTCTACTAAAAATACAAAAATTAGCTGGGCGTGGTGTTGTGCACCTGTAGTCCCAGCTACTCTGGAGGCTGAGGCAGGAGAATTGCTTGAACCCACGAGGTGCAGGTTGCAGTGAGCTGTGATTGCACAACTGCACTCCAGCCTGGCAACAGAGCGAGACTCTGACTCAAAAAAAAAAAAAAAAAGAAAAAAAATTGTAGGGATAGGATCTCATTATGTTGCCCAGGCTAATCTCAAAATTCTGGGCTCAAGCTATCCTCTTGCCTGAGCCTCCCAAATTGCTAGGATTACAGGTGTGAGCCATCACACCTGACCCTGATTTTTTTTAATGCATGTTTAGTGGCACCTCATTGCAATTGGTTCCTTGGACTTTTAGCCTCTGCTTTTGACTGTCTCTCTGTGTCTCTATCTCTCTACATTTACTATATATGTAACATTTCCTCACGCACAGAGAAATGTGCTCCCGAGATGACTCTTCTTTTCCTTTCACTTCTTTTTCTTGAGACAGAGTCTCCCTTTATTACTCAGGCTGGAGTGCAGTGGCACGATCATGGCTCACTGCAGCCTTGACTTCCTGGGCTCAGGCAATCCTCCCACCTCAGCCTCCTGAGTAGCTGCAACTAAAGGCATGCAACACCAGCCTAGCGAATTAAAAAAAAAAAAAATCTGTAGAGATAGGGTCTCGCTATGTTACCCAGGCTGGTCTCGAACTCCTGAGCTCAAGTGATCCTTCTGCCTCAGCCTCCCAAAGTGCTGGGATTACAGGTGTGAGCCACCATGCCTGGCCTTCATTTCACATTTTTATGATTCCCTCAGTCATCATCGATGCCAAGACCTCTGAACCATAGCACAGTAAATGGTGGAATCCATGGGCATGTTCCCCCCAGTAGTCATGGACAGCAGCCCAGGGATTTGGAAGAAGTTGACCTGTTAATGTAAAGGAGCTTTGTCACTGGACTCTGAGCTGGGAGGAGCTGGGGACCTCTTAGCACCCACAACCCAGGTATTAATTAGGGCATGAGAATTAAGGGCAGAGTTAGCATCTACCAAGGCAGGAGGCTGGGAGGATGGCTGGGGCCACAGTGAGTTGGATGGGAGACGTTGAATCAACAACAGGCCGTGCTGTTGGGTGGAGGTCGAGAGCAACTTCTAGTGGAGACTGGAAGGAGAGAAAATGGAGACAGCAAAGGTGGACAACTAGCTTTCGTAGACATAAGAACAGAAGGGCCAGGCGTGGTGGCTCACGCCTGTAATTCTGGCACTTTGGGAGGTGGAGGGAGGAGGATTGCTTGAGCCCAGGAGTTCGAGACCAGCCTGGACAACATAGGGAGATCCCATCTCTACAAAAAATACAAAAAGTAAAAAAAAAACCAGGCATGATGGCACGCATGCACCTGTAGTTGCAGCTACTTGGGAGGCCAAGGTGGGAGGATCACTTAAACCCAGGAGATCGAGGCTGCAGTGAGCCAAGATCATGCCACTATACTCTACCCTGGGTGACAGAGTGAGACCTCGTCTCCAAAAAAACAAAAAAGAAGAAGAAGAAAGAAAGAGAGCAAGGAAGGAAGGAAGTGGGGGGGAGGGAAAGAAAGCAAGAAAGAAAGAAGAAAGAGAGAAAGAAAAGAAAGAGAGATAAAGAAAAGAGAGGAAATAAAAAGAGAGAAAGAAAAGAAATAGAAAGAAAGAAAGAAAAAGAAAGAGAGAAAGAAAGAAAAAGAAAGAAAGAGGAAGGAAGGAAGGAAGGAAGGGGAAAAAACAGAAGAATGGAGCAATAGCTAGAGGGCAAAGTGGGTCAAGGCAGGCTTTGATGGTGGCATTTACACAGAAGCTGTGTTTGCAGCTGATGGGAGGGATGCTGCTACCAAAGAGACAGCCCTGAGGACGTGGGAGGGGACCAGGGTCTAGTGTCCATGGGTAGGTTCCAGAGCTGGGACTAGAGCAAGACAAGCAAGTGTAAAATTTAGAAGGCATTCATTCTCAGGTGCTGACCCTCTACTGGTATGACCCCGGGGGTGAGTGACTCTTTAACTTTTATGCCCTGGGCGCCTTGCTGGCCTGTCTCACCCTAGTCCTGGCCCTGGTAGGCCCATCCACAATGCTAGGAGGGAGAGCAGACCTAGCTGCAGGGAGTTGGGAAACGTGGCCTTGGGAGCAGATGGAGAGCTCTCCTCACAGCATCTGTACCTGAAAATGGAAGGTAAGATTGCGGGCGGAGAAGAGATCCAGGTGCCTTGATGTGAGTGTTGAAGGTGGAAAGCATGCCAGAGCCAGGTGCTAAAATCTTCAGCAAATGATCAAGGGGGTGTGGCTGGGGGGTGGCAGGGCTGTGATGGCAACAAGAAGAGGAAGGTGGAATAGGGAAGGACAAAGTCTGGAGGCAGCTCTGGAAAGGAGACCCCACCCCAGGTTGCCGGGGAAGATTCAGGAAGCTGCAATGGTTTTTTATGAATTTCTTTTTAGAGACAGAGTCTTGCTATGTTGCCCAAGCTGGCCTCAAGCTCCTGGGCTGAAGCAATCCTCCTGCCTCAGCCTCCTGAGTAGCTGGGACTACAGACTTGTGCCACAATGCCCAGCTGGCACTAGTTATTTTTGGCAGAAGGGAAGTTTCATCCTAAAGCCTGTCTCTTCAGCTCTGGGTGCCAGCTGGAGCCCCGGAAGAGGATCTGGCATCGTGTTTAGGCACAACCCTCACTCTGTCTTTCACTGGGCCAGCAAATATCTATCCATCCTCCCACCGCCTACTCCCAGCCAGCCATGTTCCTGACACTGAGACCCAGAGGCGAGTCCTGCCCTCCCTTGGGGTGGGAGCCTCCTAAGCCAGCAGAGAGACAGATGCCCTGCAGATCCCCGCCCCGGTCAAGAGCAGGCTTCCATCAGTTCTGGTTCCCAGCCTCTCCTCTCCTCAGGCTTCCATGAGTTCTGGTTCCAAGCCCCTCCCCTCCTCTCCCCTCCCTCCCTCCCTCCCTCTCTCTCTTTCTTTCTTTCTCTCTCTCTCTATTTTTCTTTTTTCTCTCTTTTTGTTTCTTTCTCTTTTTCTTTCTTTCTCTTTTTCTTTCTCTCTCTCCTTTCTCTCTCTCCTTCTTTCTCTCTCTCCTTTCTTTCTTCTCTCTCTCTCTTTCTCTCTTTCTTTGTCTTGCTCTATAGCCTAGCCTAGAGTGCAGTGGCATTATCACAGCTCACTGCAGTCTCGACAGCCTGGGCTCAAGTGATCCTCTCACCTCAGCGTCCCAAGTAGCTGGGACCACAGGCATGCACCATCACACCTGGCTAATTTTTTTATTTTTTCTAGAGACGTGTCTCCCTGTGTTGCCCAGGCTGGTCTCAAACTCCTGGGCTCAAGCGATCTTCCTGCCCCATCCTCCTAAAGCACTGGGATTACAGGTATGAGCCACCACACCCAGTCCCAAGCCTCATGTTTTCACACACACACTCACACACACATGCAAACATGTACCCTCACTTCAATGCTATGAGGTGGGTCCTATTATCATCACTGTTTTATTTTCTTTCACATTTTAACATGAGATTTGGAAGGGACAAAACATCCAAACCATATCAAGCCCTCACCTCAGGCTGGGTTGCCCACTCGGAGTGGCACCCCAGGGTCACTGGCCACCACTTCCTAGGGTCAGTGATGTGGTCACCTTGGGATGAACGCACAGGATTTCATGGAGATCACCAAGTCAGGAGAGCTGGAATTTGAAAACAGTGGGACGGGGAGGGCTGTCATATCAACCAGGCCTCTGCAGGGCACTCATCTAGCCCTGCCTCTGGCTCAGCCTGAGCATGGGGCTGGCCACCAGCTAGGTGGCGCTGTCCTTGGAGGTTCTATATCACAGCCCTTTAGAGATCGGTGGTGCTGAAGGGCAGGGATCTTATTCCACCTTCTGAAGCTTCTGTCGAACCAGTTGTAAGGAGAATGGAGAGAGCAGTGAGAGTGGAGTCCGGGGTCCTGGTCGGGGTGGTCTGTCTGCTCCTGGCATGCCCTGCCACAGCCACTGGTAAGACACACCTGCTGGGCCTGCAGAGGGGCTTGGTGTGGAAGAGTCAAGAGTGAGACAGGGACAGGGAGCAGTGGGCAGACCGCTCAGGAAACAGTCCTGTTTGGAGGCAGACCAGGGGTTGTGCATTCTCTCTGGGCAGGCGCTCTGCTCTTGCTATATTTGTTTCGTTGTTTTTGTTGTTGTTGTTGTTTGAGACAGAGTTTTGCTCTTGTTACCCAGGCTGGAGTGCAATGGCGCGATCTCGGCTCACTGCAACCTCCGCCTCCTGGATTCAAGCGATTCTCCTGCCTCAGCCTCCTGAGTAGCTGGGATTACAGGCACCTGCCACCATGGCCGGCTAATTTTTGTATTTTTAGCAGAGATGGGGTTTCACCATGTGGGCCAGGCTGGTCTCAAACTCCTGACCTCAGGTGACCCACCTGCCTCGGCCTCCCAAAGTGCTGGGATTACAGGCATGAGCCACCGCACCTGGCCTGTCTTTATGTCTTAAGGGGGCCTGAGATTTGTTTTAATGAAGTATAGTAAGACAAGCAGATATGCAAATGACTATCATGAGGGAAGGAGTTTGCTCATAGTTCCCTGTGAACAGGAAGCAGGCCATGCCACATAGGGCCACAGAGGGAAGCACCAGGTGGCATCAGCCAGGAGACAGAGGGAGCAGGGGGAAAATGTGGGCAAGCCCCTTTGACACGGTTGCCACGGGAAGGAATAGGCAAGGCAGGCTAAAGAGGTTTACGATTGGCAGCAGGCTCTGGGGAAAGGGGCTGTCCCCAGCCAGCTTCCTGGTACCTGGCTCTGTGGTGATTATGGCTGGTGGATGGCAGCCAGGAGCTGAGAGCTGTATAAAGGAGGTGGTTGGGTATGGCTCTGGACTGGTTTGCCTTTACTCCCTAGAGAGTTGCCTGCCAATTCCAACTCCCCAGAGAGCTGCCTCCTATCTCTAGGAATTGTCTAGCCTGGGAGAGGCAGTCCTCCAGTCTTAGTCTGTTTGTGTTGTTGTAAAAGAATACAGGAAGCTGGGTAATTCACAAAGAAAAGAAGTTTAGTTAGGCCACAGTTCTGCAGGCCGTACAAGAAACATGGTGCCAGCTGGGCATGATGGCTCACACCTGTCATCCCAGCACCTGGGGAGGCTGAGGTGAAAGGATTGCTTGAGCCCAGGAGTTTGAGACCAGCCTGGGCAACATAATGAGACCCCGTCTCTACTTTTTAAAAAATAATTCAGGGCTGGGCATGATGGCTCATGCCTGTAATGCCAGCACTTTGGGAGCCCCAGGTGGATGGATTACTTGAGGTCAGGAGTTCGAGACCAGCCTGGCCAACATGATGAAACCCCGTCTCTACTAAAAATACAAAAATTAGCCAGGCGTTGTGGTGTACACCTGTAATCCCAGCTACTTGGGAGGCTGAGGCCCTGGAGTCGCTTGAACCCGGGAGTCAGAGGTTGCAGTGAGCCAAGATCGTGCCACTGCACTCCAGCTTGGTCAACAGAGCTAGACCCTGTCTCAAACACAAAAAATAAAAACAAAGAAATGGGCAAGTGGCTGGCCCCAAGGCTCAAGGCCCTAGTGGCAGGCCCGGTCTGGCCTGGAGTGGAGTGGTAGTGACTCTCAGGCAGGCAGGGAGGAGGAAGTTGGGCGTCAACCTAAGACCAGGCTCACCGGCTTGCTGGGAAGGTTACCAAGATGCTGTGTGGTAAGTACTGAGAACAGCCTGAGGGTTTGTCTTTCACTCCTTCCCCTCATGGGGGCTGCAAACTCACCCCGTGGCCTTTCTGTCCTTCCCTCAGGGCCCGAAGTTGATCAGCCTGAAGTAGACACCACCCTGGGTCGTGTGCGAGGCCAGCAGGTGGGCGTGAAGGGCACAGACCGCCTTGTGAATGTCTTTCTGGGCATTCCATTTGCGCAGCCGCCACTGGGGCCTGACCGGTTCTCAGCCCCACGCCCAGCACAGCCCTGGGAGGGTGTGCGGGATGCCAGCACTGCGCCCCCAATGTGAGTAGTGCTGGTGGAGGCGGGCAAACAGGCAGGTTGCGGGAGAATCCTGCTGCTGGGGCTTGTGGGGCTGAACAGCTGGACCTCAGGCCCACCCTTGGCCACAGGTGCCTACAAGACGTGGAGAGCATGAACAACAGCAGATTTGTCCTCAACGGAAAACAGCAGATCTTCTCCGTTTCAGAGGACTGCCTGGTCCTCAACATCTATAGCCCAGCTGAGGTCCCCGCAGGGTCCGGTAGGCCGGTAGGCACCCCAGAGGGCCCTGTCCACCTGATCCAGCTCCACTATGCCCACCTGTCCCCTCCCCGTCCCTGTTTCCAAAGCACCCTAGCGGTCCTGAGACTGCCTGGGCTGGCAGGTGGGCAGCTAAGGTCTCAGGAGCTTGGGGGTCAGTGCCCCATGGCTACCTCTGCAGGTCATGGTATGGGTCCATGGAGGCACTCTGATAACTGGCGCTGCCACCTCCTACGATGGATCAGCCCTGGCTGCCTATGGGGATGTGGTCGTGGTTACAGTCCAGTACCGCCTTGGGGTCCTTGGCTTCTTCAGGTGAGACGACAGGCATGGCCAGAGCACTGCCTGCACCGGGGAGAGGCCAGCTCACCAGAGCAACTGGGGATCTAGGCTGGGGTCCGGAACCTGAAGGGAGGGCCCCTTACCCATGATGTCTGAGGCAGAGAAGGGCACCCCCCAAGCCTCCACCCTGGGAGAGGGGTCCAGCCAAAGCCAGAATTATACAGTGAACTTGGTCCCTTGGGCAGAGGGCATTGATTCCTGGGCTGAAGCCCAGGTTCCAGCAGGATATGGGACAAAGAGCAACAGGCTCTGGAGATGCCAACCACGGCTCCCAGACAGGCCAGACCTGGGGAGCAGAGAAGGGTCTGGCATCCTGGTGGCTAATTCAAAGCAAACCTGCAGAGGCTGGCAAGGAGCCAGGCTGAACTAACCGTTGCCCCAACACTGCCCCCAGCACTGGAGATGAGCATGCACCTGGCAACCAGGGCTTCCTAGATGTGGTAGCTGCTTTGCGCTGGGTGCAAGGAAACATCACCCCCTTCGGGGGTGACCTCAACTGTGTCACTGTCTTTGGTGGATCTGCCGGTGGGAGCATCATCTCTGGCCTGGTAAGTCACTATAGGGGGCTAGTGATGGTGGCCAGGAGGGCTCCGGTGGTCTCAGAACTCCCAGCTCCTCTGCCCTCCTCTGACAGCCACCTACTCTCTCCAATGCACCCAGGTCCTGTCCCCAGTGGCTGCAGGGCTGTTCCACAGAGCCATCACACAGAGTGGGGTCATCACCACCCCAGGGATCATCGACTCTCACCCTTGGCCCCTAGCTCAGGTCTGTATTTCCTTCCCTCTCTTACTCTATGTGTGCCTCCCATACCCCACTCTGTGCTGGCCCTGGGGTTTCAGAGTAGCGGGGGTTGCTGGCAGGGAGCTCCCTGTTAGCAAAGAGGAGCCCAATAAGACGAAGGAGCATCAGAGGAAACAACTGCTGCATTCCAGCATGTTGGCACTCAGGGAGGGCTTCCTGAAGGAAGCCACCCTGAAGCATATCATCGTTGGCCCTTTCTCCAGGGTGGGGTCTTCAGGAGCACCCCTCTCTGCCCCAGGCAGCATGGTGGAGGGGGTCTCCATTGCCAGCCACCTGCTGCCTGAGAGCTCTCCATTCAGGCTCCAGATCCCCACCCTAGATCCTCATTGTAAGGCCTTGTGAAGAAAATCCAGGGGAAGCCACAGTGGGAACTGCATCTGCAAAGGCTGCAGGTGTGGGAGAGAGTGACAGGTCCTGCAGCAGCAAGCTCGCAGGTTAGGGAACAGGGCAGGAAGTGAAGGTGCTGGAGAAGTGGGGGCCGTGCCTGGGAATCTGGACTTTCTCCAGAGGGCAGGAAGAAGTTGGGCAATGACAAGGTTGAGCTACCTGGAGTAGAAGGTGGGTTGGAGGCAGCCGTCCTGAAGATCAAGACACCAGTGAAATGACCAGGGCAGAGTCCAGGAGAAAGAGACAGGATGGAATAGGGATAGAGCCATCGGGGGGAGAGGGGGCAAATGTGAGCAGGATTTGGAAGACTGGGTCAGTTCCCTCACCTGGCCCCAGATGGCAGCCAAGGCAGTGTGGGCTGGGCATTTTAACCACTGTGTACAAGATGATTCTGGAACCTCTGCGTGGGCATGTTGACTCTTGTATGGACAACAGCATCCACCTCTCGACCTCCCCATCCCATCCTCTCCCCATGGCCAGGAGAGATTTTCTCGACCACAGACTTGAGGTCATTCCCTGTCTCTCCTGTGTCCAAAGAAAAACACATCTCAAGGCTGAGGTTGGCGGATCACAAAGTCAGGAGATCAAGGTGATCCTGGCTAACATGGTGAAACCCCATCTCTACTAAAAATACAAAAAATTAGCCAGGCGTGGTGGCAGGTGCCTGTAGTCCCAGCTACTCAGGAGGCTGAGGCAGGAGAATGGCGTGAACCCGGGACGCAGAGCTTGCAGTGAGCCAAGATCATGCCACTGCACTCCAGCCTGGGCGACAGAGTGAGAGTCTGTCTCAAAAAAATAATAATAAAAGATAATGACACTATTCTTAGAGGGCAATGAGGACTCAGTGCCCCCATTCCCCCAGATAATAAAATTATGGTATAATAGGGGACGCAAGGGGGCCCTTGGGACCACCCAAGCTGACGGGCAGGGCAGGCTTCTCAGGAGTGGTGGCAAGTCTGTGACCAGTCTCAAGGCCGATCTGTGACATCACATCCAGCTGTCCTACAGATGCACCCTCTCTGTGGGAGGCAGAAGGCTGCAAGGTGGGGCTGAGTGGCTGAGAGGGAGGCATGACTTTTTCATTTGTCCCCAGAAAATCGCAAACACCTTGGCCTGCAGCTCCAGCTCCCCGGCTGAGATGGTGCAGTGCCTTCGGCAGAAGGAAGGAGAAGAGCTGGTCCTTAGCAAGAAGCTGGTATGGCCACCCTTTTGGGGATGGTGCCGGGCAATGGCACAGAGGGGGTTCTATCCATCCCCTGCAGGAGCAGAGGGGCAGTCTACCCCCAGGTGGGGCTGGGGACAGCAGCTCATGAGGGGAAGGGGCTGAGGGCTTGGAGACAGAAATGGAGGGCCATCTCCATCCCCACAGCAGGCCTGTCTTCTAGGAAAGAAACTGGACACATCTGTTGCCCTGATCTCCTGGTTCCCCCGACCCCCTTAACCCTGGTGATCTTCATCCCTTCACTTTCCCTCCAGGCTCAGACACTCAGGCCTGCAGCTCAGTGGCTGCTGGGGTCCTAGCCTTTGAGGTTTGGCCCTAACTTGGGAGCCTCCTGCATTGCTTTCTCCTGCAGAAAAATACTATCTATCCTCTCACCGTTGATGGCACTGTCTTCCCCAAAAGCCCCAAGGAACTCCTGAAGGAGAAGCCCTTCCACTCTGTGCCCTTCCTCATGGGTGTCAACAACCATGAGTTCAGCTGGCTCATCCCCAGGGTGAGTTGCTCCCGCCCCTGTGCCCTTCAAGGCCCTGCCCCAGCCAGTACCTCCCACCCCAGCATCAACACTACAGCCTTGTGAACGGAGCACTCCCGTTACTCCCATTTGATAAGTGAGAAAGCAGAGGCCCAGAAAGGTTTGAGGGACTTGCCCAAGGTCACCCAGCTTTGTTTTGTTGTGTTGTTGTTCTGCTTTTTTTTTTCTGTTTTTGTTCGTTTGTTTGTTTTTGAGACAGAGTCTCGCTCTGTCACCCAGGCTGGAGTGTAGTGGTGCGATCTCAGCTCACTTCAACCTCCACCTCCTGGGTTCAAGAGTTTCTCCTGCCTCAGCCTCCCAAGCAGCTGGGATTACAGGCACATGCCACCACACCCAGCTTTCACCACATTGGCCAGGCTGGTCTCGAGCTCCTGACCTCAAGTAATCCATCTGCTTTGGCCTTCCGAAGTGTTGGGATTACAGGCATGGGCCACTTCAATAAAGCAAATGTTTTCTTTTGGGGAACCAGGCTTTTGCACAAACTGGCCTTCTGGGCAGTGCTGATCTGGGCAGCATATTCCTGCCTTGGCGTCTGGTTTATACATCAGGCTCTATGAGACTGGTTAGTGTGACTCTGTGCCAGAGCAATTGACTAAAACTCTCAGGTTTTAGATATCAAGCCACCGGGGACTTCATGAGCCAAGTCCCTTCCAGTCCTTTCCAGGTGCATAGAACTTCCCACAAGAGTGTCAGCACTGTGCTTTCATCCCAAGCATCTTGTTTCTGTCATTCTTATTCTTCTACCCATCTTCACAGCAATCATTTTCTTCACTTTTCTTTTTTTTTTTTCGTCTTGGCCCATTGCACACCCTAAGACAAAGCAATCCATTTTTGTTGTTGTTGCTGTTTGTGTGTTTGTTTGTTTTTTGAGACAGAGTCTCGATCCATCATCCAGGCTGCAGTGCAGCAGCGCCATCATGATTCTCTACTGCCTCAACCTCTAAGGCCCGAGCAATCCTCCCAGCTTCCTGAGTAGCTGGGGCCTCAGGTCTGTGCCACCATACTCTGCTAACTTTTTTTTTTCTTCCGTGTATAGTCAGGTCTCCCTCTGTTGCCCAAGCTGGTCTAGAGCACCTGGCCTCAAGCAATCCTCTTGCCTCGACCTCCCACAGTGCTGGGATTACAGGCATGAGCCACAGCACCCAGCCAACAACCACTTTTAATGGCTGCAAATCTTCCACAAATGGAGCGTCTCGTTACATTGTTCTTTCATCTTGGCATTTGGGCATCTTCTAGTTTTTTTGTTTGTTTGTTTGTTTTGTTTTTGAGATGGAGTTTTGCTCTTGTTGCCCAGGCTGGAGTGCAATGGCGCGATCTTAGCTCACCAACTGCAACCTCTGCCTCCCAGGTTCAAGCGATTCTCCTGCCTCAGCCTCCTGAGTAGCTGGGATTACAGGCATCTGCCACCATGCCTGGCTAATTTTTGTATTTTTTTTAGTAGAGATGGGGTTTCTCCATGTTGGACAGGCTGATCTGGAACTCCTGAACTCAGGTGATCCACCAGCCTTGGCCTCCCAAAATGCTGGGATTACAGGCATGAGGCTGCACCCGGCCCTGGCAACTTCTAGTTTTTACCACTGAGGCTAATAGCGCAGTGAATGTCTTCATGTCCATGGCTTTTGTCCTCTGACTTAGCCCTTTGGAATCAATCCCCTCATATTGGTCCCTTGGTATGTGAGAGAGAGGCTCATGCAATCTTGACATTCAAAGACAAAGCTTAAGCCGGGTGCGGTGGCTCATGCCTATAATCCCAGCACTTTGGGAGGCTGAGGTGAGTGGGTCACTTGAAGTCAGGAGTTCGAGACCAGCCTAGCCAACATGGTGAAACCCCATCTGTACTAAAAATACAAAAATTAGCTGGGCGTGGTGGTGCATGCCTGTAATCCCAGCTACTCAGGAGACTGAGGCACGAGAATTACTTGAACCCAGGAGGCAGAGGCTGCAGTGAGCCGAGACTGTGCCACTATACTCCAGCCTGGGTGACAGAGTGAGACACTGTCTCACAAAAGACAAAGCTTGTAAAAGTTTTCAGGTCAATGCCCTCAACTCTGGCAGGCAGCCTTTACCCCACACCATCAACTTACAGTTGTATGAGTGAAACCAAGGGAACCCCAACCTGGCTGTGCCCTAGGACCTGGGGAGATCTGCCTGGCGTGGAAGGCTGTGCCCAGGACTTGTTGCTGAGAATGTTTCTTAGAAGTTGGGTGACTCAGGCTGGGCCCGGTGGCTCATGCCTTTAATCCCAGCACTTTGGGAGGCCAAGGCAGGCGGATCACTCAAGGCCAGGAGTGTGAGACCAGCCTGGCCAACATGGCATAACCCCACCTCTACTAAAAATACAAAAATTAGCCAGGCACGGTGGTGCACGTCTGCGGTCCCAGCTACTCGGGAGGCTGAGGTAGGAGAATAGCTTGAACCCAGGAGGCGGAGGTTGCGGTGAGCCGAGATTTGCACCACTGCACTCCAGCCTGGGCAACGGAGTGAGTCTCTGTCTCAAAAAAAAAAAAATGTTGAAGAAATTTTTCATTCTCTACAGTTGCCTTTAACCACTTGCCTGTTGTATTTGGGGCTGCTCTCCCCATCCACACCAACCACCTCCCACCAATTTGCGGTTTATCTTTTTGGATCTGTGGACTTTTCAGCCCCATTTTGGCCAAGTGCTCCATAATGAGTTTCTGGCCTCAGGACTGTGAATACTCTCTTGCCCAGGGCTGGGAGTCGGGGTGAGCCAGTGGTCAGGCTCCACTGAGAGGGCCTTGGTTTCCACACAGGGCTGGGGTCTCCTGGATACAATGGAGCAGATGAGCCGGGAGGACATGCTGGCCATCTCAACACCCGTCTTGACCAGTCTGGTGAGACAAGAGGCAGGAGGGAGGAAGCTAGTGGGTATCCCATCCAACAGCACAGTCTCTGCCCCTACTTTCCGACACCCACAGCTACCCACCTACCACCAAGCCCCTTTGTCTAACTGATCAATTTTACTTCCACTCCGGAATCTCCTTAGATATGAGCCAGTGTGGTTCTCAAAGGAAAACCATCATCACCATCATCGTCAACGTGAAACTGCCCGTTAATGAGCACATATTACGTGCCAGGGACTATGGTGCACTGAGCGCTGGGAGAGGGATTCATCTCCTTCAATCCTCACTGCAACTCTGTTTTCTTTTCTTTTCTTTTCTTTTTTTTGTTTTTTTGTTTTTTTGTTTTTTTGAGACAGAGTCTTGCTCTGTCGCCAAGGCTGGAGTGCAGTGGCCCGATCTCGGCTCACCGCAACATCCACCTCCCTCATTCAAGCGATTCTCCTGCCTCAGCCTCCCGAGTAGCTGGGATTACAGGCGCCTGCCACCATGCCCGGCTAATTTTTGTGTTTTAGTAGAGACAGGGTTTCACCATGTTGGCCAGGCTGGTCTCAAACTCCTGACCTCAGGTGATTCACCCGCCTCGGCCTCCCAAAGTGCTGGGATTGCAAGCGTGGAGCCACCGCGCCCGCCGCTGCAACTCTTTACAGAGGAATTCTCACTAGCCCCATTTTACACATGAGGAAACTGAGGCTTGAGGTGTCATGCTGGGGAAGGGGCAGAGGCAGAGTTTAAGCCAGTTCTGTCTGACCCTAGAGCCTCAGCTGTCAGACGTGGAGCTAGACAGACCTGGGGCCAAATCCCAGCGCTGGGCACTTGCCCAGTTATCCTATCCCCTCTAAGCCCATCTCTTCATCTACACATGGGGATGACACTGCCCACTCACCTGGGCTGTTGTAAGGAGACTAAACGTTGCATTTGAAGAGTCTACCTGGGATCTCAATACCAGGGGCTGTTCAATCTTTGTCCATTTCCCTTCTTTGGAAGCCCCAGAACCCTTCCCATTCACGCAATCTCATCACTGCCCTCTGGAGCTGAGGGGAGCCCCTATCATTTCTGCTCTCACTTACTTCCCAGTTAACTTCAACCGAGCACCTGCTTCCAGGCCAGACCCTTTGCTGGGGACTTCACATAGGCTGCCAGGCAGAGACTGACTTTCAGAGAGGTTTAGCCACCTGTCTGCGATCATACAGCCAAGCAGTGGTTGCAGAGCTAAGATTTGACTCCAAACCTGAGCTTATGCCAAACTCCCAGGGAGGCAGAGAGGCAGCTGGCTGTCCCCTGGACCATGAGCCCTGGGACATGAGGGAAGCTATGCTGGAGAGTTTGGGGCTTCCTGGGATGGTCTGCCACAGCTGTGCACCCTGAGCAGGGCTGAGCCTGGCCTCTTGCCCCAGGATGTGCCCCCTGAGATGATGCCCACCGTCATAGATGAATACCTAGGAAGCAACTCGGACGCACAAGCCAAATGCCAGGCATTCCAGGAATTCATGGGTGACGTATTCATCAATGTTCCCACCGTCAGTTTTTCAAGATACCTTCGAGGTAAGCCTGTCCCTGGCCACCTGCCCAACCCCTCCCACTTGGGCCCAGGAGCTGGGTCATCACAGGTGACATGGCATGATAGGGTGCTGGTTCCCTCAATGCCTTGCACCCCACACCCCACTGCCCCCCACCAAACCTATCTTTCTCTGGGATGCAGTGTCATAGTAATGAGAGGTATCTCCAGCAGGAAACTATGCAGAGGAGAAAACCCCAGACTCAGAGAGGTACAATGACTCACCAAAGGTCACCCAGCAGGGCCTATCACTAATTCTCAGGGATTCACTCAAATGGGTGATTTCATCCTCTTTCAGCACTTCTGGGGGGAAAGTCTTGCTTCCTTCAAGCCTAGTAGCTAATCCCTGATGCAGACCCAGAACAGTTCCAAGTTTTAAACTTTGTGACCTTGGGCAAGATACCTACCCCCTCTGAGCCTCAGTTTCCTCCTTTGTAAAATGGAAATAATAATAGAATCTAATCTATTAATTCTATTAATACAGAATCTAATCTATTGTGATGGGGATTCAATAAATGATGACACTGGCCAGGCGCGGTGGGTGGCTCAATCTTGTGATCCCAGTACTTTGGGAGAAGCGGGAGGATCGCTTGAGCCCAGGAGTTCAAGACCAGCCTGGGCAACATATTGACCCCAATCTCTACACAAATTTTTTGAAAATTAGCCAGGCATGGTGGTACACACCTGTAGTCCCAGATACTTGGGAAGCTGAAGTGGGAAGATCACTTGAGCGCGGGAGTCTCAGGCTGCAGTGAGCTGTGATCATGCCACTGCACTCCAGCACGGTCGACAGCAAGACCATTTCAGAGATTAAAATAAAAATATTAAATTAAATTAAAATGATGACACAGAGCACACAGAATGGTGCCTGACACCTAGCAAGCGCTCAGTAAATGTTTGCAGCTAGTCATTTTATCATCATCATCATCATCATCATCATCATCATGGAAATTGGTGTTATTATGAGCATGTGCTGCCAAAGGCAGCATCGAATCAGGCCATGAGTGCCTAACTCCCATCCCATCCTTTCTCTGTAGATTCTGGAAGCCCTGTCTTTTTCTATGAGTTCCAGCATCGACCCAGTTCTTTTGCGAAGATCAAACCCGCCTGGGTGAAGGCTGATCATGGCGCCGAGGGTGCTTTTGTGTTCGGAGGTCCCTTCCTCATGGACGAGAGCTCCCGCCTGGGTGAGGACAGACAGACAGACATGTGATCCCTAGGCTGCCAGACTCCAAGGGGCCTGGGCAGGGCTTGCGGGAACACGGGTCTCCAGTCAGCACTGAGGATCCTTGGGTCCCTTCCAGGTCCCACCTGACTCTCATTCAGTTCTGTCCCTCTCACCTTTCCAGCCTTTCCAGAGGCCACAGAGGAGGAGAAGCAGCTAAGCCTCACCATGATGGCCCAGTGGACCCACTTTGCCCGGACAGGGTGAGTGAGTGACAGGGCATAGCTAGCTTTGGGCCTGGGATGCTCAGGTCGGCCCCTCTGGGGGACAGCACAGGAAGCCTTGGTCCTCATTCATTCCTCCCACCCAGGGACCCCAATAGCAAGGCTCTGCCTCCTTGGCCCCGATTCAACCAGGCGGAACAATATCTGGAGATCAACCCAGTGCCACGGGCCAGACAGAAGTTCAGGGAGGCCCGGATGCAGTTCTGGTCAGAGACGCTCCCCAGCAAGATACAACAGTGGCACCAGAAGCAGAAGAACAGGAAGGCCCAGGAGGACCTCTGAGGCCAGGCCTGAACCTTCTTGGCTGGGGCAAACCACTCTTCAAGTGGTGGCAGAGTCCCAGCAGGGCAGCCCGCCTCTCCCCCTGCTGAGACTTTAATCTCAACCAGCCCTGCATGGAGTCGTGTTCCTTAAAGCATCGGCCGCTCTGTGACTGGAGTTATGCTCTTTTGAAATGTCACAAGGCCGGCTCCCACCTCTGGGCCATTGTAAAAGTTCTTCCCTCTCCCTGAAGTGCCTTTCCTGCTTTCTTCGTGGTAGGTTCTAGCACATTCCTCTAGCTTCCTGGAGGACTCACTCCCCCAGGAAGCCTTCCCTACCTTCTCTGGGCTGTGCGGCCCCGAGTCTGCATCCATTAGAGCACGGTCCACCCGAGGCTAGCACCGTGTCTGTGTCTGTCTCCCCCTCAGAGGAGCTCTCTCAAAATGGGGATTAGCCTACCCCCACTCTGTCACCCACACCAGGATCGGGTGGGACCTGGAGCTAGGGGGTGTTTGCTGAGTGAGTGAGTGAAACACAGAATATGGGAATGGCAGCTGCTGAACTTGAACCCAGAGCCTTCAGGTGCCAAAGCCATACTGAGGCCCCCACCGACATTGTCCACCCTGGCCAGAAGGGTGCATGCCAATGGCAGAGACCTGGGATGGGAGAAGTCCTGGGGCGCCAGGGGATCCAGCCTAGACCAGACCTTAGCCCCTGACTAAGGCCTCAGACTAGGGCGGGAGGGGTCTCCTCCTCTCTGCTGCCCAGTCCTGGCCCCTGCACAAGACAACAGAATCCATCAGGGCCATGAGTGTCACCCAGACCTGACCCTCACCAATTCCAGCCCTGACCCTCAGGACGCTGGATGCCAGCTCCCAGCCCCAGTGCCGGGTCCTCCCTCCCTTCCTGGCTTGGGGAGACCAGTTTCTGGGGAGCTTCCAAGAGCACCCACCAAGACACAGCAGGACAGGCCAGGGGAGGGCATCTGGACCAGGGCATCAGTCAGGCTATTGTCACAGAGAAAAGAAGAGACCCACCCACTCGGGCTGCAAAAGGTGAAAAGCACTCAGAGGTTTTCAGAGTGGAAGTGAGAGGTGACAGTGTGCTGGCAGCCCTCACAGCCCTCGCTCGCTCTCCGTGCCGCCTCTGCCTGGGCTCCCACTTTGGCAGCACTTGAGGAGCCCTTCAACCCACCGCTGCACTGTGGGAGCCCCTTTCTGGGCCGGCCAAGGCCGGAGCCAGCTCCCTCAGCTTGCAGGGAGGTGCGGAGGGAGAGGCGCGGGCAGGAACCGGGGCTGCGTGCAGCACTTGCGGGCCGGAGTGAGTTCCGGGTGGGCGTGGGCTCGGCAGGCCCCCCACTCAGAGCAGCTGGCCGGCCCCAGGTGGTGAGGGCCTTAGCACCTGGGCCAGCAGCTGCTGTGCTCGATTTCTCGCCGGGCCTTAGCTGCCTCCCCACGGGGCAGGGCTCGAGACCTGCAGCCCTCCATGCCTGACCCTTCCCCCACCCCCCGTGGGCTCCTGTGCGGCCGGAGCCTCCCCAACGAGCGCCACCCCCTGCTCCACAGCGCCCAGTCCCATCGACCACCCAAGGGCTGAGGAGTGCGGTTGCACAGCGCGGGACTGGCAGGCAGCTCCACCTGCTGCCCCAGTGCTGGATCCACTGGGTGAAGCCAGCTGGGCTCCTGAGTCTGGTGGGGACTTAGAGAACCTTTATGTCTAGCTAAGGGATTGTAAATACACCAATGGGCACTCTGTATCTAGCTCAAGGTTTGTAAACACACCAATCAGCACCCTGTGTCTAGCTCGGGGTTTGTGAGTGCACCAATCCACACTCTGTATCTAGCTACTCTGGTGAGGACTTGGAGAACCTTTGTGTCCACACTCTGTATCTAGCTAATCTAGTGGGGATGTGGAGAACCTTTGTGTCTAGCTCAGGGATCGTAAACGCACCAATCAGCACCCTGTCAAAACAGACCACTTGACTCTCTGTAAAATGGACCAATCAGCAGGATGTGGGTGGGGCGAGATAAGAGAATAAAAGCAGGCTGCCTGAGCCAGCAGTGGCAACTCCCTCGGGTCCCCTCCGAGGCTGTGGAAGCTTTGTTCTTTCGCTCTTTGCAATAAATCTTGCTACTGCCCACTCTTTGGGTCCACACTGCCTTTATGAGCTATAACACTCACCGCGAAGGTCTGCAGCTTCACTCCTGAGCCAGCGAGACCAGGAACCCACCAGAAGGAAGAAACTCCGAACGCATCTGAACATCAGAAGGAACCAACTCCCGACACACCACCTTTAAGAACTGTAACACTCACCGGGAGGGTCCGTGGCTTCATTCTTGAAGTCAGTGAGACCAAGAACCCACCAATTCCGGACACAGAAGTAAACATTTCTTGCTTTGAGGATCAATGTACCACTACCTTAAAACACCTGGGTTTATTTTTGTTTTTGTTTTAGAGACAGGGTCCACTCTGCTGTGCATGCTGGACTGAAGTGGCACGATTGTAGCTCTCTGCAGCCTTGAACTCCTCGAACTCACTGCAGCCTCGAACTCAATCAAGCGATTCTCCCACCTCAGCCTCCCAAGTAGCGGGGACTGCAAGTGAGTGTTGCCATGCCTGGATAATTTTTTTAGTTTTTGTAGGGACAGGGTCTCACCATGTTGCCGAGACTGGCCTCAAACTCCTGGCCTCAAATGATCTTCCCGGCTCGGCCTTCCAAAACACTGGGATTGCAGGTGTGACCCACTGTGCCCAGCCAACACCTGGATTTCAATACATATCCCAGAGTCTGCCCTGCCCCCGTTATGCCATCCTACCAGCTCCAGTTGCACAAATGCCCTTCCTCAGTCAGACTGAGCTGCTGGCTGCCGATGGGTGGGTGAAAAGCATTTTCATTTTCTTTTTTCTTTCTTCCTTTCTTTCTGTCTTTTTTTTTTGAGATGGAGTTTCACTCTTGTTGCCCAGGCTGGAGTGCAATGACACGATCTCAGCCCACTGAAACCTCTACCTCCCAGGTCCAGGCAATTCTCCTGCATCAGCCTCCCGAGTAGCTGGGATTACAGGCACCCACCATCATGCCCAGCTAATTTTTTTGTATTTTTAGTAGAGACAGGGTTTCACCATGTTGGCCAGGCTGGTCTTGAACTCCTGACTTCAGATGATCCACCCACCTCGGCCTCCCAAAGTGCTGGGATTACAGGCGTGAGCCACCGCGCCTGGCCAGCATTTTCATTTCCAACTGGAACCAGCTCTGTTCTGGGAAGTCCATTCTGGGGAGGAAGGAGAGACAGAAAGCCAGAAGGGCTCTGAGTCATATCATTCTCCTGCTTGAAAGCTCCTGGTGACTCCCTGTCTCCCTGAAGACAAGTCCAAGTTCTCCACGTGCCACTGAAGTCCTGCTATTCTCATCCAATTCCTTCCACCAGGGAAGTTCATCCCCACAAGCTGGTAGAGCTTGACAAGTAGACAGGCCCTGGCCAGGCACGGTGGCTCACGCCTGTAATCCCAGCACTTTGGGAAGCCGAGGCAGGTGGATCACCTGACGTCAGGAGTTCGAGTCCAGCCTGGCCAACATGGCGAAACCTTCTCTGTATTAAAAAATACAGAAATTAGCCAGGCGTGCTAGTGTGCACCTGTAGTCCCAGTTACTAGAGAGGCTGAGCCAGGAGAATCACATGAACCCAGGAGGCAGAGGTTGCAGTGAGCCGAGATCACGCCACTGCACTCCAGCCTGGGTGACAGAGTGAGACCTTGTCTCAAAAACAAAACAAAACAAAACAGACCCCAATATTACAGTGTGTAACTGGGACACGAAGGGCTGTGAGGACACAGAGACGTAGACCGGCCCAGACTTGGGAGACAGGGAAGGAGGGACATGTCAGCTGAGACCCGAGGAATAAACAGAGGTTACTCAACCATGTAGACCAGCGTAGAAGACTGGAAGGGTGGGGAGCGGGGGAAGGGCGTGCCTGGCAGAGGGAACAACAGGAGCAAAGGCCTGAAGGATGCAATGTGTGGAGGAATCGCGGCTCTGCAGGGCTGGAGAGGTCAGCAAAGAGCAGACGTGAGAGGACTTGTGGGCTGCGACGGGGGGCGGCAGGGACTTGACGCTCATGGAAGCCCTGTTGTATGGAGGAGGGTGGCTGGGAGAGGGGAGAGGAGGGGGAGAGCAGGGAGAACAGGGAGGGGACCAGGGTGGGCTGCCAGGTGGATGGAGAGGCACTGGTGGGCTCTAGATTTAGAGTCCGCAGACAAGACCGGGCAACTGACCAGACACAGAGGTCAGGGAAAAGAAGCCCCGCTAGGGCAGCCTTAAGGCAAGCAGAAGCGGACCCGGAAATCAGGGGTCTGGTGTGGGCCACCCTGGATGTACAAAGAGGCTTCTTCCTCTGGGCCTGACGGTGGCCCCCATAGGGCAGCCACGGGAGTGTAGCGGGGGGGTGTTACCAGGTTGGGTATCGCCAACACCAGCAGGCCCTGGAGAGGGTGGGCAAGCTGGCTGCTGAGGCCTCAGACCCTGTCCTAGCTCCAGCCCTCTCTGCCAAGGGCATCCTTCACCCAGGGAGGGAGGAGAATGTCTGGTACCGCCCCAGGGGTCGGGGGATATGACCTACCAGGCAGAGGGGATTCCAGGCCTCATGCCTCTGTATTCTCTCTTCCCTGAGGCTCCCTGAAGGCCCCTCCATGCCCTAGGACCCAGCAGCCATGCAGAGCTGAAGGGAGCAAGCCAAAGACTCAGACAGGCGTGGCCCTGCAGGACAGGGACTGGTGGACCCGGGAGCCTCCCAGTGGTAGGGCCACAGGAAGGGCCAAGTGAACAGTGTAGGAGTGTTAGCACCAGGGGGCGCTGCAGGATCAGACGTGCACACCTGGACCCCGCCACAGGATGAGGTCCTAGCAGATGCTTCCAGTGTCTACCCAAGGCCAACCTTAGTTACTCACACAACCCGACAGTCTCACACACACACACGCTCACGGATAGGGTTCCTACAAGTTCCACCATTTACTGGGTGTGTATCTTTTCTTTATTTTATTTCTACTTTTTATTTTTGTTGAGGTAGAGTCTCACTCCGTCACCAAGGCCAGAGTGCATTGGTGCGATCTTGGTTCACTGCAACCTCTGTCTCCAGGGTTCAAATGATTCTTGTGCCCCAGCCTCCCAAGTAGCTGGGATTACAGGCGCGCACCACCACACCTAGCTAATTTTTGTTTTTAGTAGAGACGGGGTTTCACCATGTTGGCCAGGCTAGTCTCTAACTCTTGGCCCCAAGTGATCCACCCACCTCGGCCTCCCAAAGTGCTGGGATTACAGGCATGAGCCACTGCACTCGACCACAGATGTGTATCTTTGAGTAAGCTGTGTATCCTCTTTATTCCTCAGTTTTCTCATCTGTAAAATGAGAGTAAGGTTAGTGACTCCCTTCCTAGGTCTGGCTGTGAGTACTGAAACATCATTAGCCATAAAGCACCTAGAGTCGTGCTTGACACACAGCCAGTGCTAAATAAGTGCTCCCTGGCACAGGTATAAACACTCTGCTCGCAATGTCCAAAAAAATCATATGGCTCCTCGACTACAACTCAAACATGGAAGAATTGGGGTATGTCAGGGAGCATCATAATATTGGCATAAGTCTCTTCCACCTTAAAATAACTTCTGGGACTAGGGGCAGTTGCTCACACCTGTAACCCCAGCACTTTGGGAAGCCGAGGTGGGAGGATCGCTTGAGGCCAGGAATTTAAGACCAGCCTGGGCAACATAGCAAGGCCCCATCTGTACAAAAAGTTTTAAAAATTAGCCAGATGTTGTGTCTCACACCTATAGTAGTGTGAGGCAGGAGGATGGCTTGAGCCCAGGAGTTCGAGGTTACAGTGAGCTGATTGAGCCACAACACTCCAGGCTGGGCAACAGAGTGAGACTCTGTCTCTAGGTAAATAAATAACTTCTGGGCCTGTAGCTGCCCAAAAGAATTAGTGGGTGGACCCCCGGGAGGCTCTGAATGGCAGGTTGAGTGTCATATAGTCTGTCTCCCTCCATGACTTCAGGGAAGCCATATTCAAGCTCCTCCCCAGTCTGTCTATAGCCCCACCTCCTGGGTTTTAGCCACCCCCCATCTCCACTTCTGCACCCCCCCGCCACCTCCACCCCAGTTCCCAGTCCAGCCTGCCCAGGCTCTGGGAAGGCTATTGCAAGAACAGGAAGGAACTTGGCAGGGGAACGCCAGCTCTGGTTCTTGTAGTGGCACCCACATGGCCTTCTTTCCCTGCCCTAGCCTGCCTGCCTTCCTTCCCATCACCCCCAGACCTCCCAGACTTTGGGGCATCGTTGCCACTAGAGCCTCTCTTCAGGTGAGGTTGCCCCTCCCTGCTGCCCCCAAGCTAGCCCCTTCCCACTCTTCGGACCTTGACCAGGACCCCAGGAAACAAGGCAATCGCTGGCGGTGTGGGTAGGGGTGGGGTCCAGGCTTCTCCCGGCCACCCACTGAGCTCTCCTCTGAGCCCAAGCTTACTCACACCCGGCCTCTCCCGCAGGCCTCTGGGCCATCCTCTGGGGTTCCGAGAGGACCCACCTTACAGATGAGGAAATTAGAATCAGAGAGGGGCAGTACCGTGCCTGAGGCCACACAGAGTGAGAACAAAGCCAGGACTCACACCCAAGTTTACTGGCCTTCAAACTGCAAGTCCTTCCCCTCCAGAATGTGCCCTTGTGTCTAGGGTGGGCTTTCCAGGTGCTGGAGTTGGGGTCTAGTGGGCTGACTTGGGTGGGGGGACTGGGATTCTAGTTAGGCCAGCAAGGGAGGCCCAGAGGAGGGGTTTTGCAAGGCAGTAGCTTCAGACTGGGGCTGGACAGCCCGCAGGGAGATGACAGGGGCCAGCCCTGCTCTCCCTCAGATGCCTTCGTGAGTCCCCTCTGTCCTTTGGGCCTGGACTGTGGCTTCTGGAGTTTGTCAGCGTGCACAGTGCTACCCCAGCCAGACTGCAGGGCCTCAGTCCCTACCAACCGGGTGTGCAGGTGCAGAGGAGTGTGCAGGTGCAGAGGAGTCTGCAGAGGGAAGGGCCATGTTGAGCTTCCCTACCCAAGGAGGGTGGGCCTCTAGGCCCTATTACCCTCGAGCACCATCCGAGGGCCCAAGGAAGAGAAGATCCTGAGCCAGGACATATCGACTCTGGGAGGAGATGAGCAGCCGTGGGAGGCGATGAAACTCCCAGGAGACCAGGTAACCCTCAGAGCAGACCCAGAATCACCACGGGGTCTCAGAGTAATAAGGCTGACCAAGTGAGCAGCCAGAGCCCCTCACCTCCACCTGCTCCCACCTCCTGAGGCACCACTGTGATGACACAGGAAAAGCCCCAGGAGTCAGTGCCCAGCCTTGGCCAGGACCATCCCCTGGGGTGGGAGTTACCTAAAGTTGCCACCCCAAGGAAAGCCTGGACTCACCATATGCCTAGGGCGAGTCCTGGTCAGGCTCTGTCTGTTTCTCTGTGACCCCCAGACCACAACACAGCCAGGCTCCTGGCCCTGGCCCGCCTCCCGGACCCTCACCATGCCCTAGGACTGACATTAGTACAGGGCTGCACCTCGGTCCCCATGTGGCTAGCTGGAGGCATACCTGGGTCTTGCCCTGAGCCTGGGGAGTGGGGCTGGAAAGTGCCAGGCCAGAATTCTGGGTAAGAGACAGCATTGGGCCAAGCATGGTGGCTGATGCCTGCAATCCCAACACTTGGCCTCCCAAGGAGGCCAAGGTGGAAGGATTGCTTGAGCCCAGGAGTTTGAGAACAGCTTAGGCAACATAGTGAGACCCCTGTCTCTACAAAAAAATTAGCCAGGCATAGTGGCTGTGATCCCAGCTACTTGGGAGGGTGAAGTGGGAGGATCTTTGAACCCAGGAGGTCTGGGCTGCAGTGAGCTGTGATCGTGTCATTGCACTCCATCCTGGGTGACAGAGTGAGACTCTGTCCTTTTACAGGACTGAGGGGCTTCAGCAGATCACTCCTGGCCTCCAAGACACCCTGGAAGGAGACGAGCTGGGTTTTGCAGGATAACTGGGAGTTCATCTGTCCCTTCCAAGACCCTTTGCAGCTTAGCGCTCTGTCAGGAGCCAGTCCTTCCACAAAATTCCCCCCACTGCTTTCCTTTGTGTTTTCTTCTCTCTCTCTCTCTCTCTCTTTCTCTCTTTCTCTCTTTCCCTCTTTTTTGAGACAAGGTCTTGCTCTGTCACCCAAGCTGGAGTCTTTGTGTTTTCTTCTTTCTCTCCCTTTCTTTTCTATTCTCTTCTTTCTCCTTCCTTCCTTCCTTGCTTTTCTTTTCTCTCTCTCTCCTTCCTTCCTGTCTAAAACAAAAAAACAAAAAACAAAACTGAAGCTTATTCTGATTAGGTAAAATGTATATGGTAAGCCCTAAAACAAACACTGAAAACAATGATGACAAAAACAAAATAAAAAATACACAGTGAAATAAATCATTAAAGAAATTAGGCCAGGCATAGTGACTCACGCGCATAATCCCAGCACTTTGGGAGGCTGAGGCGGGCAGATTACTTGAGGTCAGGAATTCGAGACCAGCCTGACCAACATGGTGAAAACCCATCTCTACTAAAAATACAAAAATTAGCTGTGCGTGGTGGCGGGCACCTGTAATCCCAGCTACTCAGGAGGCTGAGGCAGGAGAATTGCTTGAACCCGGGAGGCAGAGGTTGCAGTGAGCTGAGATGGCACCACTGCGCTCCAGCCTGGGCAACAGAGTGAGACTCCGTCTCAAAAAAAAAAAAAAAAAAAAGAAAGGAAAAAGTAATTTAAATACTTTGGCCGGATGCAGTGATGCACACCTGTAATCTCAAAATTTTGGGAGGCTGAGGTGGGTGCATATCCTGAGGTCAGGAGTTTGAGATCAGCCTGGCCAACATGGCAGAAGCCTGTCTCTACTAAAATTACAAAATTAGCAGGGCATGGTGGCGGGGGCCTGTATTCCCAGCTACTCGGGAGGCTGAGGCAGGAGAATTGCTTGAACCTGGGAGGCAGAGGTTGCAGTGAGCTGAGATAGTGCCATTGCACTCCAACCTGGGCAACACAGTGAGACTCTGTCTCAAAAAAAAAAAAAAAAGAAAGAAAGAAATTTAAACACTTACCAGAAAATATTTACTTAATAGAAAGCAATAAAGGATAAATAGAAGACAAAAAAGACACAAGGAAAACAAGAAGTAAATTGGCAGTTGGTTTATAGTGAACTTCATGGGCCCACTTATACACAAATGTTTTTCAAGAAATCTATTAAACATTTATGGGGATTTGTAACAAACTGAGAAAACTGGCAGATGAACTGCCACCCCTGAGATATTGAGACCAACCTACCCTCTTTCTTCTCCTCCTCCTCAGCCTACTCAACAGGAAGATAAGGATGAAAACTTTATGATGATCCACTTCCATTTAATGAATAGTAAATATATTTTCTCTTTTTTGTGATTTTCTTAATAACATTTTCTTTTCTCTAGCTTGCTTTATTGTAAGAATACATTATATAATACATATGACATACAAAATATGTGTTAATCGGCCAGGTGCAGTGGCTCACGCCTGTAATCCCAGCACTTTGGGAGGCCGAGGTGGGCAGGTCAGCTGAGGCCAGGAGTTCAAGACCAGCCTGGGCAACATGGTGAAACCCCATCTCTAACAAAAAATACAAAACTTAGCTGGCATGGTGGCGGGCACCTGTAATCCCAGCTACTCAGGAGGCTGAGGCAGAAGAATTGCTTGAACCCGGGAGGCAGAGGTTGCAGTGAAGCCGAGATCACGCCACTGCAGTAGAGCCTGGGTGTCAAAAATAAAAAACAAAAAAAAAGTGTTAATCGATGACTATGTTATCAGTAAGGCTTCTAGGCAACAGTATGCTATTAGTAAAGTTTGTTGGGTGTCAAAATAATATGCAGATTTTCAACTGCATGGCATTCAATGCCCCTAACACCCACCTTGTTCAAGGGTCAACTGTATACTTAGGAGTGGAATTGCTGGGTTATATGGTAACTCTATGTTTCATCATTTGAGGAACTGCCAAACTGTTTTCTAAAACCACTGTTTTCTATACCACTTTATATTCCCACCAGCGATCTGTAAGATTTCTTCACTTCTTTGTCAAAATTTATTGTCTGACTTATTTATTTATTTATTTATTTTGAGATAGTGTCTTGCTCTGTCACCCAGGCTGGAGTGCAATGGCACAGTCTTGGCTCACTGCAACCTCCACCTCCAAGACTGAAGCAGTTCTTCTGCATCAGCCTCCCGAGTATCTGGGATTACAGGCGCCCACCACCACACGCAGCTAATTTTTATAATTTTAGAAGTGGCAGGGTTTCATCATGTTGGCCAGGCTGGTCTCGAACTCCTGACCTCAAGTGATCCACCTGCCTTGGCCTCCCAAAGTGCTGTGATTACAGGCGTGAGCCACCATGCCTGGCCTTATTATCTGACTCTTTAATTCTAGCCATCCTAGTAGGTATGAAGTAGTAGTGTCTAATATTGGTTTGATTTGCATTTCCCTGATGGCTAATGATGTCGAGCATCTTTTCATGTTCTTGTTGGCTCTTTTCACATTCCTTGGAGAAATGTTTACTCAAATCCTCTGCCCATTTAAAAAAATTAAGTTGTCTTTTTGTTGTTGAATTGTAAGAGAACTTTATATATTCCAGATATAAGTCCCTTATCAGACACATAATTTGCAAATCTTTTCTCCCATTCTGTGGGTTGTCTTTTCCATTCTTCCATAGTGGCCTTTGCAACACAAAAGTTTTTCATTTTGATGAAGTCCGAATTACCTGTTTTTGTTGTTGTTTCTCATGCTTTTGGTATCATATCTAAGAATATGTCACTAAACCATGAAGATTTACCTCTATGTCCTTTAAGAGAAGAGTTTTATAGTTTTAGCTCTTACATTTAGGACTTTGATTCATATTGAGTTAATTTTTGTACATGGTGTGATATATGGGTCTCTTTTTTTTTTTTTTGAGACAGGATCTTGCTCTGTTGCTCAGGCTAGAGTTCAGTGGCACAATCATAGCTCACTGCAGCCTCAACCTCCTGGGCTCGAGCAATCCTCCCACCTCAGCCTCCCCAGTAGCTGGGACTACACGCACATTCCACCATGCCTGGCTCATCTTTTTTACTTTTTGTTGCTGGTCTTAAACTTCTGAACTCAAGTAATCCTCCCAAAGTGCTGGGATTACAGGTGTGAGCCACTGCACCTGAGCCAACTTTATTCTTTTGCATGTGGCATGATCCAGTTTTCCCAATATCATTTGTTGGAAAGACTATTCTTCCCCTTATTGAATGGTCTTGACACCCTTGTTCAAAATCAGTTCACCTTGGCCAGGAATGGTGGCTCACACCTGTAATCCTAGCACTTTGGGAGGCCGAGGCAAGAGGGTCATTTGAGCCCAGGAGTTCAAGACCAGCCTGGGCAACATAATGAGACACCATCTCTGAAAATAAATAAACTAATTAAATCAGTTAACCATAGAGACATGGGTTTATTTATGGACTCTCAATTCTGTATATCTGTCTTATGCCAGTACCATACTCTCTCTCTTTTTTTTTCGACAAAGTCTCACTCTGTTGCCCAGGCTGGAGTGCAGTGGCACCATCTCAGCTCACTGCAAGCTCCGCCTCCCCGGTTCATGCCATTCTCCTGCCTCAGCCTCCTGAAGTGTAGTCCCAGCTACGGTAGCTGGGACTACAGGCATGTAGCTGGGACTACAGGCACCCATCACCACGCCCAGCTAATTTTTTTCTTTCTTTTTTCTTTTTCTTTCTTTTTTTTTTTTTTTTTTTTGTATTTTTAGTAGAGACGGGGTTTCACCATATTAGCCAGGAATGGTCTCGATCTCCTGACCTCGTGATCCACCCGCCTCAGCCTCCCAAAGTGCTGGGATTACAGGCGTGAGCCACTGCGCCCAGCCAAGTACCACATTCTCTTAATAGCATTTCTTCCTCATAAGTTTTGAGGTAGGGACGTGTGAGTTCTTCTACTTTGTTCCTTTTCAAGATTGTTTTGCTTGAAGTGGGACCACAGACATATGCCACCACACCCAGCTAATTTCCTTTTATTTTTTGTAGAGAAGGGATCTCACTATGTGGCCCAGGCTGGTCTCAAACTCCTGGGCTCAAGTGATCCTCCTGCCTTGGTGTCTCAAAGTGCTGGGATTACAGACATGAGCCACCATGCCTGGCCACTTCTGTCACTTTTTGCTTCATATATTTTAGTGCTCTGTTATCTGGTACATATATGTTTATAATTGCATGTCTTCCTGATAGATTGACATGTTTATCATTATAAAATACCCTTCTTTATCTCTAGTAATATTTTAAAAGTCTACATTGCCTGATACTAGCGTAGCCATTCCAACTTTCTTGTGGTTACTGTTTCCGTAATATACTTTTTCCCAGTCTCTTCTTTTCCGTTTATTTGTATCTTTGACTCTAAAGTCTGTCTCCTATAGACAGCATATAGGGGACTTTTTAAAAAATCCAATCTGGGCTGAGTGTGGTGGCTCACACCTGTAATCCCAGCACTTTGGGAGGCCAAGGCTGGTGGATCACTTAAGGTCAGGAGTTCAAGACCAGCCTAGCCAATATGGTGAAACCCCATCCCTACTAAAAATACAAAAAAAAAAAAATTAGCTGGGCGTGGTAGTACATGCCTGTAATCCCAGCTACTCGGGAGGCTGAGGCAGGAGAATCACTTGAACCCAGGATGCGAAGGTTGCAGTGAACCAAGATCGTGCCACTGCACTTCCAGCCTGCATGACAGACCAAGACTTTGTCTCCAAAAAATGAATAAATAAAATTTTTTTAAAAATTGAATCCAACAGTCTCTGCCTTTTGACTGGATTGTTTAATCCACTCACATTTAATGTTATTCCTGACATAGTTGGATTTACTGCTGGCATTTTACTTTTTGTTTTCCATGTGTCTTGTGTCTTTTTTGTCTTCTATTTATCCTCTACCGCTTTCTTTGTTCTAAGTAAATATTTTCTAGTGAAGTATTTAAATTTCTTTAATAATTAATATCACTGTATATTTTTAGTTTTGTTGTTGTCATTGTTGTTTTTAGTGGTTGTTATAGGGCTTACCATATACATTTTACCTAAAGAGAATCAGCTTCAGAGGTGTTTTGTTTTGTTTTGTTTTGTTTTGAGACAGGGTCTCACTCTGTTGCCCAGGCTGGAGTGCAGTGGCATGATCTCGGCTCACTGCCACCTCCATCTCTTGGGCTCAGGTGATCCTCCCACCTCAGCCTTCCAAGTAGCTGGGACTACAGGTGTGCACCACCAACCCCAGCTAATTGTTTTTTCTATTTTTAGTACAGACAAGGTTTCGCCATGCTGCCAAGGCTGGTCTTGAACTCCTGGGCTCAAGCAATCCACCCACCTTGGCCTCCCAAAGCGTTGGGGTTATAGGTGTGAGCCACAGTGCCTGGCCCTATCTCTACTAGCTTCATTCCAGTGAGATATAGAAACATTATTCCTATATATCCCTATTCACTTTTCACCCTTTTGTGGTATTATGGTTATATGTATTACATCTATTAATGTTACAAACCCAAAAATACATTGTATGATTGTTATTTTACTGTTTTCATTTTGTTAGCCCAATGCAGCTTACTTCCACCCACCTCCTTTGTGTTGTCATTGGCAAATATATTAAATTTCTACATGTTACAGGCCCAATAATACACTTTATGCACACTCTTTTATAAATTGCCTTGGTCAATTTTTGCTTTAAATCTTTTATAAATTGCTGTTTTAAGTTAATGTTTTTAAAAAAGGAAAAAAATTATTCTATGTTTTATAATTACAACTTTCCTCCTTAAGCAATAAAAGAGCCACAGATATGAGGAATTACACAGACATCACAATCTCCACCACGCTGTGGTGTGCCCCGTGCAGTCCCACCCACTCAACAGCAATTTGTTTAATCCTCACAACAACCCTCACAATTAGTCGTTGTTAGCTCTGTTTTACAGATGGGACAAATGAAGCTCAGAAAGGGCTTCTGGGACACATGGATGGTAAGAGACTGAGTGAGCTTGGGGCCTACATCTTGTTTTTTTTTGTTGTTTTTTGTTTTTTTAGATGGAGTCTGGTTCTGTCATCCAGGCTGAAGTGTAGTGGTGTGATCCCAACCTGCATCCTCCACCCCCCCGGTTCAAATGATTCTCCTGCCTCAGCCTCCCAAGTTGCTGGGAATACAGGCATGTGCTACCACACCGAGTTAATTTCTGTATTTTTAGTAGAGGTGAGGTTTCACCATGTTAGGCAGGCTGATCTTGAACTGCTGACCTCAGGTGATCCACCACCTTGGCCTCCCAAAGTGCTGGGATTACAGGCGTGAGCCACCAAGCCCAGGCTGTTGGGGCCTACATCAGTCAGACTCAGAGATCAATGCTCTTTCCACAGCACGACTTCCTTCCCTTTACTCAACCAAGATAACATAGGAATGTTCTTAAGAAAATTCTAAGAGACTCAGGCAAATAACACCCAGGCTTTCTGAGAAAAGACTGATTCTTGGAAAAGATGATGCTGTACCAGGACTACCTGAATGAAAACTCTGCTAAGAGACTCAGGCAAGTAACAACCAGGCTTTCTGAGAAAAGGCTGATTCTCAGAAAAGATGATACTGTACCAGGACTACGTGGTTGACATGGCTGCCCACTCAACATCCCGTGTGCCCCATGTGAGCATCAGATGGGGCACACATGTGTCCTGGGCACCTCATCATGGTATCTGGCCTGGCACGAGTGCTTCCCATATGGGCTGAGTGAAAGGTTGTTGCTCCCCCAGGGACAGGTGGCAGGAGTAGAGCCAGCGGTTGGCAGAACTCGTCCTTGAGGCCCACACAGATGTGGCCAAGGAGCTGCATAGCTGAGTGGGGGAATCTATGTGTGGCTGGCCCCTAGGCCTAGCAGGTGGATTCACAATCTTGTCTGTCTTCCCCACTGCCCCCTTCCCCTGTCCTCTGCCTGAAAGCTTGTCCTGTGCATTCTGAACTTTGTCAGATGCTGGGCAGCAAAACAAGCAGCTTCCTCACCTCCCAAAGCCTAATATCCATACTCCTATTGATGT
Source organism: Pan troglodytes (assembly GCF_028858775.2). Classification (NCBI taxonomy): domain Eukaryota; kingdom Metazoa; phylum Chordata; class Mammalia; order Primates; family Hominidae; genus Pan; species Pan troglodytes. The sequence goes on from NC_072416.2 coordinate 65,033,958, forward strand.
GGCCACAGCCTATAAGAGAATCTGGCAGAATGAGGCTGTGAGGATAGGCAGGCAGTCAACAGAGAGAGATGTGGTCCAGGCCAGGTGGAGCTGCTGGTAATCCCTGCTTTCCTGGTCCTGGCCACCCTGTCCTCCCATCCCTATACCTTTAAACCTCACACTGACTGAACCCTCAACTAATGTTCATTTTTTTAAATATGGAAAATACCACTTTGAGAGGCTGAGTCAGGTGGATCACCTGAAGTCAGGAGTTCGAGACTATCCTGGCCAACATGGTAAACATGCTACTAAAAATTGAAAAATTAGCTGGCTGTGGAGGTGAGCACCTGAATTCCCAGCTACTCAGGAGGCTGAGGCAGGAGAATTTCTTGAACCCAAGAGGTGGAGATTGCAGTGAGCCAAGATCATGTTATTGCACTCCGGCCTAGGCAACATGAGTGAAACTCCATCTCAAAAAATAAATACATAAATAAATATGGAAAATATGTGGCTGGGCGTGGTGGCTCACGCCTGTAATCCCAGCACTTTGTGAGGCTGAGGCAGGTGGATCACTTGAGATCAGGCGTTCGAGACCAGACTGGCCAACACGGTGAAACCCCATCTTTACTAAAAATACAAAAATTAGCTGGGGGTGGTGGCACAGGCATGTAGTCCCAGCTACTTGGGAGACTGAAGCAGGAGAATCGCTTGAACCCAGGAGGCAGAGGTTGCAGTGAGCCGAGATCGGGCCACTGCACTCCAGCCTGGGCGACAGAGTGAGACCCTGTCTCAAAAATAAATAAATAGGCCAGGCACAGTGGCTGTTGCCTGTAATCCCAACACTTTGGGAGGCCGAGGCAGGCGGATCACGAGGTCAGAAGATTGAGACCATCCTGGCTAACATGATGAAACCCTGTCTCTACTAAAAATACAAAAAATTATCCGGGCGTGGTGGCATGCGCCCGTAGTCCCAGCTACTCAGGAGGCTGAGGCAGGAGAATTGCTTGAACCCAGGAGGCGGAGGTTGCAGTGAGCCGAGATCGTGCCATTGCACTCCAGCCTGGGCAACAAGAGCGAAACTCCATCTCAAAAAAAAAAAAAAAAACCATCTCCAGCATCCCATGTACTCCTTCTCAGTCAATACTCAAAGTTACCACTAGTCTGACCTCTATCATAAATAAATTTTGCCCATATATACATATATCCATTATTTTAAATTTGAAGGAAACTTTGCTTACTCCGCTTTTAACATTTTGGCGCATTTTCTTTTCATCTTTTCTTTTTTTTTTTTTTTTTGAGACGGAGTCTTGCCCTGTCACCCAGACTGGTGTGCAATGGTGCCATCTCCGCTCACTGCAACCTCCACCTCCCGGGTTCAAGCAATTCTCCCCACCTCAGCCTCCCAAGTAGCTGGGACTACAGGCGTACACCACAAGCCCAGCTAATTTTTGTATTTTTTTAGTGGAGATGGGGTTTCGCCATGCTGGCCAGGCAGGTCTCAAAATTCTGACCTGAGATGATCCACCTGCCTCGGCCTCCCAAAGTGCTGGGACCGCAGGCATGAGCCACCATGCCCAGCCTCTTTTCACCTTTTCATTGTGTATTTATCTATAGCTGTACTATTAGAATGTACACAATTTTAAGCCAAATGTGGTGGCTCATGTCTATAATCCCAGCATTTTGGGAGTCTGATGTGGGAGGATTGCTTAAGCTCAGGAGTTCAAGACCAGCCTGGGCAACATAACTAGAGCCCATCTGAACAAAAAATTTAAAAATTAGCCAAGCATGGTGTGGTGCATGCCTGCAGTCCCAACTACTCAAGAGGCTGAAGTGAGAGGCTCACTTGAGTTTGGGAGGTGGAGGCTGTAGTGAGCTATGATCATGCCACTGCCTTCCAGCCTGGGCAACAGAGGGAGACCTTGTCTCAAAAAAAGAAAAAAATAAGGGAAAGAAAAGAAAAGAAAGAATGAATGAATAAACACAATTTTATACTCTGGGGTTTTTCTTTTTTTTTTTTAATTTAAGTTATTACCAAAAGCAGTTTAAAGTTTGAGTCTGTAGTTACATTGGCCTTTCTTGGTCCCCAGATATAAATGATGCTTCCAGTATTCACTATGGTATAGATAAATTTAGTTCAGAAAGGTCTTTGTTTTCATGTGTTTCTGACTATTTTCACAGGGGAGAGACCCAGAAGTGGAATTACTGAGTGAAGGCATGTGAACTTTTCTTTTCTTTTATTTTCTTTTTTGGTTGTTGTTTTGTTTTTGAGATGGAGTCTCACTCTGTCTCCCAGGCTGGAGCACAGTGATGCGATCTTGGCTCACTGCAACCTCCACCTCCTGGGTTCAAGCGATTCTCCTATCTCAGCCTCCCGAGTAGCTGGGATTACAGGCACGCACCACCATGCCCAGCTAATTTTTGTATTTTTAGTAGAGACAGGGTTTCACCATGTTGGCCAGGCTGGTCTCGAACTCCTGACCTCCAGTGATCCACCTGCCTTGACCTCCCAAAGTGCTTGGATTACAGGCGTGAGCCACCACACCAGCTGGCAAGTGGACTTTTCATGGCTTTGTATACATTTCACCAAATTATTTTCCCAAGGCATTGTATCAGTTTATCCTCCACCAGCAGTATATGTGAATGTCCTTTTCACTGTATCTTCACCAGAATTAGATGCCATCACTTTTAAATTTATTAGGTCTAAGTTGTAACTCCTGGTTTTAGTTAGCACTTTATGACCACCAGTAAGGTGGAATATTGTTTTCATAGGTGCTTACATGCTGCCTCTGGGTAGCAGAGCTGGGATGGGGACCACTCCATGGCAGCTCATGCTCAGGGGTCTAGAGCACTCTGCTACATGGCTAGGTGCCCCTTGGAGGCTGGGGAGCCGACAGAAAAACATGGTTTAAGGCACTGCTCTGATGTAAGATACTTTTCTGTGTGACCTTGGCCAACTTATATAACCCCTTTGAGCTTCAGCTTCCACATTTGTATAGTTTTGTAACAATAACATTTGCCCTATAAGGTTTTCAGAAAAATGAGGTGAGGCTGGGCGTGGTGGCTCATGCATGCCTGTACTCCCAGAACTTTGGGAGGCCAGAGTGGGAGGATCACTTGAGGCCAAGAGTTCAAGACCAGCCTGGGTAACAAAGTGAGACCCTGTCTCTACAAAAAAGAAAAAGAAAAAAAGAAAAAAAATGAGGTGAGATAATTTAAAGTGTTTGGCACAGCACCCAGGCTATAATGAAGGCCCAGTAAATTATAGCTATTGGCTATTCCACCATGAGTGGACCCTGGATTCAGGGCAAATCCAGGTAATGGGTTAGACCTTGGCCTCCTGGCTGTGTCCTGTGAGACTGCAGGCTGGTCACGGCCCCCCTCTGGGTCTTTGGGCCTCCCCCAGCTCCTCCCAAGTCCAGTGGAGAAGCCCATGTGAAAGAGCTTTGTAAACTGCAAAGGCTGCACAAACGGGAGATTTGAGCTGGCCCTTGCCCCTGCTGGCCTGCCTCCATGCTTGAAGGGTCTCCACTGCAGTCACTTCTTTTTGCCCAGATATTGCTTATGTGAGACCTGTAGAGACCTGGGGGCATGGGCAGAGAGGCATTTTTGGCCACCTGCAGCTGGGAGTGTGAAGGTGTGCTCTATTGCATCAATTCCAAATCCTATTCCAAAAACCATTTGCATCAAAATCTGGGGAGGTTTGCAACCCTGAGATTCTCATCAGAGAGTGTGGGGTGGGGCCAAGGAATACATATTTTTGCAATGATCCTCCAGGTGATTCTGATGCACAGATAGGTTCGCTAATTACTTGGATCAGGTCTGCTTTCTGTCACTTTACAGAATGAGCTCCATAGGACCGGAGCACAGAACAATTCAGTTTGGGTTTTTGTTGTTTGTTTTTTGTTTTTTTGTTTGTTTGTTTTGAGATGGAGTCTTGCTCTGTTGCCCAGGCTGGAGTACAGAGTGATCTCTGCTCACCGCAACCTCCTCCTCCCGGGTTCAAGAGATTCTCCTGCCTCAGCCTCCTAAGTAGCTGGGATTACAGGCTTGTGCCACTGGCCTGGCTAATTATTAGTATTGGTTTTTTTTTAGTAGAGATGGGGTTTCACCATGTTGGCCAGACTGGTCTTGAACTCCTGACCTCAGGTGATCCACCCGCCTCGGCCTCCCAAAGTGCTGGGCTTATAGGCGTGAGCCACCGTGCCCAGCCCAATTCGGTTTTGATAAAAGGAGGAGGGGGCAAATAGACAAGGGCACTTCAGGAAGGGACAGTGGATGTGAGGCTTCAACGACTCTTGGCAATAGGAGTGGGGCAGGATGACAGCCTGGAAGAGGAAGAAAAGAGTATCCACGGGAAGTCGGATTCAACTTGGCCTATTTCATATCTATGCCAAGAGCTGGCTATGGTGTAAGTTTGCTTGCATTGTGTATGTGTGCTTGTGTGTGCGTGTAATAAGTATGCTGTAGATAGATTTGTTGTCACCTATGTACAACTGCACTTGTATGCATATATATGTATGTATATGGACATGCATTTTACTCTTCTGTTTCTGCATGTTTCTTGGAGTGTTTGTTTGTCTGTTTTGAGATGGAGTCTCACTTTGTCACCCAGGCTGGAGTGCAGTGGCAAAATCTCGGCTCACTGCAACCTCCGCCTCCCGGGTTCAAGCGATTCTCCTGCCTCAGCCTCCCGAGTAGCTGGGATTACAGGTGCCCGCCACCACGCCTGGCTAATTTTTGTATTTTTAGTAGAGACAGGGGTTTCACCATGTTGGCCAGGCTGGTCTCGAACTCCTGACCTCAAGTGATCTGCCCACCTCGGCCTCCCAAAGTGCTGGGATTATAGGCGTGAGCCACTGCGCCTAGCCTTTTTCTGCATGTTCCTTTGTAGATGAGCTGTGCTCACATGTACCTATATCATAAATTAGCATGTACATGTGAGTATTAGATGCGAGTATGCATATGAATAAGAATGCATATATGCGTGTATGATTTCTTCCTAGAAACATGCTGGGCTAATGTTAACAACAAGAACAGAGGCGTAGGCCGGGCGCGGTGGCTCATGCCTGTAATCCCAGCAGTTTGGGAGGCCGAGGCGGGCAGATCACGAGTTCAGGAGATCAAGACCATTCTGGCTAACATGGTGAAACCGTGTCTCTACTAAAAATACAAAAAATTAGCCGGGCATGGTGGCGGGTGCCTGTAGTCCCAGCTACTCGGGAGGCTGAGGCAGGAGAATGGCATGAACCTGGGAGGTGGGGCTTGCAGTGAGCCGAGATCGTGCCACTGCACTCCAGCCTGGGCGACAGAGGAAGACTCCGTCTCAAAAAAAGGACAGAGGTGTAGCTATATTAATATCAGACAAACAGAAATCAAAATGAATAATGCATTTATTGCCATTAAATGACGCAGAGAAATAGCCCATATAATAGACATAAATTTTTATTTATTTATTTATTTATTTATTTATTTTTTGAGACGGAGTCTCACTCTGTTGCCCAGGCTGGAGTGCAGTGGCGCGATCTCGGCTCACTGCAACCTCCGCCTCCTGGGTTCAAGCAATTCTCCTGCCTCAGCCTCCTGAGTAGCTGTATTACAGGTGTGTGTCACCACGCCCAGCTAATTTTTGTATTTTTAGTAGAGACGGGGTTTCACCATTCCTGACCTCGTGATCCACCCACCTTGGCCTCCTGAAGTGCTGGGATTACAGGCGTGAGCCACTGCGCCCAGCCGACATGAAATTTTATGTGCTTACTGATAGGGATTTGAAATGTTAAATGAGGTCGGGCGCGGTGGCTCATGCCTATAATCCCAGCACTTTGGGAGGCCAAGGCGGGTGGATCACGAGGTCAGGAGATAGAGACCATCCTGGCTAGTACGGTGAAACCCCATCTCTACTAAAAATACAAAATTAGCCAGGCATGGTGGTGCATGCCTATAATTCCAGCTACTCGGGAGGCCAAGGCAGGAGAATGGCTTGAACCCGGGAGGCAGAGGTTGCGGTGAGCCGAGATCACGCCATTGTACTCCAGCCTGGGCAAAAACAGCGAAACTCCATCTCAAAAAAAAAAAAAAATTAGCCAGGCGCGGTGCTGTGTGTCTGTAGTCCCAGCTACTCAGGAGGCTGAAGCAGGAGAATCACTTGAACCTGGAAGGTGGAGGTTGCAGTGAGCCAAGATTGGGCTATTGCACTCCAGCCTGGGCGATAGAGAAAGACCCCATCTAAATAAATAAATAAATAAATAAATAAATAAATAAATAAGGGCCGGGCGTGGTGGCTCACACCTGTAATCCCAGCACTTTGGGAGGCCAAGGCGGGCAGATCACAAGGTCAGGAGATCGAGACCATCCTGGCTAGCATGGTGAAACACCGCCTCTACTAAAAATACAAAAAATTAGCCGGGTGTGGTGGCGGGCACCCGTGGTCCCAGCTGCTCTGGAGGTTGAGGCAGGAGAATGGCGTGAATCTGGGAGGCGGAGCTTGCAGTGAGCCAAGATTGCGCCACTGCACTCCAGCCTGGGCGACAGAGCAAGACTCCATCTCAAAAAATAAATAAATAAATAAATAAATATAAATAAATGAAACGTTAAAGGAGAGAAAAAATTCTGAGAGAAACACAAGAAAAAGTGGACAGACACACAATGGTTATGATCAATTGTTATGAAAAGCAGCCACTGATTCCCATGACAGATGGGCCAGGGTCCCATTTGTGGCTGAGTGGCTGCGCAGGGGTGACCCTTTTCCCTTCTCTTTCCAGGTGCCTTGGTCCCATTTGTGGCTGAGTGGCTGAGCCAGGGTCCCATTTGTGGCTGGGTGACTGAGCAGAGGTGACCCTTTTCCCTTCTCTTCCCAGGTGCCTTGCACACCAAGAGGCCTCAAGTGGTCACCAAATATGGAACCCTGCAAGGAAAACAGATGCATGTGGGGAAGACACCCATCCAAGTCTTTTTAGGAGTCCCCTTCTCCAGACCTCCTCTAGGTATCCTGAGGTTTGCACCTCCAGAACCCCCGGAGCCCTGGAAAGGAATCAGAGATGCTACCACCTACCCGCCTGGGTAAGAGTCAGAGGCCTGTCCACTGGGAGGGGGTAATGGGCCTATGCCTGCATCTGGGTGGGGCTTTGCACAGCTCACTGAGAACTCACTGTGTGATCACAGGCAGGCCTGGGGCCCATTCTGGGCCTCAGTTTTCAGACCCGTATCATGAGCAAACTGGTCCTGATGGTGTTTACGTCACTGACAATGCTGCTGTTGGTTTTTGTTTTTGTTTTTGTTTTTTTTAGATGGAGTCTCGCTCTGTCACCAGGCTGGAGTGCAGTGGCACGATCTCGGCTCACTGCAACCTCCGCCTCCCGGGTTCAAGCGAGTCTCCTACCTCAGCCTCTGAGTATCTGGGGCTACAGGTACGTGCCACCATGCACACCTAATTTTTGTATTTTTAGTAGAGACAGGGTTTCATTATGTTGGCCAGGATGGTCTCGATCTCTGGACCTCGTGATCCACATGCCTCGGCCTCCCAAAGTGCTGAGATTACAGGCATGAGCCACTGCGCCTAGACTTGTTGTTGGTTTCTTAGAGGAGAGCTCCAGGCAAGGGGGAGGCTGTCACCGACCGTGCTCCAGCACCTGCTGGGGAGCTGCGTTTTCCTAAATGTGTCTGAGGGGCAGTGTTCACTCTCACATCACCCCCCTGACCCAGTCCGGAGCTCTTCCCTCTCTCTGGGGGCTGAGCCCTGAGTCACAGAAGCATAATTAGAACAATGACTGCCCTTTGAAGCACTGGGCTTGGCGATTTACCCAGAACAAGTGTATTTACTGTTTATTCAGACTATTGAGTAATCCACTGTCCAGAACATTCTGTGGCAATCATTAACAATGCTCAGCATCAGTTGGTTAAAGCACAGGGTTTAGAAAAATGTCTGAGAACCTGGGTATCAGCTGATATAAAAAGATACAAATACCACCCCAGGTGTCTAGCTGTTAAAAACAGGTTGTTGGCTGGGCACAGTGGCTCACACTTGTAATACCAGAATTTTGATAGGCCAAGGCAGGAGGACTGCTTGAACCCAGGAGTTCAAGACCAGCCTGGGCAGCATGGCAAGACCCCATATCTACAGAAAATTTAAAAAAAATATCTGGGGGTGGTGGTGAGCACCTGTGGTCCCAGTTACTCTAAAGGCTGAGGTGGGAGGCTCACTTGATCAAAGCCCAAGGGATCACGGTTGTAGTAAGCCATGAGTGCACCACTGACTGCACTCCAGCCTGAGCCACAGAGTGAGACCCTGTCTCAAAAAAAAAAAAAAAAGCAGGTTGTCCACTGTTAGAACATGACTAGCAGTTACTAAAATACCAGAGCGTTCCTTGTCAGAACATTGGCTGTCACTGATAAGATCCCAGTTATCCTGAACATTCTGTGACTTATTTAGAATCCCAAAGATCAGTTGACAGAACATGGGATGGCCACTGTTAGAACCCTGGAGATCAGGAATTTAGAGGTTAGGGTGTTCACTCTATAGAAGTCTGGGCATCAGTTGTTAGAAACTGACCATGAGCTGTCAGAACAATGGCTGTTTGGAAACGGAGTGTCAGGTGTAAGAATTTGTGGATTGCTCAGAATAGCCCATGGGGTGGTGGTTGGGGTGGGCAGCGGGAGAGGAGGATGTTTCAAAGATAGTAGTTTCTGCCTGGGTAGTTACAGGGGAGGTGGAAGGAAGGTATCAGACTCCAAATTTATTTTGAAAGTAAAATTGGCAGGATTTGCTGGAGAATTGGATATAAGCCACAAGGAAAGAAGAGGAATCACTGATAATGACTAGTTTTTGGCCACAGTAGACAAGGAAATAGGGGTACCATTTATCAAAATGAGGAAAACTGGAGCAAGAGCAAGTTTGGGCAAAATAGGAATTCATTTTGAGCCAGGAACAGTGGCTCATGCCTGTAATTCCAGCACTTTGGGAGGCCGAGGCAGGAAATCACTTGAGCTCAGGAGTTTGAGACCAGCTTGAGCAATGTAGTGAGACCCTGTCTCTACAAGAAATTTAAAAAATTAGCTGGGTGCAGTGCCGTGGTCCTAGCTACTTGGGAGGCTGAAGTAAGAGTATCGCTTGGGCTTGGGAGGTTGAGGCTGCAGTGAGCTATGATCGTGCCACTCACACTTAGCCTGAGAGACAGAGTGAGACCCTATCTAAAACACACACACACACACACACACACACACACACACACACACACACACACAGAGTTCCTTTTGGGGCCTGTTAAATTTGACGTGCTGACAGATGTTCCACGTGGAGGGGCGGTAATGTGGCTGGAGAGAGAAGACAGAAGGCAAACTGATCATCAGCACATCAGTGGTGTGAAGTCCCTGGGCCTGGATGATGGGAGAAAGGATGGTCAGAAAAAAAAACAAAAGCTGAGGGTCGAGGACTGGGCACTGTCATGCTTAGGCCTGGAGAGAAGGAGGAACCACCAATGAGGTGGCAGGAATATCAGGAGCACGTGGTGTTACAGAAGCCCAGAGAAGGAAAGCTGTTCGAGAAAGATAATCTGGCCGGGCGAGGTGGCTCTCACCTGTAATCCCAACACCTTGGGAGGCTGAGGTGGGAGGATCCCTTGAGGCTAGGAGTTCCAGACCAACCTGGGCAACATAGTGAGACCCTGTCTCTACAAAAAAATTAAAAATTATCCAGTGTGATGGTGCGTGCTTGTAGTCCTAGCTACTTGGGAGGTTAAGGATCACTTGAGCCCAGGAGGTCAAGGCTGCAGTGAACTATGATCATGTCACTGCATTGCTGCCTGGGTGACCCTGTCTCTAAAGAAAGAGGAGGCTGGGCACCGTGGCTCATGCCTGTAATCCCAGCACTTTGGGAGGAAGAGGCAGGTGGATCTCGAGGTCAGGAGTTCGAGACCAGCCTGACCAACATGGCGAAACCCCGTCTCTTCTAAAAATACAAAAATTAGCTAGGTGTCGTGGCATGTGCCTCAGGAGGCTGAGGCAGTGAGCTGATATCTCCCACCTGAACCCAGGAGGCGGAGGTTGCAGTCAGCCAAGATGGTGCCACTGCACTCCAGCCTGGCCGACAGAGCGAGACTCCATCTCAAACAAAAAAAAAGAGAGAAGGAGATAGAGCAAAGGGGAATATAATATGGTCAACCATGTTGAGGGCTGTCAGGGCAAGTAAGATAATGACAGAGATTTAGCAAGATGGATGTCACTGGTGACCATGGCAGGATGGCTCTGATGGTGGGATGGGCACAGAAGCCTTGGCTGTTCATAATCCCAGTTCCCAGCTATCAGAGCCCTGGCTTTCCTGGTGAGGTGCTAGATGTGGTTTACTAGACAGCATTCTAATACCACATTAGCTGCTGCCAGAGGAGTGTTGGAATGCTGTAGGGAAGGACTGGTGAAAGGGAGCAGGTGATGCTCTGGAAACAGGCTAGGCTAGGACAAGAGCAGAAGGGAGCAGAGGAACAGGCGAGGCAAACAGGGTGTCCTGCGCCCAATCAAATGGTCCAGGCCCAGCTGTTATGAGAATAGCCACCTAGGGGTTGGGCCAGCAGGGAGAAAAGGTGAGGTGGCCGGAGAGCCCATGCTACAAAAATACCCCAAATATCCACACAGTATAAGGCACTGGGCTGGGTGCCAGTACTCAGATGAATCTACCTCCATTCCTGCCCTTGGGAAGTGCATGGTCACTTGGGGAGAAAAACAGCCAACTGAAATAACTCCAACCAGGACATGGTCAACAGCGGACAGGAGGCCAGGCATGGTGGCTCATGCCTATAATCCCAGCACTTTGGGAGGCCGAGGTGGGCAGATCACTTAAGGCCAGGAGTTCGAGACCAGCCTGGCCAACATGGTGAAACCCCGACTCTACTAAAAATACAAAAATTAGCTGGGTGTGATGGCGCGTGCCTGTAGTCCCAGCTACTTGCGAGATTGAGGTAGGAGAATTGCTTGAACCTAGAGGCAGAGGTAGCAGTGAGCCAAGATCATGCCACTACACTCCAGCCTGGGCAACAGAGCAAGACTCTGTCTCAAAAAAATAAGTGGACAGGATGTCGGGAGGCACAGAAGAGGAAGTGACCAGGAGACGAGACACCACTTAAGCTGGGCCTTAAACACGAATAGGAGTTTGCTGGGCAGGGCAGAAGGCATTTGCTTGAGAGGACTGAGGCCCACAGGCTTGGAGGTGGGAGGCAAGGGGCCACATGTATCTACAGCAAAGGGTGGCTGGGACAGAGATGACTGGATGGAAAGGAGGGCCTGGGTACTCCGGGTATCTTAACTTTATCCTGAGGGCAGTGGAGAGTCAGGGAAGATTTTTGTTGATTTGTTTGTTTTTATTGATATATCATAGTTGTACATATTAGGGAAGATATGAAGAAGAGGAGTGACATAGTCCGCCAGAGTGTGGCCGAGGAGTAGGAGGAGTGTGAAGAGGCTGGGGTACTGTCCAGACCAGAGACGGTGGTGGCCTTGACATCTCCCCAGAGATGGGGATGGAGGGGAGGGACCATATTCCAGAGCTGTTTGGGAGGCAGAAGGGAGACTGAGGGGAGGGTGGGGCATGAAAGACAGGGAGGTGCCCAGGGCAGGCAGGTTCCTGCCTTGACAGCACCAACAGGAGCAGGAATCTCTCCACGGACTGAGGCGCCGGGCAGGGAGGGGATGGTTCCTGAGAGGCCAACCTGCCTCCCAGTCCTGGGCCCCGGGGCTGGCGGAGGCCTCCTGGACACGGACACGCACGCACATGCGCACGCACACGCACGCGCACAGACGCTGCCTGGATTTTGCTTTGGGTTCCGTCTTCTCACTGCGGACCCTGGATTGAAACGATCTTCCCGCGGCCGCCGCCGCTACCTGGTGCCCGCAGGTGCCTGCAGGAGTCCTGGGGCCAGCTGGCCTCGATGTACGTCAGTACGCGGGAACGGTACAAATGGCTGCGCTTCAGCGAGGACTGTCTGTACCTGAACGTGTACGCGCCGGCGCGCGCGCCCGGGGATCCCCAGCTGCCAGTGAGTGCCAGGTCTCCCGCGCCCGCGGTCCCACCGCCGCCCACCGCCCCGCTCAGGCCCCGGCCTTCTTCGTCCAGGTGATGGTCTGGTTCCCGGGAGGCGCCTTCATCGTGGGCGCTGCTTCTTCGTACGAGGGCTCTGACTTGGCCGCCCGCGAGAAAGTGGTGCTGGTGTTTGTGCAGCACAGGCTCGGCATCTTCGGCTTCCTGAGGTGGCGGGGCCGGTACCCTTTGGGACCGCAGCTGTGGCCGGAGCGGCGGGGACTGGGTGGGAAGGGAGGGGCGGGGCCTGGGGAGGGGATGGGGGGGTGGGGCCGTGAGGCGGGGGCGGGGCCTGGCGCTCGGTGGAAGGGGCGGGCGCTCCATACCGTCTGGATGGGGCGAGCTAACTCCAAGGAAGGGGGTGTGGTCGCAGGACTGGGTCTTAGAGGGGCAAGGCTGGGCTGGGTGGGGGAAGCCCAGGAGGGCAGCCCAACGCGCCCCGACTGTCGAGGCCCGGGACCCTGACAGTGAACCCCACATGCCCAGCACGGACGACAGCCACGCGCGCGGGAACTGGGGGCTGCTGGACCAGATGGCGGCTCTGCGCTGGGTGCAGGAGAACATCGCAGCCTTCGGGGGAGACCCAGGAAATGTGACCCTGTTCGGCCAGTCGGCGGGGGCCATGAGCATCTCAGGACTGGTGAGAGCAATGCCCAGACGGACCGAGCACAGACTTAGGCTCCTGCGTTCCCACAAATGTATGCTCCACTGCACAGGCCATGTGCAGATTTGCGTGTACAGGAACGTGCCTGCCACAGAAATGCTCTCGCCCCTGCCAAGGGTACAGCCCCTCACAGCCAAGGATGTCTCCTCTGTTGAGGGATAGCACTGATGAGAAAACTGAGCCCCAGGAAGGGTAGTGCTGAGGCTTGGGGTAATCAGTGAATCCAGGTGCTACCCAGCACCTTCTGCCTCTCCACATTCCCCCAGAACTCTATCCCCTGAACAGAGCCCACCATCTGCCCCCTGGGCAAGGCTAGGACCTCACACCAGGCCTGCAAGCCAGGGGCATGAGTTGACGGGCTTTGCCCCTGACTCCTGTGTGACTGCTGACCTGGGATGTGCCTGGAATGTGGGTGTACTGTAAGGTGCCCTGTGAGGGGCATATGGCTAGGAAGTGAACACATCACACAGGACATTGCTGGCCACAGTCATAATAATACTCAACAGCTGAGCACTTCCTGTGTGCCAGGCATTCTTCTAAGCACCTTATGTGTCGTCATCCATGTAATTCCTTCAATAGTCCAAAAAGAAAAGTACTGTTGTCTCCATTCTACAGATAAAGAAAGGAAGGCCCAGAGAATTAAGCAACTTTATCCAAAATTCACTAAAAAGCAGAGGAAAAAAAAATTTTTTTTTTTTGAGACGGAGTTTTGCTCTTGTTGCCCAGGCTGGAGTGCAATGGCGTGATCTCAACTCACCATTACCTCCGCCTCCCGGGTTCAAGCGATTCTCCAAAGCAGGGAAAGATTGTAAGCAGCAAAGTGACATGATCAGATGTGCATTTAGAGAGATGGCTCAGCCTGCTGCATGGGACTGGGTTGGCAAGAAACAGGAGCAGAGACTCGGAGAGCTACTGGGAGGGGCAGGGATGGGGATAGGATATATCCTAGGAGAGATCATGGGGGCTGGCTCTAAAGCAGGGGCAGGAAAGATGGAGAGCAGAGGATGGCTCAGAGTGATCCAGGAGGCCAAATGGGCAGGACTAGGGCAGCTGGGGTGTGGTCATTAGCAGAGATAGGGAAGGCCCCTGGGGCTGGGGGATGGTATGGGGTAAGGAATGCCACCCAGACAGGGATTGGCTGGAGCAGGTTTGGGGCACATGAAGTCTGAGGTATCCAAGGGACAGGATGGGAGGCCCTAGATGTACTTGTTCCCCCAACTTGGGCAGTGGAGAGAGGCTAACAGCTGTCAGTACAGGTAACAACCTGGGGAAACCATGAGGTCCCTTCCACCTACCCCTCATTTCTAGCCCTAAAGTAGAGGGAGACCCTTTTTCCACACCAGCAGATTCCCTCCCCCAATCTCACATCCCCTCTGGAACCCACTGGGGCCCACTGTACAGACCAGAGGCAGGAATACCACTGGCTTTAGGTCTAGGACATCACCCCAGGACTCCTGACTCCCTCCCAGCTACTTGCCCTTCCTGGCTTCACTCAGGCTGCCTGCCCATGGCCAGACAGATGCCCAGAACAGCCCAGGTGTCTCTACTTGGGCATCTCACGGGTATATTCCTCCCTGTTCTTGCAGATGATGTCACCCCTAGCCTCGGGTCTCTTCCATCGGGCCATTTCCCAGAGTGGCACCGCGTTATTCAGACTTTTCATCACTCGTAACCCACTGAAAGTGGCCAAGGTGAGTGCCTCTCCTTCCCCAGGGCTCAGCATGGAAGGGCAGGATGGAAGCACCCCTGAGCATCCCTTCTTCTCTCTATAGAAGGTTGCCCACCTGGCTGGATGCAACCACAACAGCACACAGATCCTGGTAAACTGCCTGAGGGCACTATCAGGGACCAAGGTGATGCGTGTGTCCAACAAGATGGTAGGTAGAACATTCCAGCTGCCTGACCTGGCTGCCTGAGGGCCATCCTCCTATCCTGGTACCCAGCCACCCCCAACTACTTCCCCAGGGACCCTGTCTCAAGAGCACACGAGGGAGACTTCCTTTAACTCTGATCCCTTCCTCTCCCCCATAGAGATTCCTCCAACTGAACTTCCAGAGAGACCCTGAAGAGGTAAACAGGCCACATTCTGCAATTTGAGTATTTATTTAACACCTACTTTGTGCCAGGCACTTGGGATACTTAGGGAATTGTTCAGGCCAAGATCCCTTCCCTAGTGGAGCTGATGTTCCAGTGGGGAAGGAGAATAAACCCTATAAATAAATATATTGTCCACCTCCTTAGAAGGTGATAAGTGAATAGCAAGGAATGGAGAGGGTAAAGGGGTTGGACATGTTGGGAGGTATGGACTTTTAAATAGAATGGCTAGAACAGGACTCAGTGAAGTGAAATTTAGCAAAGATTTTCAAGAGGTGAAGGAGTGAGCTATACAGATACCCGTGGCCATCCCAAGTCCACGTAATTTGGTCCTGCCTATGCTGCTCCCCTCCCACACCCATCCTCCTGGGGCTCACCATGCCAGCCCCAGCCTTTTCCCAATCAAAGAACCTAGGCTAGAGCAGCCTCTGAAGGGGCACCCAAGGTCGCAGGGACCCTGGGAGGATACTTGAGGAGACTGGCTGGAAATGCCCTTTGCCTTGTAGATTATCTGGTCCATGAGCCCTGTGGTGGATGGTGTGGTGATCCCAGATGACCCTTTGGTGCTCCTGACCCAGGGGCAGGTTTCATCTGTGCCCTACCTTCTAGGTGTCAACAACCTGGAATTCAATTGGCTCTTGCCTTATGTAAGTGAGTAGGAGTTCAATTGGCTCTTGCCTTACATAAGTGAGTACCATAGTGGAGGCAGGGAAGGATGCCTCTTGGACGGTGCTGGGCACCAGGTCAGATGCCAGTAGCCCCTCTGTGGATGCCCTATGTTTGGGAGCCTCCTATAGTCCCTGTACAGTGAAAACTGGCCATGAATGATGGAGGGGAAGAAGGGAGAAGTATGGCCTGCTAGAGATTTGAGGACCACAAATTCTCAGATCATAGTTTAGATGGGTTATGATGTTCATTCCCAAGCCTCTAGGCAACTGCAAATCCTGAAGCCCTCCCTTGCTCCTGGGTCAGGGTAGATGCCCCAACTCAGGGTGGACCCCCACTCAGTACCACTTCAGCTCTGGCCCAGGTGGTAGTGATGAGCAGGATGGGAGCAGGGGGACAAGAGAGAGTCATGGGCCCTTCCTGGGCTGTGTGCTGTGTCTGATAACTCATCATTAGATGGGCAAGACCTTTGGGGCCTTTGTAGCTCTGGCCAGAATCCCTCCTAATGCTCAGGCCTGACCCACACTGGGGTCCTTGTCTTGTGAACAGATCATGAAGTTCCCGCTAAACCGGCAGGCGATGAGAAAGGAAACCATCACTAAGATGCTCTGGAGTACCCGCACCCTGTTGGTGAGGGACCCAGCTGGCAGGGATGCTCAGTTCGGACAGGGTTGACCCCCCTGTTTTTTTTAACCTAGTAGCTGCTCTTTGCAAAGGGGCTCCCAGCCAGGGTAAGGATCTTTCTTGGAGGGTCTGGGGTTTGCTGTGGGATCAGATGACTGCTTACAGGTAAGGTGCTCAGGGTCACAGGGGCAGTTATGCAGCAAAATCAGGGGTTACAATCAGCAGAGACAGAAACTTTCCCAGGAAGCTCCCTTTTTTCCCCCTCCCAGGCCAAAAACTCCTGGGGGGCTGAGCATGGATCCAAGTCACTGGTGGGCCCACCTCTGGCCCAGCTGGCACCCAGGCCTCAGGTAAGTGTGGCCTCCTCACTCAGAATATCACCAAGGAGCAGGTACCACTTGTGGTGGAGGAGTACCTGGACAATGTCAATGAGCATGACTGGAAGATGCTACGAAACCGTATGATGGACATAGTTCAAGATGCCACTTTCGTGTATGCCACGCTGCAGACTGCTCACTACCACCGAGGTATGTGGGGTCCCCAAGAGTGGCCACACTGGCCCCGTCCACTCTCCAGGTGTGCTGTTTACCAACTGGGCTTATCGACTGCTCCCCTACCCTCTCTGTACTTCTGGGCTAGTATAGGATTCTAAGATATCACAGAGGAGGCAGCATGCTATCAACTACAAGAGAGGAAGGGGCCAGGCATGGTGGCTCACGCCTGTAATCCCAGCACTTTGGGAAGCCAAAGTGGGCGGATCATTTGAGGCCAGGAGTTCTAGACCAGCCTCACCAACATGGTGAAAACCCATCTCTACTAAAAGTACAAAAAAATTAGCCAGCTGTAGTGGCGCATGCCTATAGTCCCAGCTACTCAGTAGACTGACGTGGGAGAATCGCTTGAACCTGGGAGGGGGAGGTTGCAGTGAGCCAACATCACACCACTGCACTCCAGCCTGGGCAACAGAGCGAGACTCCATCTCAAAAAAAAACAAAAAAAGTATAAGAGAGGAACTGTTCTTCCTTAGGAACAAGGGCAGGACCTCAAACAGTCCAGAGGAGAAGCCTGGGGTGGTCAGGGAAGGCTTCCTGGCTGAGAGGACAGGCTTAGGGGCACCTTGAAAGTTCAGGCTGACTGGGGCTAGGGGAACATGTGGGTAACAGGTTAAAAGGGGGGGGGCTGGAAAATGCAGACACCAAAGACCCTTCAATATGAGGCCAAGAAAGGAAGGTTCAGATCAGGGAAAAGGAAGGCTTCCATGATCCTGGCCACAATCCTGTGAATTAGGTTTTAGTATTCTCAGTCTGAAGATAAGGAATTATTGATACAATTCAGAAAGGTAGAGCAACTTGCTTTAGGTCACACAGCGAATGAGTAGTGCAGACAGGATTCAAGTCTGCCCCCTTGATTCTGAAGCCAAAGCTCTTTTTCCTGCTTGGTGCAGGTGAGTGGGAGGCATGGGGTGGATAAGAAGCCTAGGCAGAGGCTTTTCCTGCATCCCTCCTCAGTTTCCCTATTCACAGATGCCGGCCTCCCTGTCTACCTGTATGAATTTGAGCACCACGCTCGTGGAATAATCGTCAAACCCCCACTGATGGGGCAGACCATGGGGATGAGATGTACTTCCTCTTTGGGGGCCCCTTCACCACAGGTGCAAAGGTCCCACCTGATACCCCAACTGGGTGTCCAGTCTCCCACCTCTGGATGCAGACCCACCCCTCCATTGGCTGGCCACAGGGAGCTCACCAGTTCCTAATCTGTGATGCTCTCCCAAATGAAAGTCTTCTGCTCCGGAAGCAGCAGAAGCAGCAGGAGTAGGGTGGGAGGTCAGTGTCCCCTGCTCTGTCCGAAATCCCACATCCCATTCTGCCCCCAGGCCTTTCCATGGGTAAGGAGAAGGCACTTAGCCTCCGGATGATGAAATACTGGGCCAAATTTGCCCTCACAGGGTGAGTCTGCCCCCCAGCACATCTGGGCATTCTACCTGCCCAGTGCTGGACCCGAAGAAGCCAGCTGCTTCGGATATTTGCCCCAGCATGTCCTACAGGAACTGCCCAGTCAGCCCAACCAGGGTGCCCCTTCTTCTTCAGCTTTTCCCAGTCAGTCACCGGATCCTAAACGTCTCTAGAATGTGTCCTTCTTGATCCATGACCCACACTCTTCATTCACTCAAGCATTCCACAGTCATTCACCACTGCACTCTTTTGGGCCCAGCCCCAGTACTGGGAGCTGGAATTCAAGGATGTTGCAGACATGAGCCCCATCCTCCAGCAGCTCACCACATAAAATCAGGAAATTACAATCCGGTACGCTGAGAGCTGTATTGGGGGAGCACAAGGCACTTTGAGAGCATAGAGGAGGTGTCTGGCCCAGCCTAGGGGGCAGGTGACATGTAAAGAAAGCTTTGGCTAGCCTTGTGACTATTTTCTTAAAGTCTCGCTCTGTCACCCAGACTGGAGTGCAGTGGCGCAATCCCAGCTCACTGCAATCTCCGCCTCCCAGGTTCAAGCGATTCTCCCACCTCGGCCTCCTGAGGTGGATTACAGGCCACCACGCCTGGCTAATTTTTGTATTTTTGTAGAGGTGGGGTTTCACGTTGGCCAGGCTGGTCTTGAATTCCTAACCTCAAGCTATCCACCCACCTCGGCCTCTGAAAGTGCTGGGATTACAGGCATGAGCCACTGCGCCTGGCCTCTCTCCTTTCAATTCATCCTCCTTATGACACTCAAAGTGTCTTTCTTTTTCTTTTTTTTTTTTAATTTTTTTGAGACAGGGTCTCACTCTGCTGCCCAGGCTAGAGTGTAGTGGTGCAATCACAGCTCACTGCAGCCTTGACCTCCCAGGCTCAAGCAGTCCTCCCACTTCAGCCACCCAAGTAGCTGAATTAGACTACCACCATGCCCGTCTAATTTTTTTTTTTTTTTTTTGAGACAGAGTCTCGCTCTGTCACCCAGGCTGGAGAGCAGTGGTGCAATCTCAGCTCACTGCAAGCTCTGCTTCCCGGGTTTATGCCATTCTCCTGCCTCAGCCTACCGAGTAGCTGGGACTACAGGTGCCTGCCACCATGCCTGGCTAATTTTTTTGTATCTTTAGTAGAGATGAGGTTTCACCATGTTAGCCAGGATGGTCTCGATCTCCTGACCTCGTGATCTGCCCACCTCGGGCTCCCAAAGTGCTGGGATTACAGGTGTGAGCCACCACGCCTAGCCTAATTTTTGTATTTTTTGTAGAGATGAAGTCTTGCTATTTTGCCCAGACTGGTCTCCAACTCCCGGGCTCAAGCAATTTTCTCACCTATGCCTCCCAAAGTGTTGGTCTTACAGGCGTTAGCCACCATACCCAGCCCAAGGGGTCTTTCTGAAATAACATCTGACCAAGTCACTCTCCTGTTTAAAACTCTTCATGGCTTCTCTCTGCCTCCAAGATAAAGTCCCAGCTCCTCAACCTTGCGTGAAAGGCCTTTCAAAATCTTTCCTATGTCATCTCCTTTCCACTTCGATCCCTTTCACACACTCTCTTTTTTTTTGTTTTTGTGTTTGTTTTTGAGACAGAGTCTCGCTCTGTCACCCAGGCTGGAGTGCAGTGGCGCGATCTCGGCTCACTGCAATCTCCACCTCCCAGGTTCATGCTATTCTCCTGCCTCAGCCTCCCGAGTAGCTGGGACTACAGGCACCCGCCACCTCGCCCGGCTTTTTTTTTTTGTATATTTAGTAGAGACAGGGTTTCGCCATGTTAGCCAGGATGGTCTCGATCTCCTGACCTCGTGATCCGCCCGCCTCAGCCTCCCAAAGTGCTGGGATTACAGGCGTGAGCCACCAGGCCTGGCCACACACACACTCTGTTTTTACCTAACTCTTGACTTGTGCTTCCTCCAAAAGCCTTGGTCTTTTATATCTCTCAACCTGGCACATACTGTTTGCTCTGCCTGGAAGGCCCACCCCAATACACACTTTCCTACTCTTTATTAAAGTTCTAAGTATCATCTCCGTAAAGCCCTCTGGAACCCCAGGTCCCAAGGGAAGGGTGAAAGAAAGAAGCAGGATGAAAAGGAACACAGGTAATCCTCTCTTTTTTATTTCTGGGCAGAAACCCCAATGATGGGAATCTGCCCTGCTGGCCACGCTACAACAAGGATGAAAAGTACCTGCAGCTGGATTTTACCACAAGAGTGGGCATGAAGCTCAAGGAGAAGAAGATGGCTTTTTGGATGAGTCTGTACCGGTCTCAAAGACCTGAGAAGCAGAGGCAATTCTAAGGGTGGCTATGCAGGAAGGAGCCAAAGAGGGGTTTGCCCCCACCACCCAGGCCCTGGGGAGACTAGCCATGGACATACCTGGGGACAAGAGTTCTACCCACCCAAATTTAGAACTGCAGGAGCTCCCTGCTGCCTCCAGGCCAAAGCTAGAGCTTTTGCCTGTTGTGTGGGACCTGCACTGCCCTTTCCAGCCTGACATCCCATGATGCCCCCCTACTTCACTGTTGACATCCAGTTAGGCCAGGCCCTGTCAACACCACACTGTGCTCAGCTCTCCAGCCTCAGGACAACCTCTTTTTTTCCCTTCTTCAAATCCTCCCACCCTTCAATGTCTCCTTGTGGCTCCTTCTTATGGGAGGTCGACCCAGACTGCCACTGCCCCTGTCACTGCACCCAGCTTGGCATTTACCATCCATCCTGCTCAACCTTGTGCCTGTCTGTTCACATTGGCCTGGAGGCCTAGGGCAGGTTGTGACATGGAGCAAACTTTTGGTAGTTTGGGATCTTCTCTCCCACCCACACTTATCTCCCCCAGGGCCACTCCAAAGTCTATACACAGGGGTGGTCTCTTCAATAAAGAAGTGTTGATTAGACCTGAATTTCTCCACCTATAAAATGGGTGTGTGAAGTGAATGATGTCTCAATTTGAGCCCTGAGAGAAAGGAAGTATTGCTGCCTGTTCCTTAGTGGGCTGTGCCTGGATGCTACACTCAGTCAAAGGGTGCTACTGCAAAGTTGCCTGGGGTACAAAACACTTGCCTTTTGCCTTCATGGTCTCAAGTGCACCCCTCAGGACAGCAGGACAGCCACACCCCACGCTCACTTGTCCATCAGTTTAGGTCTTAGTGCCACATCTAGATTCCTCTGGCCTCTCCTGCAGCCCATGTGTATCCCAGCCTGTCCCACCGTTTTGTTTCGTTGTTTTGTGGGTTTTTTTTTTTTTTTTTTTTTTGAGACGGAGTTTTGCTCTTGTCACCCAGGCTGGAGTGCAATGATGAAATCTCAGCTCACTGCAGCCTCAGTCTCCCGAGTTCAAGCGATTCTCCTGCCTCAGCCTCCCAAATAGCTGAGATTACAGATGCCCACCACCATGCCCGGCTTATTTTTGTATTTTTAGTAGAGATAGGGTTTCATCATGTCGGCCAGGCTGGTCTCAAACTCCTGACCTCAGGTAATCCACCCATCTCAACCTGCTGAAGTGCTGGAATTACAGGCATGAGCCACCATGCCTGGCCACTGTGGGCTTTTTGGTGGTAAAATACACACGACAAATTTTACCATTTTAACTATTTTTGTTTTTTGTGGTTTTTTTTTTTTTTTTTTTTTTTTTTTTTGAGACGGAGTCTCGCTCTGTCGCCCAGACTGGAGTGCAGTGGCGCGTTCTCGGCTCACTGTGATCTCTGCCTCCCGGGTTCACGCCATTCTCCTGCCTCAGCCTCTCGAATAGCTGGGACCACAGGCGCCCGCCACAACACCCAGCTAATGTTTTTTTTTTTTTTTTTTTTTGTACTTTTAGTAGAGACGGGGTTTCACCATGTTAGCCAGGACGGTCTCGATCTCCTGACCTCGTGATCCGCCCACCTCGGCCTCCCAAAGTGCTGGGATTACAGGCGTGAGCTACCGCGCCCAGCCCATTTTAACTATTTTTAAATGTACAGTTCAATATCATTAAGTACATTCACATCATTGCACAACCATCACCACTATTCTGTCTTTAGAACTTTTTCATCATTTAAACTGAAACTCTGTACCCATTCAACAATGACTTGCTGTTACCCCCTCTTCCTAGCCCCTGGTAACCCCTATTCTGCTTTCTGTCCCTATGAACTTGACTCTTCCAGGTGCCTGATATAAGTACAGTAATGCAGTATTTGTCCTTTTGTGTCTGGCTTATTTCACTTCACATGATGTCTTCAAGTTTCATCCATGCTGTAGCATCTATCAGAATTTCCTTCCATTTTAAGGCTGGATAATATTCCATCGCAAGTATATAACACATTTTGTTTATCCATCCATCCAGTGATGGGCATTTGGGTTCTTTCCACCTTTAGGCTATTGTGAATAATGCTGCTATGAACACTGGCATAGTGTCCCACAGTATTTTTGTCCCAAACTAGTGTTGATTAGGCCCTTTATTCCCAGAGGTTCCTGAGTCTCTGGGGCAAATGGAAGCTGCACAGATCTGTGGGATGAGGCACATCTAATTCCCCATACCCCAGGATCTAACCCCCAAAGCAAAGGGATGGTGGAGGAGGGCGGAAGCCCCTTCCAAGCAAACATTAATCCTCACAACAACCGTGGATCTTATTATCCCCATTTTACAGATGAAGAAACTGAGGCATTGAGACATTAAAAAGCCTTGCCCAAGGGCCTGAGCTGGTGGAGGCAGAGCAGGAATTGGATCCAGGCCTGTCTGAGGCATCCTGCCACCTCCATCCAGACCTGGAGCAATCCCTGAGAAGGGTGGCTACCACCGGAGATGTGGCAGCTCTAGTCTCAGGAAGCACAGCCGGAGGATGTCCCAGGCAACCAAACAGCCACTCATCAGTAAGGAGCCAGAGTGAGGGCTGCTAGTTCAGCCCCCGGAAGGTGGTCCAGGGGCAGCCAGTGCAGAACTCAGCAGGAGCTCAGTTCCAACTGAGCCTGATTTCACTCCAGTGTCCACAAGGGACATCCTGACCTGGAGGTCCTCGGCTACTCACCCTGGGGCCTGCTGGCACAGCCCAGGAGCTAGCCCAGGCCTGCCTCTGATGGTTCCCCCTGATTTCTCCCCTGACAAAGATTCTCTCCTTGACCAAACTCTACTCAGACTTTCCTGAACTTTTTCAGCTAGGCCTGACTTTTTAGCAAGATTCCTTCTAAGTCAGTTTAACCAGAGCCCCCCACCTTCGATATCTGATCATCTTCCATAATCTAATTAAGTTCCTTAGCCTCGGCCAGGCACGGTGGCTCAGGCCTGTAATCCCAGCACTTTGGGAGGCAGAGGCACGCAGACCACTTGAGCTCAGAAGTTCGAGACCAGCCTGGCCAACATGGTGAAACCCCATTCTACTAAAAATACAAAAATTAGCCGGATGTGGTGGTGGGCGCCTGTAATCACAGCTACTTGAGAGGCTGAGGCAGAAGAATCACTTGAACTCAGGAGGTGGAGGTTGCAGTGAGCTGAAATCGTGCCACTGCACTCCAGCCTGGGTGACAGAGCAAGACTCCGCCTCAAAAATATAAAAAATAAAAGTTCTTTAGCCTCTATTATCCCCAAGGTGATGTCTGGTCACCCTGGCCTGCCTGCAGCAAGAATCCTATTGGATGGGCTTAGCCACAATTCCCCCCTTTATCTCTGATATTTCCTCTTAGTAATTTTCCATCCACTGACCCCACCTTGCTCCTTGGCTATAAATTCTCACTTGTCCATGCTGTATTCAGAGTTGAGCCCAATCTCTGTCCCCAGCTGCCTGACTGCAAAACCCCACTGTGGCAGTCCCTATGCCTATTTCTTTTTATTTCTTTTTTCTTTTTTTGGAAACAGGGTCTCCTCTGTTGCCCAGGCTGAAGTGCAGTGGTGCCATCACGGCTCACTGCAGCCTCAAACTCCTGGGCTCAAGCAATCCTCTCACGTCAGCCTCCCAAATAGCTGGGACCACAGACAGCCACCACCAGCCTTGGCTAATTTTTTTTTAATTTTTGGGCCTGACATGGTGGCTCATGCCTGTAATCCCAGCACTTTGGGAGGCTGAAGCAAGAGGACTGCTTGAGCCCAGGAGTTTGAGACCAACCTGGGCAACACTGCAAGACCCCATCCCTACAAAAAATATTAATTAAAAAAATTAGCCAGGTATGGTGGCACATGCCTGTAGTCCCAGCTACTCAAGAGGCTGAGGTGGAAGAATCGCTTGAGCCCAGAAGGCCGAGGCTTCAGTGAGCTATGATCATCACACCACTGCACTCCAGCCTGGGTGACAGAGTGAGACCCTCTCTACCGCCTTGGCCTCCATAAGTGCTGGAATTACAGGCACAAGCTAACGGCTCGGCCCCTATGCCTATTTCGATGCTCCTGAATAAAGTCTGCTTTACTGAGCTTTAATAAGGACCATGAATGATTTTTCTTGAACGCCCCTCCTCATGCTTTCTCACATGGGTCTGTGGGGAGGGCAGCTGCCTCTAATGGCCACCTGCCCAGGGCCCTCCTCCCCCAACTGGAGGAAGTGCAGCTGAGCAGGAGCCAGGGCTTAGTCGGGTCCAAGCTGGCTGTGGCAGATGTGACAATCATAAAGGGCTCTGAGGAAACCCTAGGACCCTCCATAGGAATCCAAGCCTGGGAGAACCCCAGTGGGCAGTCTGAATGCTGGGTTGGCCCCTGCCTTCCACAGCCCCGGCTCCACACCCTCCCCATACACCCAGGAAGGTGTCCCTCTTCTCGTCAGCTCCTCCCTGGGTTGCATTGCTGGATGACAGAGGCGGGAGGGCTACCTACTACTGCCCCATCGTCCCACCTTGTCTTCCTGCCCCCACTCAGGTCCTCCCACGGCCACTTGGAGTCTCTCCTGAAGCTGCTGCCAGGCCCCATCCCGCGTGGATCGGTGCGCAGAACAGACTGGATCTTGGTGAAAGCCCGAGGATACTTCTGAGTCTTGCCCCAGCCGCCCTCCCCACCGCCGGGTTTCATCCACCCGCCCGCGCCACCGCGGGTACGAAATAGTGCGGGCGCTAAGCTCACGCAGGCATTGCGCACACACGAGCCCCCTGCCAGCCGGGCCGGGCCGGGCCGCCCACCTGGGGCTGAGCCTGGCTCCTGGCTCCGGATGCAGCGCCCCAGCTTCTCCTTCGCCACGCCCCCACCTTCCACCCGCGAAGCAGCAATTACCCGCCCAGGCGGCTGGGAAAGGGCCAATTAGCGCAGGAGACGCGGCCCCTCTGCGGGGCCCCTGCTGACCGCAGCCCACGCAGCGCTGCCTCCGCCGCGGGCCCCCAGCCTCCCGCCGCCCGCCCGCCTGCCACAGCCCTCCCTGCCGGGCCGACAGCGCTGGCTGCCTGGGAGTCCCGGGGGACGCGCCGTCCGGCCTCCCGCCAACTGCAGTCACGGATCCAGCCGCCTGGCGCCAGCCCAGAGCCGGGGCGGACGTGCGGGCGCCGGGAGCTGAATCTCGCCGCCGCTGGGTGGTGGGGGCTAGTGGGCTGCGCTCCACTGCAAGGGCTCCCGCGCCCCCGACAGCCTGCGCTTTGGCGCCCGCCAGCAGTCTCCAGGCGGGGGCGGCCCGGCCCAAGCCTTCTTGCCTTCTCATGGCCCTCCTTGCTTCTTCCGGCCCTCCAAGGCCCGGTTCTGGGCTGGCCGAGCTGGAGCAGTTCCCCACTGGTGGTTACGGCAGAGCCAGGCTTTGGAAACCCACGGCCGGTGCTGGATCGTGCCCCGCGACAGGCACGTAGGCAGGATACGGGGTGGGCAGCACAGGGACACAAGCACTCATTACTGACAGTGAATGCATGAACTTCCTCCCCTGGGTCCCTCCCCTGCACAACCTGACTTACCCACCTAGAGGCTTTGGGAGACCCAAGAGGGATGGATCCTACCCTCCAGGAGCCTGCAGGCTGCATGGGCAGAAGATCCAGGAGCTTGGCTAGGACCCCAAGCTAAAGAAAGCCCCGAGGTCCAGGGAGGGAGGCATCGGGTGAAAAAAGGGGGGGGGAGGGGCTGGAAGAGGGAGTTGTAGGGGACAGATGCCACCCGTCAAGGCTTTCCCTTCCCCCAAAGAACCCCATTCCAGCTGAAACTGGTCACACTGGGGCCCAGGAGTAAGGGACAAAGTGGGCCTGAGCCCAGTACATCCTCTGCAGGAGGTCGAAGTTTCTGAAACAAGAAGTGGGAGAGGGTTCAGTAGGAAGGTCCACAAGTGAGGTCGACCAAAGAGATCCTGCTGTTTCCCCATGAGTGCCACGAGGGACTGGGGTGGAAGGGCTGAGGCTGGACCAGTCCTGGATGCAGTGGCCTTTTCTGTGTGTTCTTCCTCTGCTCCCTCAGGTCTGGAGGGCTGGGAGCCTGCTGCGTGCTCTGGAACTTTACTCAGGTCTTGTTGAGCCACTTTCTTTGGGAAAGTGTGGACCATGTCTCTTAAAGAACCAGAATTGCTTCTTTCCACCAAGGTCATTAACTGTGTGGAGAGGGAGAGAGCCCCTGTCAGAAATTGTGGGATGCAGACTGAACAATGAAGGAACATAGCAACAATGAAGGAACATAGGGACAATGACACCACCTTGAGTCCAGTGGAATGAGGTGCGGCTGCATTAAAGAATGAGGAAAGGGACAGAGACAGGTGTAAGAGACGATGGAACAATCAGCCAAGAAAGTCAGGGGGTTGGCTGGGCGCGGTGGCTCACACCTGTAATCGCCACACTTTGGGAGGCTGTGGCGGGCAGATGGCTTAAGCCCAGGAGTTCGAGACCAGCCTGAACAACATGGCAAAACCCCATCTCTACGAAAAATGCAAAAATTAGCCAGGCATGGTGGCATGCCCATGCAGTCTCAGCTACTTGGGAAGCTGAGGTGGGAGGATGGCTTGAGCCTGGCAGGCAGAAGTTGCAGTGAGACAAGATTTTTTAAAAGGCCAGGCATGGTGGCTCATGCCTGTAGTCCCAGCACTTTAGGAGGCCAAGGCAGGCAGATCACCTGAGGTCAGGAGTTCTGGACCAGCCTGGCCAACATGGTAAAACCCTGTCTCTACTAAAAATATAAAAATTAGCCAGATGTGGTGGCACACACCTGTAATCCCAGCTACTCAGGAGGCTGAGGCACAAGAATCGCTTGAGCCTGGGAGGCGGAGGTTGCCAAGATTGTGCCACTGCACTCCAGCCTGGGCGACAGAGTGAGACCCTATCAAAAAAAAAAAAAAAAGTCAGGGATGGAGGAAAGAGGCAGAAGCTGGTGGACACACAGCCAGACAGACAAATGGAAAGAGAGCCAGGGCAGTGCTGGGGCAGTTCAGACAAGAGAGGGGGCATGCCTGGACACTCAGAAGGTAGCCATGGGCAGGGATCTGTTTTTCATCACAGTTGTCTGACCACTGAGACACCTTGGGGTGGGAGGCTGATGGAAAGGGAGGGCTTCCTGGAGGAGCCTTTGAAAGAACCTATAGGGAATAGTGGAGGGAGTGAAGGTGGGAGTGGAGGGGAAGCTGTCTCAGCCAGAGGGCACAGCAGGAGCAAAGGCCTGGAGGCAGGAATTGGCTTGTTCAGTCCCAGCAGCTCTATGTCAGTCAGCATGGCCCCCACAGAAAGACTGAAAGAGGAAATGGCCCAGAACTGGAGCACCAGGCCTGTAAGCTGGGAGGGAGCATGGACTCTATGCTGAGGCACTAGGGAGCCATGGGAGGGGCATGTCTTGGTCAGATTCACCTTCCAGAAGGGTCTTTGAGGTTACCTAGTACAGAGACACTGGAGGAAGAGAGAGTGGAAGTGGGCAGACCAGGGGATGGTGGCAGAGAACTAGACAGTGGGTCCTTCGTGGAATCGAGCAAGCAAGTTCCCAAAGTAGATGGTTAGGACCTAGTGACACATAAGGGCAGGTGTACTGTTTTTCCAAGGAACTTTAGGCCAAGGCAGGAGGTCAGCTCTGATCACTCACCTCCCCCACTCACAGGATGGCCCCTGGTGTACTCTGGCCTAGCACACTCCCACCCAGCCAGGTCTGGGAACTCACATGGCCCCTCCCCAGACCTGGGAGACCTTGGCATCTACCCACTGGGCCCAGGAAAAGCCCCAAGAGGTGTCCAGTCCAGGGTGGAGGCACAAACAGACCTCCCACCCCACAGAAAGCTTGTTAAGACAGCACTCTCAACTCCCACCACCAGCCCTCTGTGCAATGATGACTCCACTGCCATGAGGGGTTAGGCTTGGGTCTATTTGGGAAGCCAGTAGGTAGGGGAGGAGGGCCCAGATGAGCCCAGAAAGAACTCAGAGGCTGAGATCACATGGCAGACAGAGCAGGGTTCACCACGCCTTTTAGGCAGAATTTGGGGAGATGTGTGTTCCTGTCTGGGCCTGTTCTTTTGTGTGTCCTCAGGCAGACCACTTGCCTCCCTGGGCCAGACTTTCTTTGGGAACAGTCCCTGTTTTAGGACAGGACTCTGGCCTCAGCCCCCTGTAGCCATGGTCCAGGACCCCTGTCCACTCCAAGCCCTTTCAGCCACAGGAGCTGCTGGCAGAGCACATTGGTGACCTCACCAAGTAGCTGCTGGGTGATCATCATGGATCCCCTGCCGACAAAGAGCAAGAACCCTTTTGAGGGGGAGCCTGAAGGTGAAAGAAAAAGCCTTTCAGGAAATTAGCACCAGTGGCAGGAAAATTCATCAAAAGCTGGAGGAGGCACCTGTGGCCGATTCACGTCTCTTGCCAAAGAGGCAGCTCCTCTGACCTGGGGGAAGGGCTGGTAGCTTCCGGGGCCTTCTAGAGACCCCACATCCCTGGCCCTGTTACCGGGCCTCTCAGCACCTGGCAGGGGTGCCACCATGGATTTGCTGCTCCCAAATCACAGGATTCTG
The DNA here is from genome assembly GCF_028858775.2 of Pan troglodytes. Classification (NCBI taxonomy): domain Eukaryota; kingdom Metazoa; phylum Chordata; class Mammalia; order Primates; family Hominidae; genus Pan; species Pan troglodytes. The sequence continues at coordinate 65,062,826 of NC_072416.2, forward strand.
CAGTGCTAGGAAAGGCTGCTGATGAGTAGGGGGTCTTGGGTTTTAATATAACTCTTCCCTCTGCTGTGTGATCTCAGACACTCAACTGGCTTCTCTGATACTCCCTGCCAGGAGAAATCCTAACCTGCCTGGCCTCTAGGCGACCAATATATCCACAATACTCAGTATATCTGAGACAAGAATATTTTTCTGAAGAGTGAGGATGCAACTATACCCAAACAATCATTGGTAGTGGGAGGTCTCACGTGAGAAGCAGGGAGGCAGCCTGAATGTTGAACCCATTATTCTGGTAGCAGCCCCACCTGCCAGCATCCAGGTATGGCCGACAGAATAGCTGTTGCAGCACACACCTCCAGGGGGCACCATTTCCATGGTTTACAGTCTGAATGAGGCCTGAATGTAACCTGAGCTTCATGACTGCCTCCTCTGGGCTTGGTACCCACAGGCACACTCACACCACACACGTGCCTCAGAGAAGGCTCTGATTGGTTGATCACGATCACCACCTAACCTAAAGCATCCACATTGGTCAGGCTTTGGAGCCCGCACTTCTGCTCTAGCTATGCATGGCTCCCTTCAGCTCCCAGAGCAGGTCCAGTCCCAGGTCCAGCCAGATCATTTAATGCTGATAGAAGCAGGATCTTTTGAAAGAGCTATGGATGTAGCAGGCCCCAGAGGCTCAGGAAGTCCTTTCCAGGCCATGCCCTGGTTCTGGCACTGCTACTGCCCCTGCTCCACTACTAAAGGAGGTAGGCCAGGCCATGCATGGTGGCTCACGCCTGTCATTCCAGCACTTTGGGAGGCCAAGGTGGGCAGATCTCCTGAGGTCAGGAGTTCAAGACTAGCCTGGCCAACATGGTGAAACCCCGTCTCTACTAAAAATACAAAAAATTAGCTGGGCATGGTGGTGCTCGCCTGTAATCCCATCTACTCGGGGGGCTGAGACAGGAGAATCGCTTGAAACGTTGAAACCGGGAGGCAGAGGTTGCAGTGAGCGAGATCGCACCACTGCACTCCAGCCTGGGTGACAGAGTAGGACTCCATCTCAAAAAAAAAAAAAAAAAAGAATAAAGAAAAAAGAAAAGGAGGCAGGCCACAGGCAGTTACTTTTTTTTTTTTTTGAGACGGAATCTTGCTCTGTCGCCCAGGCTGGAGTGCGGTGGAACGATCTCGGCTCACTGCAGCCTCCACCTCCCAGGTTTAAGCTATTCTCGTGCCTCAGCCTCCCAAGTAGCTGGGATTACAGGCATAAGCCACCACACCCAGCTGATTTTTGTATTTTTAGTAGAGATGGGGTCTCGCCATGTTGGCCAGGTTGGTCTAGAACTCCTGACCTCAGATGACCCACCTGCCTCAGCCTCCGAAAGTGCTGGGCTTACAGGTGTGAGCCACTGCACCTGGTTTCAGGCACCCTTTCAGCTCATTGTATGGCATTTTGGCTAGACCTTATGTGAACTCAAATTGTTATCCTGTGCTTCCCTTACTGGCAACATTTACAGATGGCTTCGTATCAACCAAAGCGTTGTACAACTCATAGCATTTCAGAGCTAGAAGAGACCATAAACAGTGTCATAGCCACCGTTCTTTGAACACTTACAACTTTGTGCTAGACACTAACCCAGGTACCTTCTGATGTTTTTGCCTGCACGGTACAGCCATTCCTTTTCCTGTGACACCACCCTGTCCTCGGCAATTCACCGTGTCCACACCACAGCTCAGGGATGACCAGATAACCCAGACTTGGACTATTAAGCTCAATCTCAAGATTTTTGTAGAAACATCAGGAAAGAGAATGGGTACCACTTGAGGGTGAGTCAGCATGTGAAGGAAGGTAAAACGGAAAACTAGCCAGGTACAGTGGCATGTGCCTGCAGTCCCAGCTACTTGGGAGGCTGAGATGGGAGGATTGCTTGAGCCCAGGAGTTCTGGGCTGTAATTCACTATGTTGATTAGGTGTCTGCACTAAGTGTGGCATCGATATGGTGATCTCCTAGGAACGAGGGACCACCAAGTAGCCTAAGGAGGGGTGAACCAGCCCAGGTCGAAAATGGAGCAGGTCAAAACTCCTGTGCTAATCAGTAGTGGGATCGTGCCTGCGAGTAGCTGTTGCACTCCAGCCTGGGCAATATAGCAAGACCTCATCTCCAAAAAAAAAAAAAAAAAAAAAGGAATAGTGAAATGAAATAGTTCACACTGAGAAACAGCCTTGAACGAATAAAATAAAATAAAATAGGCTGGGCGCTGTGGCTCACACCTGTAATCCCAGCACTTTGGGAGGCCGAGGAAGGCGGATCACTTGAGGCCAGGAGTTCAAGACCAACCTGAGCAGCAATACAGCAAGACACCCCCACCTCTAAAGAAAAAAAAAATTAAAGAGTTAAGTGACTGCATTTCTTCAACTGCAGGACTTCTCTGGGATTTCTCTCTCTCTGAGTCTACCTGGCTATATGCCCTTGAATGAGTCAGTCACCTGTTCTGAGTCTCAATTTCAAGAGCTACAAAATAAGACAGTAATTATTTCCCTCTTTATCCTTTATTTATTTATTTAATTTTTTATTTTTTATTTTTTGAGATGGAGTCTTGCTCTGTCGCCCAGGCTGGAGTGCAGTGGCGCAATCTCGGCTCACTGCAAGCTCCGCCTCCCGGGTTCACGCCATTCTCCTGCCTCAGCCTCCCGAGTAGCTGGGACTACAGGCGCCCGCCACTAGGCCTGGCTAATTTTTGTATTGTTAGTAGAGACGGGGTTTCACTGTGTTAGCCAGGATGGTCTCCATCTCCTGACCTCGTGATCCACCCGCCTCGGCCTCCCAAAGTGCTGGGATTACAGGCGTGAGCCACCGCGCCCGGCATTTTTTTTTTTTTTTTTTTTTGAGATGGTGTCTCGCTGTGTCACCCAGGCTGGAGTGCAGTGGCACGATCTTGGCTCACTGCAACCTCTGCCTCCTGGGGTCAAGCGATTCTACCGCCTCAGCCTCCAGAGTAGCTGGGACTACAGGCATGTGCCACGCCCAGCTATTTTTTTGTATTTTTAGTAGAGACAGGGTTTCACCGTGTTAGCCAGGATGGTCTCAATCTCCTGACCTCGTGATCCCCCCACCTCGGCCTCCCAAAGTGTTGGGATTACAGATGTGAGCCACCATGCCCGGCCTTCCCTCTTTATCTTGAAGAAATTAAGGAGAGGCCAGCGAGAGAGTGTTTGGAAAATTGCTTTATGCAGTGGCTTGTGCCTGTAACCCCAGCACTTTCGGAGGCCAAGGTGGTAAGATTACTTGTGCCCAGAAGTTCGAGACCAGCCTGAGCAACATAACAAGACCCCGTCTCTGGAAGAAAGGAAGGAAGGAAGGAAGGAATGAAGGAAGCAAGCAAGCAAGCAAACATGGATTAGCCAGGTGGAGTGGTGTGTGCCTGTGGTCTCAGCTATTGTGAGACTGAGGCAGGAGGATCACTTGAGCCCAGGAGTTTGAGGCTGCAGCGAGCAATGATGCCACCACTGCACCCCAGCCTGGCTAACAGAATGTGACTCTATATTGAAAAAAAAAAGTAACAGTTAGCCAGACGTGGTGGTGTGCACTTGTAGTCCCAACTACTCAGGAGGCTGAGATGAGGATCGCCTGAGCCCAGGAGTTGGAAACTGCAATCAGCTAGGATCATGCCACTGCACTTGACTCGGGAAGACCCTGTCAAAAAAAAAAAAAAGAAGAAGAAGAAAAGAAAGAAAGAAGAGAGAGAGAAAGAGGAAGAAAGAAAGAAAGAAAGAAAGAGAAAGAAATTCACTGAAGGGAAACCTGGGTTGTTCATCTTTGTGTCCATCTCCGTCACCAACACTACCTAAACTGCAAAGCATGCTGGGAGCTCCCACTGGGCAGGAGGGAGCAAGATGAAGTTAGCATAAGCCGGGACTAGGGAAGCTATCAAGCCTGTGGGATGCCTTTGAGGTAGTTGAGTCCAGTCTTGTCTCATAGGCATTGGTGAGGGCACGCTGAGGGGCAGTCATTCTGCCCAGCATAGTTTAGAAAGCCTTGTCAGAGGCCTCTGAATTACACTTTTTTTTTTTTTTTTTTTTTTGAGACAGTGTCTCACTCCATTGCCCAGGCTGGAATGCAGTGGCACGATCTCAGCTCACTGCAACCTCCACCTCCCAGGTTCAAGTGATTCTCCTGCCTTAGCCTCCCAAGTAGCTGGGATTACAGGCATGTGCCACCACCCCCAGCTAATTTTTGTATTTTTAGTAGAGACAGGGTTTCACCATGTTCGCCAGGCTGGTCTCAAACTCCCGACCTCGGGTGATCTGCCCGCCTTGTCCTCCCAAAGTACTGAGATTACAGGTGTGAGCCACTGCCCCGGCTCGAACTACTCTTTTTTTTTTTTTTTAAAGGCGCTTCACTCTTGTTGCCAAGGCTGGAGTGCAATGGCGTGATCTCAGCTCACTGCAACCTCCGCCTCCCAGGTTCAAGTGATTCTCCTGCCTCAGCCTCCCGAGTAGCTGGGATTAGAGGCATGCGCCACCACACCTGGCTAATTTTGTGTTTTTAGTAGAGACAGGGTGTCTCCATGTTGGTCAGGCTGGTCTCGAACTCCCAACCTCAGGTAATCTGCCTGCCTCGGCCTCCCAAAGTGCTAGGATTACAGGCATGTGCCACCGCGTGTGGAATTATTATTATTATTATTATTATTTTTAGACAGGGTCTGACTCTGTTGCCTAGGCTGAAGAGCTGCAGTGGCACAATCTCAGCTCACTGTAGCCTCGACCTCCCCACCTCAGATGATCCTTCCACCTCAGCCTCCTGGGTAGCTGGGACTACAGGCTTGCACCACCATACCCAGCTAATTTTTTGTATCTTTTTGTAGAGATGGGGTTTCATCATGCTGCCCAAACTGGCCTCGAGCTCCTGGGCTCAAGCCATTCACCTGTCTTGGCCTCCCAAAGTGCTGGGCTTACAGGCATGAGCCACTGAGCCTCGCCTCTCTAAACTACACTTAATGAAGAGTGTGAATTGGTCTGGCCAAGAAAGGGGAGAAAGACAAGCTAGACAGAGGGAAGTTAGCCAGGCCTGGAGCAGACCAAAGCTGAATTCCTTGCCTATTTACTCAGTAGTGTCATCTCAAGGAAAAGAACGATTGTCTGCTTTCTAAATTGCCCTTTTTGTGTTCCTGGAGGGGAGGCAGGCTGGTGAGGTGTCCGTGGGCTAGTAATTATTTCTGCCTATTTACAAGGTAATATTACAGCATGATGAGAAACCCTGCCTGTTTTGATGGTTCCAAGCTTGGAAAGTTTGGGAAAGAATCCAAGAACATGGCAGGTTATCAAGGTGTTATCAGCTGGGACACAAAAGGAGAGAAGGTAAAAGAGGCATTTGGATTCCAGAGTCAATAATGAGCCAGAAGTGAGTGTTGAATTATTCAACCTCCTGTATCGATCCATTGATCTCTATCTGCAGCTCTTGGTTTATTCTTGTTTGGCATTTCCTGTGTCTCAGACACTGAAAAGAGAAATGGAAGGAGGAGGAGGAACAGATTCTTAAGACTCAAGAAAAGAGAAGAGGTGATGTCAAAGAGAAATTTGGCAACATACATCAGGAACCTTAAAATGTCCATATTTTTTGACCTAGTGGTTCTACTTTTGGAAATTGATCCTAAAAATACTATCCAGAACTTTTTTTTTTTTTTTGAGGCAGAGTCTCACTCTGTTGCTTGCCCAGGCTGGAGTGCAGTGGCGCAATCTTGGCTCACTGCAAGCTCCGCCTCCCGGGTTCACGCCATTCTCCTGCCTCAGCCTCCTGAGTAGCTGGGACTACAGGCGCCTGCCACTATGCCCGGCTAATTTTTTGCATTTTTAGTAGAGGCAGGGTTTCACTGTGTTAGCCAGGATGGTCTCCATCTCCTGACCTCATGATCCGCCCACCTCGGGCTCCCAAAGTGCTGGGATTACAGGTGTGAGCCACTGCACCCGGCCTGTATGTCCTAAATTTTCTACAAAAAAAGTACAAGTTTTAAATAACTTTAAAAGTCTTAAGGGTGAGGGGAGAGACCCTCATATGAAGGCTTCACAGTAAAGTAAACAAATTAGTGTAGAACTAAATCCTCCCAGAATCCAGGGGACTGCTATGTCCCAGGTGGGCTGACCATCTCCTTGGCACATAGCATGGAGCCAAATGAATAAATGGATGCTGTGGGGCAGTCATTCCACGGAGGACAATCAGAGGCCCGTGAACATATTTAAAGAAGAAGTATAGCCTGGACAACATAGTGAGACCCCATCTCTAAAAAAAAAATTTTTTTATTAATTACCCAAGCATGGTGGCACCTGTAGTCCCAGCTACTTGCTACTCAGGAGGCTGAGGTGGGAGGATTGCTTGACCCCAGGAGGTCAAGGCTGCAGTAAGCCATGACTGCACCACTGCACTCCAGCCTGGGTGAAACAGGAAGACCCTGCCCCAAAAGAGAAAGAAAGAAGAAAGATGAGTTTTCCCAATAGAGAAACAGGAGGAAGTCATGGTATGGGCACGTGGGGAATGGAAACAGGCCAGTATGGCTGGATTGCAGGGTGCCATGGGGAGAAACGATGGGAGATAGTGTTGGAAAGTAGGGATTGTCAGGGGATCATAAATGCTAGGCTGAGGGCCTTTGTCTTTCTGCCCCAAGTTTCTTCAATCTTGGGGGAGGGGTCTTAAGCAAAAGGGTGGTGTGGTTAGAGCTCATCCCAGCTCTCATCACATTATATTATTATTACTACCATTATTATTGTTATTACCATTATTTTTATTCCCTAGCCCCTTAGTCTAGTCTGTTTCCCATCACTTGTCAGAAACTAGGAGAGCAGGGGAGGGGAAGGGGAGCAGTCCAAGGCAGCCCTCTAAGATCATCAGCCAGGCTTCCTGACCCCAGCTTGGCCCTCTTCCCACCACAGTAGGCTCAGTCCTGCCATCCCCAGGCACCCAGACAAACTCCTCCACCCCCAACCCCCATGACAAAGAGGCTCATTTGGAGCCCGGGCAAGATTTGCAAACGTCAAACTTATAATTACAAGGATGAAATCATCTGGTTCCTTTTAAGCAAACGGGTTTATTGATCCCAACACTAAAGAAATGCTATTCTGGGGAAACTTGCTCCTCTCTGCTTTCCTTTCCCTATGGGATGGCTGAGCTGGGGGAGGGTGGCTGGAGGGCTCAGAAGGGGGAGATGCCCCTGGGAGGGAGGGGAGATTCTCTGGGCCCAAGGGTGGATTTTATGGTATATAAATTATATCTCAAAAAGAAAAAAATTCTTTAGGGCCCAGGAAACTGCCACACTTGGGCAGATGACACCCTCATCCTGAATTAAGGCCCATTGCCTTCTAAAAACTAGAAGCTGAGTGGAGCCAGGGTTTTAGGCAATGTGCCAGCCACTAATTTTCCTTGTCTCCCACTCCTCTCAAGTCTCATTTGTGGCTCCAGATCCTATTTCAGCTTCAAGATGGTACAATATTTTCTCAGTAACTGAAGGGAAACTATTTCCTTAGAAAAAATGCATCAGAGGCTCAGAGACTTCCTCTGTGAGGAGAGGCAAAGGTGGGTGGCTGCTGACACCAGACCTGGATAAAACCATCCTTTCTGCTGGGCCTGCAGAGGCAGGACATCTAGACTTTGACCTTCCAAGCCAAGAAGGGACAAACAGGCTCAGAGATAGGAATGCACAGTCCTCAAGGGCAGACCCACATCCTGCCACAAGGCCTACAATAGAACCCCTTTCTTCAACCTGTGGGGACCCTTCTAGAACATGGTGGGGTGCTCCCAGAGGAATAACCCCAGACATAGCCTTCTATGAGTTTGCAGTTCAGTGAGGGCAGCAGGCAGGACTTTTGGTATCTCCACTAGGTCTCAGAGTAGAATGATTAAAATCACCACCCTGGGGTCACTTAGCCCCTGTGAATCTCCGTTGGCCCATCTGTAGAATAGGATCAATAATACTAAACTTACAGGGTTGTGGTGAGGAAGGAATGAAGATGATGTATCCCAATGCTTAGCTAGTTTCTTTAGAGTTGTTGGGGGGGGGGGTCTCACTCTGTTGCCTAGGATGGCCTCAAACTCCTGGCCTCAAGTGATCCTCCCACTTCCACTTCCCAAACTGCTGAGATTACAGGTGTGCACCACCATGCCCAGCCCCCATTTTGTTATTTCAAATGGATCAGGGTCTCGTCACTGTCCTTTTTCACTTTTACTTTTTTTTTTTTTTTTTTTTGAGGCAGAGTCTTGCTCTGTCACCCAGGCTGGAGTGCAGTGGTGCAATCTTGGCTCACTGAAACCTCTGCCTCCCGGGTTCAAGTGATTCTCCTGTCTCAGCCTCCAGAGTGGCTGGGATTACAGGCGCACGCTGCCACGCACAGCTAATTTTTTGTATTTTAGTGGAGACGGGGTTTCACTGTGTTGCCCAGGCTGGTCTCGAGCTCCTGAGCTCAGGCAATCCACCCGCCTCAGCCTCCCAAAGTGCTAGGATTACAGACGTGAACCACCGCTCCTGGCCTTATTTACTTTTTCAAAGTCTGTTTCCTCATCTCTCAGGAGACAGAAGACCTGACTTAGAAGATGGTTGTGTGGGCCGGGCGCGGTGGCTCACGCCTGTAATCCCAGCACTTTGGGAGGCCAAGGCGGGCAGATTGCCTGAGGTTGGGAGTTCGAGACTAGCCTGCCCTTCTCTACTAAAAATACAAAAATTAGCTGGGCGTGGTGGCAGGCGCCTGTAATCCCAGCTACTCAGGAAGCTGAGGCAGGAGAATCGGTTAAACCCGGGAGGCGGAGGTTGCAGTGAGCCGAGATTGCACCATTGCACTCCAGCCTGGGCAACAGAGTGAGACTCCGTCTCAAAAAAAAAAAAAAAGAAAGTGGTTGTGTGAATTAACTGTGATAAGGTGCATGAAGGCACCCTGAACAGAGCTTCACAGTTGCACTAGGCAAGTAAGGGTTCCTGCGCTCTCCTCAGCTTCATTGTGTATTATCTACTTACCCACCCAAGATCAGCTTTAGGAGCCGCAGGAGCAGCCACCCACCTAGGAAGTTAGGGAGATACTCAGAGGAGGCCCTTGGTTGGCTTGAATCCTTACGAAAGGAAGATTCCAGATGACCGGACTTCAGATAATTCAGTCAGGTTTTGGGACGGTGGGGGCAGATGTTTCTTGGCACAGAAAAGACACCTCTAAGCCTCCATGAGTGGGCCTTAGTAGAGCTGGATCTTAGCAAACCCCCTTAGCAAACACCCATAGCATGGTGTCTGGGCCAACCCATACCCAACTCAACAGCTGCCAAAGCTGTTAGGAGCACAGACTTAAGTGTACCTTACATGGGTGAAAATTTCCTTTATAAATTTCCTTTAATTCTGTTTTTTTAAATAAGTGAAAAAAAATTAACAACCAAAAAGGCATATAGAGGTCAGCCGAGGAGATGGCCTCCTTCAGCCTGTGGCTTATTTCCCGGTCATCCTGGCTGTTGGATGCCAGACTACGCCGAGTGTGGGTTACCCTGTGGCCTGGAGTTGCCCAAGGCTGTCTGTGGGGCTGCTGTTCTGGGTCTGCTTGGCAGGCTTTGCTGTCCCTTTCCCTTAGGACATCGTTCCTCCCCTCCTTGAGGCTGACAATGAGAGTGCCCTGCCCTGCTCTGCACTCCCACCCCTCCAGGTCTAGCTCCCTTGACCCTGACCTTTTCCTTGCCTAAGCTCATGGCCATCAAGGCCATTCTAGAGATCTTTCAATTTTTATTTATTCCACATTTCCCATGGCAGAAACAATTATTGCTAGAGTCTTTGGCCAAGATCAACTTGGAGGTCTGTGAGCCCTCCTTGGACCCATTGTGGAGCAAGAGTGCTTCCTCATGGATTTTTTTTCCCCCCGAGACGGAGTTATGCTCTTGTTCCCCAGGCTGGGGTGCAATGGCACGATCCTGGCTCACCGCAACCTCTGCCTCCCAGGTTCAACCAATTCTCCTGCCTCAGCTTCCGAGTAGCTGTTTGAGACGGAGTCTTGCTCTCTGGCCCAGGCTGCAGTGCAGTGGCACCATCTCGGCTCACTACAACCTCCGCCTCCCAGGTTCAAGCGATTCTCCTGCCTCAGCCTCCCGAGTAGCTGAGACTACAGGCGTGTGCCACCACACCCTGCTAATTTTTGTACTTTAGTAGAGATGGGGTTTTGTCACGTTGACCAGACCGGCCTCGAGCTCCTGATCTCAGGTGATAAGCCCGCCTCGGCCTCCCAAAGTGCTGGGATTAGGCCAGGCGCAGTGGCTCATGCCTGTAATCCCAGTACTTTGGGAGGCCGAGGCGGGCAGATCACCCGAGGTCAGGAGTTCGAGACCAGCCTGACCAACATGGCGAAACCCCGTCTCTACTAAAAATACAAAAAAATTAGCTGGGCGTGGTGGTGGGTGCCTGTAATTCCAAATACTCGGGAGACAGAGGCAGAAGAATCACTTGAACTCAGGAGGCGGAGGTTGCAGTGAGCCGAGATCGCGCCATTGCACTCCAGCCTGGGCGACAGAGCGAGGCTCTGTTTAAAAAAAAAAAAAAAAAAAAAAAGAGGGCTGGGATTACGGGTATGAGCTACAGTGCCCGGCCACAGGACTAACTTTGAATCAAACTCTGCCATAAATCCCATGTCAGACTTTCTCCAGTTTGGGCTAAACAACTTCCCTAGAATTTATGGATCTTATTTTTTGCAGCTGATTGCACATTGAGTAAGTATATGGACTGGCAATCGGTTACATTCTTAGCTTGTTCTTCTTTAGAAACTTTAATTTATTGGGCTCCCACTGTGTGCTAGACCCACATAAAGGTTCTCACGCTAACACTGCAAACCTAGGAGTGTCTGCATTTTGGAAATAAGGAAACTGAGGTTTAGTGGTCCAATTCTTATCTAAGGCCCCAACCAGCAGGTACTGTAGCTGAGTGGGATCCCATCTAAGACCCATCTGACTCCAAAAGCCACGACCTTTCCACCATGACTCGGTTGGATTCTTTGGTCCGTTTCCACCTCAGTCTTCAACGTGCACAGCCTACACCCCTGCCGGTCGGTTTAGGGACGAAAAGTCCCCAAGGACTTAGGTTTCCTCGCGTTCAAGTGACAATCTGGGGTTACTCCGCGCACCTGGGGAACCCAGAAGTTCCAGATGGCCGAGGAAGGGCGGTAGAAAAGGCCTGCGCTGGCTACTCCCGTCTGCTAAAGGCCAGGCGGATCCCCCAACGACAGCTCCACGCCGAGTGGCCGCGGGCGAGCAGGGGGAAAAGGGCCCTGATGCGGAAGGAGCCCCGGGGCGCCACAGCCCGGCCGCTCCGCCAGCGGACGGGTGGCGCATGCGCGGCGTGGGCCGCGGAGTTGTGAATGGTGCGTCTTGTTTGCCGGAGTTGGAGGCGGGCGGGCGCGCGAGGAGGAGGGGTGGGGCCGGCGGGGGCGGGGTGGGCGGTGAGAGGAAGTGGCGGCGGCGGCGGCCGGGGGCGGCGAGCGCTGGGGCTGCGCGGGCGGCAGGCAACGGCTGAGGCGGCGGCGGCGGCGGCGGCGTGGGTTGGGCTCGAGCGGGCGGCGGCGCCTCAGACTCCCCGGAACGGGAGCCCACGCGGGCGGGCGCCTGAAACAAAGGGAAGCGGGCGTCCGGGCGCCGCGGGTGGGCGGTCAGTCGGTCAGCGCGGAGCCAGCCAGCGGGTGCCCGCGCAAGCCCCGAGCGCGGCCGGCCGGCGCGGCCTCAGGGCGGGAAGATGCCGCGCGTCGTGCCCGACCAGAGAAGCAAGTTCGAGAACGAGGAGTTTTTTAGGAAGCTGAGCCGCGAGTGTGAGGTGAGGCAGGCGGGCGGGCGGCTAGGAGGCCGCAGCGCGCCCCGAGTGGGCCCGGGCGGAGAAAAGTTTGGGCGGCACGGTCCCCGGGAGTCCCGGTCGGTGCGCCCGCGGAGGGGCAATCTCGCCGGGGCGGCCATCACCCGCAGCCTCTGCTTGCCCTTATCGGCGCCGCGCTGGGAGGGCGGGCGCGCGGGCGGCGCCTTGGATTTGGCTCCTGATTTCGGGCCGTCTTGCCTTGCAGATTAAGTACACGGGCTTCAGGGACCGGCCCCACGAGGAACGCCAGGCGCGCTTCCAGAACGCCTGCCGCGACGGCCGCTCGGAAATCGTAAGTCGGCTGGCCCGGGGCGCGCGCGGGTCACTTGTTGCGCGGGGCCGCGGCGGCCCAGGCCGGTTCCGGACGGCGGCGCGGCTGCTGCGGCTCCCGGAACTGAGTGGGCGCCGTCTCACTTCCTACTCGGGATTCAAAATGCGAAACCAGATGCCGCGGGCCGGTGCTCGCGGGGAGACGCTTTTCTTGGGGCTCGCCGCGGTGGCGCGTGTCGGCCAACGGAGCACCGCGAGTGGAGCTCGAACCCGAGCCAGACTAAACAAGCGAAGGGCATTGTTTAGGCGGCGACACCGAAGAAGGGTTCAGGGTATTTGTAGCAAGCAAACCCCCATTCGGAAAAAGAAGTGGAGCTTCATTCAAGGTCGGCGATAGTTTGTTTCTTAGAAGGTGGATCTGTCGGTAATTCTCTGTGTCAAGCGGTCTCACTACCAGATCGCCGAGTAGAAATCTTTCCTCCAGTTATTTATTCTAATAGAGAGGGGAGGGGGGAAAAAGGCCCTAAAAATGTCTTTTTCTTAGAATGTTAAGCTTCAGGAGAATCAGAAAGAAACCATTATCCCCATGTCCTGAGTAGGGCTGCTGTTCCTAAAAACTGCACAGATGGGCAAAACCCACGGTTGATCTCGAGGTCCTTGTTTTAGGAGGCAGATTTAGTGCGTCTTCACCAGAACTTGGGTTGAAAAAAAAAAATCCAAGGGTCCTAGTTCCTCTCATCTTTTTGGTTTGCCTTGTTGGAGGTGCTGATGAGGAGGGAGTGGTAGGAAGAAACCAAGAAAAGAGGTTGATTATTACTATTTTTTTGAGGTAGAGTCTTGCTCTGTTGCCCAGGCTGGAGTACAGTGGCTCGATCGGCTCACTGCAACCTTCGCCTCCTGGGTTCAAGCGATTTTCCTGCCTCAGCCTCCTGAGTAGCTAGAATTACAGGTGCCTGCCACCACGCCTGGCTAAGTTTTGCATTTTTAGTAGAGACGGGGTTTCACCTTGTTGGCCAAGCTGGCCTCCTGACCTCAAGTAATCCGCCCTCCTCGACCTCCCAGAGTGCTGGGATTACAGGCGTGAGCCACTGCGTCCGGCCTGATTATTTTTTAAAAAGTTGAAGCACTGTCTAATGGAATGCTGTTACTCTCTGCTCGGTGACTTGGACTCACTGCATTGTTAGAGGCTTGAAGCTAGGTGCGATTTGAATTTGGGTTAACAGTAGGAAGACATTGGAAATTTACTTCTCCCACCCCCTTTATAAAACCAGTTTATTTTTATTCAGATATAATTCATATGCCATAAAATTCTCCCTTTACATCACTGAACTCAAATTTATTTTTAAAGAATATTTTGATATTTTAAGTGAAAGCTTTTTAGAGTTGTAATAGTGAGAAGATACTGGTTAAATTTATCAGGAGCTCCTGAATATTTGGTCATTAGTGCATGTTATGAAAGAGAGTCTCAAGCTTTTAGCCCACTTGCAAATTTCTTGAGTAATTGTAGTATTTATATGATTGAAGTGCATAAGACATACTTTTAGGTTTTGGCACTGAGTGGTATAATAAAAGAATTCATTAGCTGGTGCGATGATCGTGTCATCCTTTGCCTGGGTTACCTTTTGCAAAGGGAAGGTGGTATACCTGACGATAGAATTTCCTGGAGGTAAAGGATGCAAGTATAAAAGATAAGTTACAAAGTACTTGTACTCTCACTGTTTGCTTTTTTGTTTTGAGACGGAGTCTCGCTCTGTTACCCAGGCTGGAAGCACAGCAGCATGATCTTGGCTCGCTGCAACCTTCGCCTCCCGGGTTAAAGCGATTCTCCTGCCTCAGCCTCCTGAGTAGCTGGGATTACAGGCACACACCACCACGCCTGGCTAATTTTTTTGTATTTTTAGTAGAGACGGGGTTTCACCATCTTGGCCAGGCTGGTTTTGAACTCCCGACCTTAAGTTATCCTCCCACCTCGTCCTTCCAAAGTGCTGGGATTACAGGTGTGAGCCACCGCGTCTGGTCTTGTTTAGTTTTTTTTTTTTTAAGAGAGAGGTCTTGCTGTGTGGCCTAGGCTGGGGTGCCGTGGCTGTTCACAGGCACAATCATGAGGCACTACAGCCTCAAACTTCTGGGCTCAAGCGATCCTCTTGCCTCAGCCTCCCAATAGCTGGGACTACAGGCTCGGCGTCACCATACGCAGCCCCATGTGTTGTATTATCATCACTATCTTTGAAAGCTGAATTTTTTTGGAAATTTGGTGAATCATAGCTAGTAGGGTGTTTTCTGTCATCTCAGACTTTGCTGAATGGAATTATGAATTCAACCCATAGGATATCTGAAATGCTGTAATATTATAGTAGTATTATAGGTGGTTAGTGTTTGTCATGAATTTATTTCCAGAATGAATTAGACATTCTAGACCTTCCCCACTTCCAAATAATCTGATCCTCACCTGAGCCCGGGAGGTCGAGGCTGCAGTTAGCCATGATCGTACCACTGCACTCCAGCCTGGGTGACAGAGTGAGACCCTGTCTCCGAAAATAAAACAAGTATCTGATCCGACACATTTTACAGGTTTTAAATTTCTGAGAAGTATTAAAGGTTAAAGAAGGTAGATTGAATGCTCTGTGAGGTTTGCACTTAAGACGGCTCATGTCTTATTTTGTTAAATAATGTAACTATTGGTATTTGGAGAGGAATTTCACGTTTCCTAGTTTTCTCTCTTTCTAGTTTCCCTTCTTTAATTCAGTGTTAACCCACATTTAATTACAGGATCCTTAGCTCCTAGAGGATAGAGACCTCATTAATTTTGTATAAACCCCTCTGGATACAGCTATGTTTCACAATACCTTTTATATCAGAGGTACTTGATTATTTGAATTTAGAGGCTGCTTAATTTAATGCCTGAAATTTATCTTATGACTTATGAACAGGCTGGGTTTCTTCCTATTTGGCTGTGGAAAAAGGCATTATTTTGCCTGTTTTGACAGCAGCCATAAATGGCAAGGATATCCATAGTTCTCAAAACTATTCCCAACCTTTCTCCTGCCCCATTTGTCCTCTTCTTATTTGGAACATCTTCTTGATGTATCAGTGAGGTTAATGAAGAATTCATTTTGCTGTTGCCCAGGCTGGAGTGCAGTGGCATGATCTGGGCTCAGTGCAACCTCCGTCCCCCATGTTCAAGTGATTGTCTTGACCCAGCCTCCTGAGTAGCTGGAATTACAGGCGTATACCACCATGCCCAGCTAATTTTTGTATTTTTAGTAGAGACGGAGTTTCACCATGTTTGCCAGGCTGGTCTCAAACTCCTGACCTCAGGTGATCCACCGACCTCGGCCTCCCAAAGTGCTGGGATTACAGGCGTGAGCCACCACTCCCAGCCTCATTTTGCATTTAGATGTGAAATAATTTAAGGGCTGTGTTGATCATCTCTCTTTATAAAACTCAATCAGCCTCCTTATTTTATGCCAATTGATTTTTAACTGTAAAACCCAATCAGCATTAAATAAAAGTGAACACAGGTCAAAGAATCTGTAGTAGAATCTGATTTATTCTTTTTTGAGACTGGATCTTACTCTGTCACTCTGGCTGGAGTGCAGTGGTGCCATCTCCGTTCACTGCAACCTCCACCTCCTGCTTCAGCCTCCTGACTTGCTGGGATTACAGGCGCCTGCCACCACGCCTGGCTGGTTTTTGTATTTTTAGTAGAGATGGGTTTCACCATGTTGGCCAGGCTGGTCTCCAAGTCCTGGCCTCAAGTGATGTGCCTGCCTCAGTGAGCCACTGCACCCAGCCTTGATTTATTCTTATCAATTATTTTTTTTTTTTTTTGAGACGGAGTCTTGCTCTGTCGCCCAGGCTGGAGTGCAGTGGCACGATCTCGGCTCACTGCAAGCTCCGCCTCCTGGGTTCACGCCATTCTCCCGCTTCAGCCTCCCGAGTAACTGGGACTACAGTCACCTGCCACCACGCCCGGCTAATTTTGTTTTTGTATTTTTAGTAGAGACAGAGTTTCACCGTTGTTGTTTTTTTTTTTTTTTTTTGAGACGGCATCTTGCACTGTCGGCTAGGCTGGAGTGCAATGGCACGATCTTGGCTCTCGGCTCACTGCAACCTCTGCCTCCCGGGTTCACACGATTCTCCTGCCTCAGCCTCCCGAGTAGCTAGGATTACAGGCGCACACCACCACACCCGGCTAATTTTTTGTATTTTTAGTAGAGGTGGGGTTTCACTATATTGGCCAGACTGGTGTTAAACTTCTGACCTCGTGATCTGCCCGTGTTGGCCTCCCAAAGTGCTGGGATTACAGGCTTGAGCCACTGCACCCGGCCTATTCTTACCAATTCTTATGTAGTTAAGAATGTTGGAGACGTCTTCAACACTAATAATCAAATAAAGAAAAAATATTTATAAGAAGTATGGTTACTCTGTGGTGAGAAGAGTAAAAACTAATACATATTTCTAATTCTAAAGATTGAATGGTAAAAAGTATGTTGGATTGGCACAAGGTGTGCTATTTTATAATTTGTGAAACCTACAAAGCATAAGACAACCTGGAAATCTTAAATATAGGCGTCATACTAGTGTAGCATTTTAATGTTTTCATTTTGTTTATTTTTATCTTTATTTTCCTATGACGATGTTGACACCATATTAATATTTTGGAACAGACTTTTTCCAGCTCTTACCTATATGTAGGTATTTCATTAAAAGAATTCCATGGTCACATAAGTTTGGAAAATGTTATTCTAGAATGATCCGTGTTTACCACTTCTGTCTCAGAGAGGGATCTTTATGAGATAATGGACATATAGTGATGAAGCAGGAAATCTCTTCTGAGGTTGGCATCAAGACAGGAGATGAGGTAATACGATCTGCAGAGTGTCTTAGCACAGAACTGATTTGGGGTACACTGGAGGTGGAAGGATTTGCTACTACGTGAATACTGAAGAAACAAGCCACAGGGATTTTGACACGGGGCAGTCGTTCATGGGCTGTGTCTTTTCTGCCACCACTCTGCTCTGAGAATTTCATTATCTGAAGCTGAAAAAGTTGGCTTTCTTGTTGAGCTTAAAGTTATTTATCGTATTATTCAGCAAACACTTTCATAGCATTTACTTGGTACTGTTTTAAGCACTTTACAAATAATTAATTTGTGAGGAAACTGAATTATGTTTCAGGTCGTACAGCCTGGGCAGTTTCCCTCCCAGAAACTTTTTTTTTTTTAACTAGTGTTGGGGGGTTTTTTGTTAAGATTTATGCTCGTAGTACATGGGAAGTTTTTTTTGTTTTTTGTTTTTGTGATGGAGTCTCGCTGTGTTGTCCAGGCTGGAGCACAGTGGTGCAATCTCGGCTGACTGCATGCAACCTCCGCCTCCCAGGTTCAAGTGATTCTCCTGCCTCATCCTCCCAAGTAGCTGGGATTACAGTCGTCTGCCACCATGCCCAGCTAATTTTTTGTATTTTTAGTAGAGACAGGGTTTCACCATGTTGGCCAGGCTGGTCTTGTACTCCTGACCTCAGATGGTCTACCTGCCTTGCCTCCCAAAGGGCTGGGATTACGAGTGTGAACCACTGCTCCTGGCCTGAAAGATTTTTTTAAATGATGTTGTAATATTGATGTTAGTTCAGTTTCTATGGATATAAAACATTTACCACATGAAAATGGTACCCCAGTTGATTAGGGAAATGCCATCAAAGAGGTTTAGAGATTTAGCATTTAGGTTGACAAGTGTACCGACAGTGCCAGTAATAGAAATAGGAAGTATAATTTTTACCTCTAAAGAATCTAAGCTGTTAACCATCAGGGGAACTATTGGATAGCTAACTTGGTTGATGGCTTTAAACAAATTGCCCCAAATGTGAACCTCTTGATTTGAGATGAAGACTCTATGCATGGAAACCAATTATGCTTCAGAACTTAATTAGTAGAATAAACCAAACAAAAAACTTTTTCTGGTTTCAGCAAAGAAGAGTTTACATTTAGATGATGAAAAATGTATTTTTTCAAAAATGCTTTTACTTCTTTTTTTCTTAATTTCCTTTGGGAAAGGGGTAATGTCTTTGTTTTTTGCCTGAGGGAAATATAGAGGTAACTTGCTCAAGGCCTACATAAAATGACACTTTATTGAAGTGGTTTTAGATTGTTGCATCTGTTGAGCTCTAACATCCAAATCTTTTATATTTATAAATCTAATCTATAAATATTTATTAGATGAATACTTTTCTCTTTGTTGTAGTCAGACCAGGTTCTCCTAAAGTCAAATGTGAGAAAAGACATATTTTTAAAAATCATCTAGGGTTTTAGAGAGTACTGTCACATCCCATGCCAGTGTATGGTTTATCAGAGGAGAGACAATTCCAAGTGCATTTTTTATGTACTGCCTGCTATGCAGTGTTTCAGCAAGGGAAATCAAGGAAAATTAAAGTGTCTCATTTATACAATTTTAAATTGTGGTGTTCTTTAAAATTCAAAATCTTTAGATTTTCAGTGATTTTTACATTTAAAAATAGAAGTTTTTAAATGCAAAGATGGATGGTGGCTTCTGGTTAGACATTAGCAGTGTGAGATCCTAACGTCAGCAAAAAATGACCTGAAAGAAAGTATTGATTCCATGTCTGATTTTATACTTAAGCAGCCAATGGCAAATGTCCTCAAAATGGAATCAGATGTTTGTAACTTAATACTTAAGAAAAATGATGAGTGCATGTTTTTTTTACTTTTAAGTATTCTCTGTGCTGCCTGGCTTAAGACATAAACTGATGTAAAAATAAATGACTGCTTGCATAATTTATGTAATGTCCTGCTCCTGATCCTGTTTGTATTGATTTTTCTAAAAGGCTTTTGTGGCCACAGGAACCAATCTGTCTCTCCAGTTTTTTCCGGCCAGCTGGCAGGGAGAACAGCGACAAACACCTAGCCGAGAGTATGTCGACTTAGAAAGAGAAGCAGGCAAGGTAGGAAACATTTCTTTGCAATTTAAAATACTGTGGGTTGTTTTGTTAGAGATTATCTGGTAATTTACATTTTAATAAAGATCACAGATCTGATTATACCAGCATATGCTCAGATTTGTTTTCATTCCATGTTATAAGGATGTAATATATATATATATATTTTTGATGGCGTTTTGGTCTTGTTGCCCAGGCTGGAGTGCAGTGGCGTGATGTTGGTTCACTGCAATCTCCGCCTTTCAGTTTCAAGCGATTCTCCTGCCTCAGCCTCTTGAGTAGCTGGGATTACAGGTACCCGCCACCACATCTGACTAATTTTTGTATTTTTAGTAGAGATGGGGTTTCACCATGTTGGCCAGGCTGGTCTCGAACTCCTGACCTTGTGATCCGCCCACCTCTGCCTCCCAAAGTGTTGGGATTACAGGCGTGAGCCACTGTGCCCGGCCAATATAATTTTTTAAAACCACTGTTAAACTTTTGTATCACTCCATTCCTAATTTCATGTACATAATATTTGTCATAGAACATTCTAACCCTTAAGGAAAGTAACAGAACAATTTCTTTAAAAGTTTGAGGAGATATATTTTGTTTACAAAAATATATGTAAGTATAGTGCTATAAAAATAAAACTAAGAGGAAAACGGAAAAAAGCTCTCTAGGTTTAAAAATTAATAGTATTTAGAAATAGCTCATAGGTAACTTTCTAATTCCATTAACAGCAAATTTACATTTGAGAAAAACAATGTGAAAACTTTAACTTGGAAATACTTTTTTTTGTTTTGAGAAAAAGTTTCTGGGAACATGTCTTACAGTTTCGATGTTAGAAGTTTAGGTTAAAGATACAAAAATATAGGTAAAATGTTTAAGCTGAGAGCCTTATTTCAGGTCTACGTTAAATGTATTATGATTTTGGTGATTTTTTTTTTTTTTTTTTTTTTGAGATGGAGTCTCCCTCTGTTGCCCAGGCTGGAGTGCAGTGGTGTGATCTTGGCTCACAGCAACCTCCACCTCCTGGGTTTTAAGCTATTCTCCTGCCTCAGCCTCCTGAGTAGCTGGGATTACAGGTGTGCGCCACCACGCCTGGCTAATTTTTTTGTATTTTTAGTAGAGACAGGGTTTCCCCATATTGGTCAGGCTGGTCTTGAACTCCTGACCATGTGATCCACCCGCCTCTGCCTCCCAAAGTGGTGGGGTTATAGGAGTGAGCTACTGCACCTGGCCTGGTAAATTTTAATGAATAGCATCTTGGATTGGTTGATTCTTGATTGAGAAGTCAAGGAGTTGACTTCTAGAATAAAATTTTTAAAGAAGAAACCCTCTTTTAAATATAGTTTTATACTCAAAACACCCTTTTGGATCCAGTTTCATACTTTTTTTTTTGTGTTTGTTTCGCATTGTGTTTTAGTACCTGTTTCTATCAACTTACTAAATTAATTTTCTAAGTGTCATCATGAATAGCATAACCTGCCACATTTATGTAAAATGTGAGAAATGTCTAAATATTCCTTTGAGAAAATTAAAAGTTTTTTGTATTAAGAAAAAGATTTTTAATCTTGTGTGTATATATATACACGTATATATGTGTATATATACGTATATGTGTGTGTATATATGTATATATGTGTGTGTATATACGTATATGTCTGTATGTATATACATATATATGTATATATAAAATGAATTTTTTGTTTTCTCCAATTCTATAGAATTAGATTTGATCTTTTGTGCGTGACAAAACAATCTTTGGATGAGAAAAGGGAAAACAGATTATAAGATTTAAAAAAATGAGTACTAAGCAAGCAGTTTGCTTTCCTGTGTATTAGCTTGTTTGCTTGGAAAATTAAAAGTGAATGTTCCAGATTTTACTATTTGGTAATTCTTACACAATATATAAGGAAGAATTTGAGAAGTCCTTGTAGGATTATTGTTTTTTTTGTGCTTCTGGTGCGTGTATGTGTGACTAAATGAAGAAATTATTTTTTTTCTTGTTTGAATACTTCCTTAAAGTTTGTTTAACATGGTAGCTCAGATACTAAAGACATAAACCAAAAAAAAAAAAAAAATTGTTTTTTGTCAGCTTTAGCTCAAAACTAAGACTTCAAAGGCAACATCTCAGTGTTACTGAAGTCTTCTGGTATTTAATAACTACTAAATGGGTTGTTAACTGTACCAGAAATTAAGTTTGCTTGAATTAATTTAATGATACTGCTTCACTAGTGTGAAGACCACATAATCCTTGGACTTAAACCATTGAGATGTTTTTAGTTATATGACCAAAAATAACAAAAATGTGAGATGGTTTATTCTAGTACAGTCATGTGTCACTTAATGGCAGGGATATGTTCTGGGAAATGTGTTGCTGGGTGATTTTTATCATTGTGTATATATAGAGTGTACTTACACAGATCTAGATGGTATAGCCTACTACACACTTAGGCTATCTGGTATAGTCTGTTGCTCCTAGGCTACAAACCTGTACTGTACAGCATGTTACTGTACTGAATACTGTAGTCAACTGTAACACAATTTGGTAAGTATTTGTGTATCTTGATGTATCTAAACATAGAAAAGATATGGTAAAATACAGTATTTAAAAAATGGTATACCTGTATAGGGCACTTACTTTGAATGGAGCTTGCAGGACTGGAAGTTACTCTGGATCAGTCAGTTGAGTAAGTGGTGAATGAATGTGATTCTGTAGATTATATAAACATAGTATGCTTAGGCCGCACTAAATCTATAAAAATTAAGCAATTGCACTGCAATGTTAAAATGGCTATGATGTCACTAGGCAATAGGAATTCTTCAGATTCATTATAATCTTACAAGACCACTGTCATATATGTGATCCATTTTAGGCTGAAACGTTGTTAAAGCAATACATGAATGTATTAAAAAGATATGTTTTTAATTCTATTAGGAAGAGTGATAGAACTATGCAGGCTATCAGGAAATGTACATTTTATTAATACTGGTTTTAGAAGTTTTTTTTTCTGTGAAGGGACAAATGTAAATGTTTTCAGTTTTGCAGGCTTTCAGTCTCTGTCACAACTACTCATCTCTGTAACTCTGCTGTTGTGGTGTGAAAGGGACCCTAGACAATATGTAAACAATTGAGTGTGGCTGTGTTCCATAAATGGTGACACTGGTAGAAATCAGTATCTTTCCCTCAGATGTAAATCTGTAAATGTTTATGCATAGGTCATTTATTTTTCAGATAGAATTTTGCCAACATCTGTACTACTTCTATACTACTTTTTTTCTAGAAGAAAAAAAAGCATTTTAAGGCAAAAACTCCTACTGTACTGTTCCATGCCACTGTAATAAAGTTCTCCAGTGAATTTAGAGAAAAGGCATTGCCCTGTGTTTTCTCATCCGTGGAGCTCAGACTGTGGGGTCTCGAATTTCTTTTCTCTTTTTATGGTCTGTTTTATTATAACCATTAGGTTTTGTTTCTGTCCCCACAGGACTAGGACTGGAAGCAAAGAAAATTGAAGGAACTTCTCCAAATGTTAATTATTTGCCTCTGTTCCTTATATTGGATTCCAAATCAGTGTCTTCTTCCATATTCTCTCAACTGAGTTACCTCCTGAAGCAGCTTAGTTCTTGTCCCGTTCATACGCAGTTTTGAGGAACTATAGTTGTAAAGGCTTTAGAGTTAGACAAAATTGAGTTAAGTTCTGGCTTCTGCATTTACTACAATGTAACTTTGGGCATGTTGTTTAATCATTATAATCCTTAGTTGTAGAATGAGATTAATGGGTACTTCCCAGGGTTGCTGTTGAGAGTAACTGAAATAGTGTATGTAAAGTGTTTTGACCACTACTGTACCTGTCACAGTTATCAAAAAATTTATTCATTCAGAAGGTCTTTGTTGAACACCTGTTACGTGTACTGAGCATTGTCCTAGGTATTTGAGATACATCAGTGAACAGAGATCCTTAATAGACAATATACATAATAAGTTATGTAATAGCTTACAAAGTGACAATACCTTTGGGAAAAAGGAAAGGTATTATAGGATAAAGATGATCAATGAACAGGAAGTTTGCAGTTTTAAATTGAGTGGTCTGGGTAAGGAAGATCATACCTGAACCAAGACACAAAGGAGGTTAGGGAATGATGAGCCCTGCAGGGGTTGGGGGTGGAGGAGAGATGTTCCAGACAAAGGAAACAGCCATTATAAAGGGCCCCAGAGTGGCACCCTGTTTTTGATCAACAGCAAGCAGGCCATTGTGGCTGGAGTAGACTGTGAAAGAAGTTGTAGTAGATGAAATCAGAAATAACAATGAGCCAGTTCATGTGACCATGGTAGGCCATTGTAACCACATGGGCTTTTTATTCTGAGTGAGATGGGGAATAGTTTTGAGTGTTTAGTTTGCTTATATTTTAGGGACAGGGTCTTGGTATGTTGCCCAGGGTGACTCAAACTCCTGGACTCAAGTTATGCTCTTGGTCAGCTTCCGAAGTAGCTGGGAGTAAAGGCATGCTCCTGCACCTGGCTCAGGCTTTTGAGCAGATGAATGGTATTATCTACGTTAGGTTTTGACAGACTCATGCTAGCTGCTAGGTTAATAATAGGTTATAGGGGGCAAAAGTGAAGCAGGCTATTGCAGTAATCTTGGTGAGAGACCAGGGTGGTAGCAGTAGAGGTAGTGAGAAATGGTCATATCCTGGATGTATTTTGAGATAGAGCCAATAGGATTTGCTTATGGATTAGATACGGCGTGTGAGAAAGAGAAGAATAAAGAATGACTCTAACTTAGGCTGAGGCAGGAGAATTGCTTGAACCCGGGAAGGGGAGGTTGCAGTGAGCTGAGATCGTGCCACTGCACTCCAGCCTGGGCAACAAGAGTGAAACTCCATCTCAAAAAAAAAAGAATGACTGCAACTTTTTGGCTAGAGAAACTGGGACTATGGGGTTACTGTCATCGGGATGGGAAAACTGGCTGGAATAATTTTGAACAGCAGGTTAGGTTGGTTTAGCGCATGTGAGGTTGTGGTGGGTAGCTTGTTATTGCAGCTTGTTTCTTTACTTTTTTTTTTTTTTTTTTTTTAAGAGAGAGGGTCTCACTCTGTCACCCAGGCTGGAGTGCAGTGGTGCAATCATAGTTCACTGTAACCTCAAACCTCAAACTCCTAGGCTCAAGAGATCCTCCTGCCTTTTTTTTTTTTTTTTTTTTTTTTTACCCCCGACAAAACAAGGTCTTATTCTGTTGCCAGGCTGGAGTACAGTGGCGCCGTCATGGCTTACTGCAGCCTCAATGTCCCAAGCTCAGGTGATCTTCCCACCTCAGCCTCCTGTGTAGCTGGGACCACAGCATCTCACCTGTAACCCCAGCACCACCATGCCTGAAGTTATTTTTGTATTTTTTGTGGAGATGGGGTTCTGTTATATTGCCTAGGTTGGTCTCGACCTCCTGACCTCAAGTGATCCTCCTGCCTTGGCCTCCCAAAGTGCTGGGATTACAGGCATGAGCCACCACGCCCAGGCTTTTTAAAAAATCATTTGTTTCTAAGTGTTTCATTATTTTTTCTGCCTCTGTCTCTTGACTGACTAGGACGACAGATATTTGCCACCACATCTGGCTAATTTTAAATTTTTTTGAAGAGAAAAAAATTTTGCTCAGGCTGGCCTCTAACTCCTGGCCTTAAGCAATCCTCCCACCTTGGCCTCCCAAAGTACTGGAATTACAGGCATGGGACACTGCATCCAGCCTGAGTTTTAACAAATGTATGCACCCATGTAGATGCTACCACAGTCAAGATATATTTCAGTCATCCCCCCAAAGGTTTCCTTGTGCCCCTTTGCAGGAATCTGGGACTGACTGCCCTGGGTGGTTCTGCCTCAGTGTCTCTCATGAGGTTGCAGTCAAGCTTTTGCCTGGGACTGTGCAGTCTCTGAAGACTTGACTAGAACTGAAGGATCTGCCTGTTGGTAGGTGGCTTCACTTCCTAGTCATGCTTCTCCATAGAGAGAAAAAGAGTGAAGCCACCATGCCTTTTATTTATTTATGTATTTATTTGAGATGGAGTCTTGCTCTGTCATCCAGGCTGGAGTGCAGTGGCGGAATCTCAGCTCACTACAACCTCTGCCTGCCGGGTTCAAGCAATTCTCCTTCCTCAGCCTCCCAAGTAGCTGGGATTACAGGCACATGCCACCACATGTGGCTAATTTTTGTACTTTTAGTAGAGACAGGGTTTCACCATGTTGGCCAGGCTGGTCTCAAACTCCTAACATCAGGTGATCTGCCTGCCTCAGCCTCCCAAAGTGCTGGGATTACAGGTGTGAGCCACTGCGCCTGGCCCATCATGCCTTTTATGATCCATTCTTCAAGTCACTTTCATACCTTTTATGATCTATTATTTGAGTCACTTGTTGCTTAGCCTGTTCATTAGAAGCTGGTCACTAAGTCTAGCCCACATTCAACAGGGAGGGAGGGATTACACAGGGGTGTGAATACCAGGAGGCTGGGATCATTGAGGCCATCTTGGAGGCCAGCTACAATAATACTCACTTAAATTTAGTGAACTCAGAAAAAATTAGAATCCTAATAGAGCGGAAACAAAAAGCTCTATATTCTCTATTATTTGAAATACAGTTTTATGATTTAAGAAAATGGGCTCATAGAAATTAGTCCTTTTATTCATTCTGTTGCTTATGTGGCTGTAGAATATTTTCAAATCAAGGGCTTCTATAAGGAAGATCTGTTAACGGGTGACGGATTATAAGTATATACCTTACATATGACCAAGTCAGAGCACAGAATTTTATAATCCTTCAAATATATTTGAAACTTTTATACCCAGGTACCTGGTGAGCTGTCTACATTGGCTCTTAATAAGGATCTTTCTCAGAAATGATTTAAACTAATAACAGTATAATAGAAAGAGCTCTAGATTTGAGTCAAGACAATCATAACTATTTCCCTTAACATGTAAATGTGGATCAGAATGTATGCCCTATTCATGTGCCTCATGTGAGAATTAAATGTAGTACCAGAATATGTGAAAATGCCTTTTAAATTGTAAACCCCTGTCCACAGTTAGGCTATTTGATGGTTCTGTAGGGTGAGATTATAGTTAACTGATTGATAGAGTGTTTGTGCTACAGCGTGCCTTAGGTAAGCTTCACGTCAGGTAGTTGAACAATGTTGGAACACTACATCTTTCCCAAGTGTTCCATCCTGGTGTGTTACAAACACTGGCAGCCAAAATGTTCTTAATTCTTTAAACTAATTTAGCTGTCAAAAGACAAGGGAAAAGCAACTAATCAGAATTTAAATCATTCTTAAGTTAAAATTGTGTAGACCAGGCAACTCCAGTTCCTTTGATCTTTCCTCTTAGGACTTATTTCCAATTACTTTTATTTCAAATAAATGCAAGTGATTATGGTTGACCATAAATTATTAGTCTTGAGTGGTCAGATTAATGGTTTTTACATGTATTCTGTGTCTCATAAAGCTTCATTGGGATTTTGAAATAATGATTGGATGTACTTACTTTGCGATCCCAGTTTATGACTTTAAAGATAAGGGGTATGAAAATCATTTCATAAAAGGAAAAAAATGAACTTTACAGTGCTACTGTTCATTTTTTTCTGTGGAAATTGAATATGCTATCTTGTTTTTAACCACATTGACCTCAGAAAAAGAGAGGTTAAACTTTTCTGTGGTTGTTACATTCTTGTTTATAGCTTATGATTTTAATTGGTAGTCAAATACATTAATATCAGACATCGAGAAGTATTTATTAAGTATATGTCATTAGAGTAGCTACTTTTAAAATTTTTGATACGTTGTATTTTTTTTCTTTCTGGACTTTATACTTAAAAGTCTTTTAATTTATTTTTATGAGCATAAAATAAAGCAAAATCTAACAAGATTGGATTTAATGAGTGAGGACAGAATTTTATTTTAAATGGCCTTTTCTAATAAAGGTCTATGATTCTGCTTCTTCTGGAACCATTTACGCACTTGCCTGCAGGATCTTTGTCCCAAAATGCATATTGTGTTTGTTTGTATACCATCCACAATTTGGCAGAGTTTACAGGACTTCTTGATGTTAGCTTTGAGAAATCCCTATTTAAGCTCAAGAAGTTCCTTCTCTGTAGATAGCCCAGTCATTCCAAATAAAAGATCTCTATGGTAAAGCTTTGGAGTGTGATTTTCTTCAAGAGAAATTGAGACAACTTTACAAATACCTTGTCACATCTGGATTTTAAGTATTTCAGTTCGACTAAAATATGAATTGACCACTTAGTTATTGACAGTTTAGTGTATTGAAATCTGGTTTTTAAAAATATGTTTTAGATAAACTATAATACTCTAATAATAACGGAATCATAAAATTTAGAACTGGTAACTGCGAGCTTATATATATATATATATATATATATATATATTTGACACCTTTGTAGCTGGAAGAGCGTTTGTATTTTTAAAGAAAAGTTTTTATTTTAGTTATTTTAGTTATTTTTCAATCTAAGAGAGGAAGTCGACTTTCTGAAAAAATTAAAATGTTTTGGCTAGGTGGGGTGGCTCATGCCTGTAATCCCAGCACTTTGGGAGGCCGAGGCAGGTGGATCACCTGAGGTCAGGAGTTCGAGACCAGCCTGGCCAACGTGATGAAACCCCACCTCAACTAAAAATACAAAAAATTAGCCAGGTATGCTGGCATGTGCCTGTAATCCCAGCTACTCGGGAGACTGAGGCAGGAGAATTGCTTGAACCCGGGAGGCGGAGGTTGCAGTGGGCTGAGATTGTACCACAACACTCCAGCCTGGGCAACAGAGCAAGACTCTGTCTGAAAAAAAAAAATTAAAATGTTTTAAAATTAGTATGTCATAGTACCTTCCAGTTAGAGTACATGAATCTGCATATATGGTAAATGCACCTCTGAAGCACTTGAAGATTGTGAAGTCCCGTTTTCCCTTCTTTTGGATTGCATTATTTCCATTTTAGTGTAAAGGTGAAATTCTCATTCATGACCTTTCCTGAATTACATATTCCAAGTGAGAGAAGGCAGAAATAATATGTCTGAGAAGAGCATCCTTCACTCTTCCCCTTCTTCCTTCTACTTTCTACATTTTTTTTTTTTTTTTGAGACGGTGTCTTGCTCTGTCATCCAGGCTGGAGTGCAGTGATGTAATCTTAGCTCACTGCAACCTCCGCCTCACAGGTTCAAGCGATTCTCCTGCCTCAGCCTCCCAAGTAGCTGGGATTACAGGCACCCGCCACCACACCTGGCTAATTTTTGTGTTTTTATTGGAGATGGGGTTTCACCATTTTGGCCAGGCTGGTCTCAAACTCCTGACCTCAGGTGATCCGCCTGTCTTGGCCTCCCAAAGTGTTGGGATTATAGGCGCTCTGAGCCACTGTGCCTGGCCTTTTTTGTTGTTGTTTGTTTGTTTTTGAAACTGGATATCTCTCTGTCACCCAGGCTGGAGTGCAGTGGTGTGATCTTGGCTTACTGCAACCTCTGCCTCCTGGGCTCAAGCGATCCTCCCACCTCAGCCTCCCAAGTAGCTGGAACCACAGGCACGCGCCACCATGCCCAGGTAATTTTTTTGTAGATACGGGGGTCTCACCATGTTGCCCAGGCTGGTCTCAAACTCCTGGACTCAAGCAATCCTCTCGCCTTGGCCTCTCAAAGTGCTGGGATTACAGGCATGTACCCATCATTTTTTTTTAATGGTTAATTCAAATGCTGCCAGGATAAAGACTATTGAAATGTTGTTGTCTGAAGATGTTAATTTCTTTGTAGCACTGCTATGCCCTAGTTTTACTATTTCCCATTTTCACTTGTAGTTTTTCAATCAGCATTATTGAGGTATAATTTACATGTAGTACAGTTCACCTATTTTAAGTGTACAAGTCTGTGACAACTGTGTATTCAGTAGTATAACCACCACCAAAGTTCACCATTGCTTCAAAAAGTTCCCTCATGCCCCCTTGCAGGTAGTGTTCTAATTGATGCAGACATACATGCACTGATACTTTTGTGATCCTCATCTTACAGGGAAGAAAACGTTTGTAATTTCTTTTTAACAGCATAAAAATGCTGTTTACCTTCAGGTGCAGAGACTTTGTTTCTTCGATATTATTGTTTGATACTTAGTTTTGTACAGAGGATTGGAAGCTACAGACAAGCTAAAGTTTAATAGTGATATGGTAGACTTTAATTATTGTTCCTATTTTTATGAAAGTATGCAACGTGAACAGTTGGAAAGTATTATCTGTTACAAGCTTTTCAGTTTAAGCTGGGCCTCCTCAAATTGATGTGTGTTTAGGAACTAAGAATTTTAAATAACATTTGAAGGGCCGGGCGCAGTAGCTCATACCTGTAATCCCAGCACTTTGGGAGGCCAAGGCAGGCAGATCACAAGGTCAGGAGCTCAAGACCAGCTTGGCCAACATAGTGAAACCCCGTCTCTACTTAAAAAAAAAAAAAAAAATTAGCCAGGCATAAGCTGAGATCGTGCCACTGCACTCTAGCCTGGGCGACACAGCAAGACTCTGTCTCAATAAATAAATAAATACCATTTGAAATGTCTTCAATGCCGTGTGTGGAAACTATTTAAAAAAATAAAATGTGCCTCTTGGCAGTACTGCTGTGCTTTCAGGACTCTAATGCAGGCTGTACCTAAGAGGGAAAGGGCTGAGTCTGGGGATGGTTGGCAGGTTGTTTTTGTGGATGAAAAACCTTTTACCCATGTATGCAGTCAGTACTGAGCCTTTTTGTGTTTTAAAACTTCAGATGTAAAGGCAGGTTAATCTTCAGATTAAAACAAAAGGATGGCCTAGAAACTTGTGACTTCGACATTTACATTAGAAGAATGTAGATGTTTTCAAATAAACAAATCTGCCCATATCATAGATGTTCAAAGTTTGTTCCATATAATAACAATGATAGTTTCTAATAATCGTGTGGCCCTGTTTGCAGAACAGTGTTCTAAGTAATGAGCCCTTTGGGAGAACCCTTAAAATTTTTTTTTTAGGATATTTAATCACACCAGCTTTTTAGTCCTGAGTTTCTATCCATCCCTTTGCTATCCAGAACATTTCTTGGCCATTTTTTTACTGGGCCAGGTGCCGTGGCTCGTGCCTGTGGTCCCAGTGCTCTGGAAGGCCAGGGCGGGTGGATCGCCTGGGGTTAGGAGTTCAAGACTAGCGTGGCCAGCATGGTGAAGCCCCGTCTCTACTAGGAATGCAAAAATTGGCTGGGCATGGTGGCGGGTGCCTGTGGTCCCAGCTGCTCGGGAGGCTAAGGCAGGAGAATCACTTGAACCTGGGAGGCAGAGGGTGCAGTGAGCCAAGATCGTGCCACTGCACTCCAGCCTGGGAAATGAACAAAATTCCATCTCAAAAAAAATAAAAATAAAAATGCAGAAATTGGTCAGGCGTGGTGTCGCATGCCTCTGGTTCCAGCTACTTGAGAGAGGCTGGGGTAGGAGAGTTGCTTGGGCCTGGGAGGCAAAGGTTGCAGTGAGCAGAGATCGCACCACGGCACTCCAGCCTGGGTGACAGAGCAAGGCTCCATCTCCAAACAAACAAATAACAAAAAAAAACCCTAAAACATTTTTTATTTTCCTTAAATGTATTGGCCAAGGTTAAAATATCCATCCTGAATATTCTGTATGAAAACATTGGATATGAAGAAAAAAAGAAAATTCAGGCAGTTGACCAGGGGAGAGAATTGAGCTTTTTGGTTCTTCCTGACACATATTCTCAGTGAGACTATACTCACTTTTTAAAAAGCTATTTATAAAATATTAAAATAAGATATTACATGAAGTTAAAAATTGAAACGAAAGTCAGCATCTTAATTCACCAGTTACACAACTGAATGGTGTTTTTTGTTTGTTTGTTTGAGACAGAGTCTCGCTCTGTTGTCGAGGCTGGAGTGCAGTGGCATGATCTCAGCTCACTGCAAGCTCTGCCTCCCGGGTTCATGCCATTCTACTGCCTCAGCCTCCCGAGTAGCTGGGACTATAGGAGCCCACCACCACGCCTGGCTAATTTTTTTGTATTTTTTTAGTAGAGACGGGTTTTCACCATGTTAGCCAGGATGGTCTCGATCTCCTGACCTTGTGATCCATCCGCCTCAGCCTCCCAAAGTGTTGGGATTACAGGCATGAGCCACCGTGTCTAGCCTTTTTTTTTTTTTTTTTTTTTCTTTTTTTTTTTTGAGATGGAGTTTCACTCTTGTTGTCCAGACTGGAGTGCAATGGCGCCATCTCAGCTCACCACGACCTCCACCTCCCAGGTTCATGCAATTCCCTTCCTCAGCCTCCTGAGTAGCTGGGATTACAGGCATGTGCCACCATGCTTGGCTAATTTTTTGTATTTTTAGTAGAGACAGGGTTTCTCCATGTTGGTCAGGCTAGTTTTGAACTCCTGATCTCAGGTGATCTACCCACCTCGGCCTCATAAAGTGCTGGGATTACAGGTGTGAGCCACCACGCCTGGCCACTGAGTGGTTTTCAGTATATTCACAACCATCACCATTATGTAATTTGTGAGTATTTCAGAACTCTGAACCATTTTATTTATTTTTTATTTATTTACTTATTTTGAGACAGAGTCTCTTGTCTGCCAGGCTGGAGTGCAGTGGCGCAATCTCGGCACACTGCAACCTCAGCCTCCCAGATTCAAGCTATTCTCCTGCCTCAGCCTCCTGAGTAGCTGGGATTACAGGAGCCTGCCACCACACCCGGCTGATTTTTGTACTTTTAGTAGAGACGGTTTCACCATGTTGGCCAGGCTGGTCTCGAACTCCTGACCTCAGGTGATCTGCCCACCTTGGCCTCCCAAAGTGCTGGTATTACAGGCGTGAGCCACCGCGCCCGGCCCCATTCTGTTTATTTTTGAGACAGACTCTGTCTCCCAAGCTGGAATGCAATGGCACAACCATGGCTCACTGCAGCTTCAACCTCCCAGGCTCAAGCGATTCTTCCACCTCAGTGGGACTGTAGGCACATGCCACCGCACCAGCTGTTTTTTTTGTTTTGTTTTACTTTTTGTAGAGATGGGGTCTCACTATGTTGCTTAGAGTGGTCTCGAACTCCTGGCTGGGTTCAAGTGATCCTTCCACTTTGGCCTCCCATGAACCATTTTAAATGCTTTTTGAGAACTGCAAAGCAGTTTTTATGGTGATCACTACCACTGGACACTGTGCTAGATGGTTTACATTATCACTAATTCTCCTAATACTGCACTGTATAGAAGAACTGTTTAATTTTAGAACATATCTGGTGATAGCTTGATTTTACAGCTGAGGAAACTGAGGCCAGAGAGGCTAAGTTAACCTTCAAAAGTCGTGTTATCTGTTTCCTGGTACAGCCAGGACCCAGACCCACTTATTTTTTACCCCTAAGTCTGTTCTTTGCATACTACACTACTGCTAATAAGTAATCATTAGGTAAGTTGATGCAAACTCTACATACCACCTTCCGAAGCCTTATTTAGAGTTATTTTGGTCCACCAAGTTACTCTACTGATATATATATATATATCATAAATATATCATATATAAATTATATGTGATATATATAATATACGTGATATATATAATTTATCACATATTTATATATATCACATAAATTATATATAATATATAAATATATAATATATAAATTATATGTTAATATATATAGCATTATGTTCTAAGACACACACACATATATATATAATGTTCTAAGACTTTCAGGGATTCCTGTACTGTTGATAGTACCAAATCCTATATATGTGCTGTTTTTTTCCTATACAGATATACATATATACGTATGATAAAGTTTAGTTTATAAATTAGGCACAGTAAGAGATTAACAACCATAACTAATAATAAAGTAGAACGTGGCCGGGCAAGGCTGCTCACAGCTATAATCTCAGTGTTTTGGGAGACCAAGGCAGGAGGATTGCTTGAGTCCAGGAGTTTGAGACCAGCCTGGGCAATATGAGACCCTGTCTGTACAAAAAAGTTTAAAAATTAGCCGGGTATGGTGGCATGCACCTGTAGTCCTAGCTATTTGGGAGGCTGAGGTGGGAGAATTGCTTGAACCTAGGAGTTTGAGCCTACAGTGAACTATGATTGAGCCATGACACTCTAGCCTGGGCAATAGAGCAAAACCCTGTCTCCAAAAAACTAAAAGTTTAAAAAAATAAAGTGGAACACTAATAACAATATACAGTAATCAATGTAAAATTAAGGTTATTTGAACATAAGCACTGCCATACTGCAGCAGGATGGCCACTAAGTAACTAATGGACACATTCCTTATAAAACATGGATGTGCTGGACAAAGAGATGATTCACTTCTCTGGAGAGAAGGAGTGCAATTTAAAACTTATGAATTGTTTATTTCTGGAATTTTTCATATAATATTTTTGGACCGTGATTGACTGTGAGTAACTGAAATCATGGAGAGCAAAACTGTGGCTAAGCGGGGACTACTGTACCTGATGCATTTTCCTTTTAGGAATTCTTTTAAGTTATTTTTCATTTGTTAGATGTGTCTTACAAAGAATAGATAAAAACATGTACATTTTAGGAATAATAATAAAAGGAACATAGGTATAGTAGGACTGATGTTCCGTATGGTAGCTATTATACAATCCACATGTGGCTATTGAACACTTATAATGTCGCTAGTGTGAATTCACATGTGATGTGTGTGAAAAAACACAAACCAGATTTTGAAACCTGATATGAAAAACAAAAATAATGTAATATATTTATATGGATCCAAAATGTAATATATATATGGATCCAAATATATGTATATATATCCAAAATATATATCCAAAATAATGTAATATATTGCTATATATATATATATATGTACACACACACACACACATACATATATGGATCCAGTTTTATACTCATTATTTTTTCTGGGTTTGTTTCGCAGTGTGTTTTTGTACGTATTTCTATCAACTTACTAAATTAGTTTTCTAAGTGTCATCATGAATAGCATAACCTGCCACGTTTATGTAAAACGTGAGAAATGTCTAAATGACCAACATATATAGGTAAAATGTTTAAGCTGAGAGCCTTATTTCAAGTCTACGTTAAATGTATTATATGATTTTGGTGTTTTTTTTTTTTTTTTTTTTTTTTTTTTGAGTTGGAGTCTCGCTCTGTTGCCCAGGCTGGAGTGCAGTGGCGTGATCTTGGCTCACTGCAACCTCCACCTTCTGGGTTTTAAGCTATTCTCCTGCCTCAGCCTCCTGAGTAGCTGGGATTACAGGCATATATATATATGTGTATACACACACACACACACACACACGCATACATATATATAGCAATAGGAATATATATATATATATTTTGAGACAAGTTCTGGCTCTGTCACCCAAGCTGGAGTGCCGTGACACGATCTCAGCTCTCTGCAACCTCTGTCTCCCAGGCTCAAGCCCTCCCATGTTGCCCAGGCTGGTCTCGAACTTGTGAGCTCAAGTGATCCACCTGCCTCAGCCTCCTGCAGTGCTGGGATTGCAGGCGTGAGCCACTGTGCCTGACCCAAGATATTGCTTGCTTGATACCATGTTGAAAATTTTAGATGTTTTGAGTTAAGTAACATTATTAAAATTAATTTCACCTCTTTTTACTTTTTAAAAAATACCTACTAGGCCGAGTGCAGTTACTCATGCCTGTAATCCTAGCATTTTGGGAGGCCAAGGTGGGAAGATTGCATGAAGCCAGGAGTCCGAGACCAGCCTGGTCAACATAGTGAGACGCCATCCTTAAAAAATAAAAACATTTTTTAAGTGACTGGGCATAGTGGGGTGTGCCTGTAGTCCTAGCTCCTGGAGAGGCTGAAGTGGGAGGTTTGCTTGAGCCCAGGAGTTCAAGGCTGTAGTGAGCTGTGATGGTGCCACTGCAATCCAACCTGGGTGAAGGAGGGAGACCCTGTCTCTTAAAAAAAAAAA
Source organism: Pan troglodytes (assembly GCF_028858775.2). Lineage (NCBI taxonomy): Eukaryota > Metazoa > Chordata > Mammalia > Primates > Hominidae > Pan > Pan troglodytes. The sequence goes on from NC_072416.2 coordinate 65,097,814, forward strand.
AAAAAATGCCTGCTTGACAATTTACAGTTACATATGTGGCTTGCATTTGTGATTCACATTATATATTTCTGTTGAACAGTACTGCCTCCACAGTTGGCCAGGTATGGTGGCTCACACCTATAATTGCAGCACTTCTAGAGGTTAAGGAGGGAGGATTACTTGAGCCCAGGAGTTACAGACCAGCCCAGGCAACAAAGTGAGACCCCATCTCTACAAAAAAATAAAATAATTAGCCAGGTGTCATGATACAGGCCTGTAGTCCCAGCTACTTGGGAGGCTGAGGCAGGAGGATCCCTTGAGTCCTGGAAATCAAGGTTGCAGTGAGCTGTGTTCATACCACAGAGCAAGATGCTATCTCAAAATGAGTCCTGGAAATCAAGGCTGCAGTGAGCCGTGTTCATACCACAGAGCAAGATGCTATCTCAAAAAAAAAAAAAAGAAAAAAAGAGAAAGAAAACTTTAGAGTTCTTTTCCTCAACCCGTCTCCCCCCACACAATAATCACTATCCTGATTGATGTATTTGTTCCCTTACTTTTCTTTGTCATTTTATTTCCTGTGCATATATCTCGAAGTAATGCATTGTTTAGATTTTTAAAAAAATGAAACTAGGAAGCACACACTTCAGGGCAGTGTAAACAAAGGACTCTAATGTCACTTTCTCTTTTTTTTTTTTTTGGTGAGAGGAGTCTTGCTCTGTCACCCAGGTTGGAGTGCAGTGGTGCGATCTCGGCTCACTGCAAGCTCCGCCTCCTGGGTTCACGCCATTCTCCTGCCTCAGCCTCCCGAGTAGCTGGGACTACAGGCAGCCGCCACCACCACACCTGGCTAATTTTTTCTATTTTTAGTAGAGATGGGGTGTCACTGTGTTAGCCAGGCTGGTCTCGATCTCCTGACCTTGTGATCCACACTCCTCGGCCTCCCAAAGTGCTGGGATTACAAGCGTGAGCCACCGCACCCAGCCTTCTAATGTCACTTTCAGATGCAGCTCCTAGAAGATGAGCTGAACAGAATCTTAGGGTCAAGTCTGGATTCAGCTTCCCTGTGAATTTTTAGAGCCTCCCTGGGGAAGCTTGTGAGCACAGTCATGAGTGGATTATGGGAAACCTAGGGCTCACACTGGAGTTAGGGCATCTGGCACACTGAAACCATTGCTCACCGTGTGCCAGAGATGAGGAATATGGTCAGAGGGAGTTAGCTGCTCTGGTATTTTCTGCTTCTAGGCTTACCATGACCTACCTTCTTTTATCCTTTTTTTTTTTTTTTTAAATTTCTTTTGTCAAAATTGATGTCTCATTCCAGAGCTACCTTCTTTTCACAGGAGTGAGTCAAAGCACATCACCTTTGTCAGCTCAAATGAGTGTCCTTAGCTGGTCCCAGCAGTGGGGAAGGCTTATATATGAGCATTTTGCTCTCAGGATCTTGGTGATGACCATCCTCAGAATGTCCATCTCTTCAATCTAGACTGATTGTCCTCTATATCCAGCGCACTGCTTTCATACTGATTTTTGTGTTCATCCTCTGCTGTGAGGGGCTTCTTTTTTGTTTTTTTCTTTTTGTTTCTTTTTCAGTTTTTCTGTCTTCCTGTTTCTTGGTTTACGGTCTGTTTGTGGATAACAGAGTTGTTGCATATTTGAAGTGTCTTTATTCTACGATACTTTATTGTAAGTTTGTCTTGTTCTAGAGTTTAAGGTTAGAGATTATTTTCGTTAAGAAGGCCTTGTTTCATTGTCTTGGTTTAAATGTTGCAGTTGAAAATCTCTGAAGTCATTGTGTTTCCTGATCTGTTTGTGACCAATTTCCCCGTCTTTGGAAGTTTGTAAAATCTTTGTCTCCATGTTTTGGTATTTATCTATGATGTAACCTAGTGTCGGTCCACAGTCATTCCTGTGCAGGGTACTTGCCAGCCCTTTACAGTATGGCAGCTGTGTCCTTTGTAAGGAAATTTTCTTATATTAATTGATGACTTCCTTTCTTATATTTTTTCTATTCTTTTCTGGAACATCTACTATTTGGATGTTAGACCCAAAGGAATGATCCTGTTACCTTATTTTCTTACTGTCTCTTTTGTCTTTTTGGTCTACCTTCCAGAAGATTTCCTCTACTTTATCTTCAGAGTCTTATATTGGGTCTTAATTTCTACTATATTTCAATAGAGCTTTTTGTTTGTTTGTTTGTTTGTTTTGAGACGGAGTCTCGCTCTGTCGCCCAGGCTGGAGTGCAGTGGTGCGATCTCGCCTCACTGCAAGCTCCGCCTCCCGGGTTCACGCCATTCTCCTGCCTCAGCCTCCCACGCATAGCTGGGACTAGAGGTGCCCACCACCATGCCTGGCTAATTTTTTTTTTTTTTTTTTTTTTTTTTTTTAGTAGAGACAGGGTTTCACCAAGAGCTCTTTTTTGTGTGTGCTACAAATGTTCCTTTTTTGTTAGTATCCTCTTCTTGTTTATCGGGTACATTTTATCTGAGAATCTAGCTGGTAGATTTTTACCGCTTTACATCACTTCAGAGGAAATGGCTGCAACTGAAGGGTGAAAGTCAGAATTTATCTTGGCTCAGCTTTTCATGTAAGAAAAGAAAAATACAGTGAAACCAAATTAAAATAATTATGTGGAGAGCATATTGGTGGCAAGTTAATACATTTTTATGACTTTTCGGAGGGTCTAATTTATTCTTGACAGAAGTCTGAGTTTAGTATCCATTTATTGAATATGTATTTATATGTGTATACACACACACACAGTGTATTAAATCTATTGAATTCCAGACACTTTCTTTTTTTTTTTTTTTTTTTTGAGACGGAGTCTCGCTCTGTCACCCAGGCTGGAGTGCAGTGGCGCATCTTGGCTCACTGCAAGCTCCGCCTCCCGGGTTCACGCCATTCTGCTGCCTCAGCCTACTGAGTAGGTGCCCGCCACCACGCCCAGCTGATTTTTTTGTATTTTTTTAGTAGAGATGGGGTTTCACTGTGTTAGCCATGATGGTCTCAATCTCCTGACCTCGTGATCCGTCTGCCTCGGCCTCCCAAAGTGCTGGGATTACAGGTGTGAGCCACCACACCTGGCCTCCAGACAGTTTCTTTAGTTTTTCATTTTATGATTTCTCTTTTGGACTGTAAGATGATCGGTAAATTACATTAAATCACTATAGAAGAAGCTATTTTTACACATACATGCAACCCAGTTATGATTCAGAGGCAAACAAGATTGAATGACTGTAGAGATTATCTGACAGTTGAGCAGCTGACTGTCCATTTATGAACAGGGAGGTGCATGTGGCTAAAGGAGGATGAGTCAGAACCAAGTATCTTCTAAAGGAATCTGTTGAATAGACTACAGAAATGATTACAGCAAGCGACAGGGTACATACTTCTTCAGTGGAATATCTTGTTTTCTTGGGTGCCTATGGCCATCCCAGTATTACTGTTGGATGATTCATTGGTCTGTGGGTAGGAACAACTCTTCATTGTCAGGGAAAAAACAGCGTGTCTCCTTTGGAAAGAAATTACTGTCAGTGTTGCTGTGATGTTCTCTATGTTTTATAAGTTTTCATTTTGTGCTTTTTGTTGGTGATTGCACTGTTTAAAATGGCCCACAAGCATAATGTTAAAGTGCAGTCTAGTATTCCTTAAATGCAAGAAGGCCGTAATGTGCCTTATGGAGAAAATGTACATGTTAGATAAGTTCCCTTCAGTCATGAGTTACAGTGCTGTCAGCTGTGAGTTCAATGTTAGTGAATCAGCAATATATATTGAAGATGATGTCTGAACAGAAGCATACATAAAACAAAATTATGTGTTGATCAGTTGAGGAAGATGTTAGGCTAGAAGGAACCTATGTCTGCATTTTCCCTAGGAACAGTGGTTTAGTGTTCACTGATTCAGTGTTCATGTAGATTTGATAGAGTATAACAATGGCAAGTCGTGTGTGTGTGTGTAGGCTTAATGGTTTTCTTTACCCAGTATTTACTGTGTTTTTTTTTCCATTAACAGCATAATGTAAACATCCCGTGTAACATGCTTGTTTTTGGTGGTGAGGGATGCTTGTTTTTGGTGGTCAAGGATCAGCAGACCTGCCTGGATTCTAGCAGGCTTTTTTTTTTTTTTTTAAGACAGAGTCTCGCTCTGTCACCAGGTTGGAGTGCAGTGGCATGATCTCAGCTCACTGCAACTTTGGCTTCCCGGGTTCAAGCAGGTCTCCTGCCTCAGCCTCCTGAGTAGCTGGGACTACAGGTGCGTGCCACCACACCCAGCTAATTTTTGTATTTTTAGTAGAGACGGGGTTTCACCATGTTGGCCAGGATGGTCTTGATCTCTTGACCTCGTGATCCACCCTTCTTGGCCTCCCAAAGTGCAGGGATTACAGGCGTGAGCCACCATGCCCGGCCTCTAGCAGGCTTTTTATTTTTGAGATGGAGTGTCACTCTTTCGCCCAGGCTGGGGTGCAGTGGTGCAATCTTGGCTCACTGCAACCTTTGCCTCCTGGATTCAAGTGATTCTCCTTTCTCAGCCTCCCAAGTTGGTGGGATTACAGGCACCTGCCACCATGCCCGGCTAATTTTTGTATTTTTAGTAGAGACGGGGTTTCACCATGTTGGCCAGGCTGGTCTCGAACTTCTGACCTCAGATGATTTTCCTGCCTTGGCCTCCCAAAGCATATGGATTACAGGCGTGAGCCACCGCGCCTAGCCTCTAGCAGGCTTTTTAAAGGTCAGTGTTCAATTTGGAAGTTTATTTATTTAGCTCATTATCATTGGGCGTCTAGGTTATTTCTGATCATTTGCCATTATTTACAAAAATCCCTTGAGAATGAACATTCTTGTAATAGAATTTTTTTTTACATCTTTGATTAAGTTTTAGGCTAATTCACAGACGTGGCATTGCTGTGTCAAAGGAAAATGCACCCTTATTCCCCCAAATTGCCTTCCCAAAATCATTAGCCAGTTTACCCTCCCCCTGACAATGTAATATAACCTGTTTTCCCTCCTGATACATGTTATTAAAATGTTTTTCAATTTATTTTAATATTTGTTTTAAAATAGTTATCTTGTTCTGATTTAATATGTTAGTGAACTTTTTTTCATAATTTTTGGTTAGTTATGTTAATTTTGTTCTAAACTATTCTTTTCCACATGGTTAGCCAGTTTTTTCAACTCCACTGGTTAAATAAAATATCCTTTTACTATTGATTTTAAGTGTTGCCTTTTTCATATGTTAAGTATTTATATACTTGGTTTCATTTTTGAATTTTTTGGTTTTGTTCCATTAAGTTGTAGCTGACTGCCACAGCACTCCTATATATTTATTGATTGTGTTGTATGTTTTAGTATCTGAAAGGGCAAAAAATTACTCTTTCTCTAATTTCTCATGGATGGCCTGATTGTTTTATGTGAACTGTAGACTTCCCAAATTCTAAAAAACATTATTTTGATATTTCAGATATTTCATTGGAATTTTGTTAAAGATTACTTTGGGATAAATTGTCATTTGTAGTCTTTCCAGTCATGAATATGACATCACACTAGTTATTCAAATCGGTTGTTGTTGTTGTTGTTGTTGTTGTTGTTGTTGTTGTTGTTGTTATGGAGTCTTGCTCTGTCACCCAGGCTGGAGTGCAATGGCACCATCTTGGCTCACTGCAACTTCTGCCTCCTGGGTTCAAGTGATTCTCCTGCCTCAGCCTCCTGAGTAGCTGGGATTACAGTTGCGCGCCACCATGTCCAACTAATTTTTGTATTTTTAGTATTGATTGGATTTCACCATGTTGGCCAGGTTGGTCTCCAACTCCTGACCTCAAGTGATCCACCCACCTCAGCCTTCCAAAGTGCTGGGATCACAGGCATGAACCACCATGCCCGACCAACAGTTCTTTTTTTATATATTCAGCTCTTCCTCATTAAAAACTTTAAGTTAATGAGCAGTGCTATTGTAGTGCTGGAATCTCTTTTTGGGTGGGTAAAATAAATCTTTTTTTGAACTCATCATATATCCCCACTGCCCTTATAAGCATTTCCTGCACATAGTTAACAGGTAATAAACATTTGTGGAATAGGTGGATCTTTTCAAATGGAAATTATTGTAGGAAACTTACAAGAAAAAAATTCTAGATTCTAGCTGTTTTCTGTTCTTCTATTAATCAGTATTTAAATATTTACTGAGAACCTAAGGAGTAATGAATGATCACACCCTCTTACGTTTTCTTAATACATCAGTTTATAGACTAGAGCCACAAGTGTTTAAGCTCTAACAACTTATTACAGAGAATCGAGATATCCTTTCCAATCGAAAGGGATTTTTTGACAGTGAAGTTTCAGCTTCTTGCTTTTGTCAATAGCTTTGACACTTGGTTTCTGTGTGTATTGATTTTATGACTCAGTACTGATGTGCATGGGGGTCTTGTTTGCAAATCTGTAGTTACTCTGTTTTAATTGCCTTGAAATTCTCTTTAGAATCACTCAAAAAAGGGAACTCTGCCATCCCTTTGTACCTTTAATTTGTCTCCTCATCTTGGCTACCTAGAAACTATGATCTTTTCTCTAAGTTATATAGTATTGTAAAGGAAAAGACAGGTAAGGATGCCACTGCTTATTCCAAATTTAGATATTCATAGAATAAGTACCTTCCAGACCCTCAAAGAACTATTTGTACAGGTTAATACATGAGAAGTAGACTTAGGTTCTTCCTTTGATACTTAAATTTCAAAACACAGGATTAGTAATATTTAGCTACTTAAGTTTGGTTCATTTGCTAAAAGAAGAACATTTACCATCTCAGGCTCTGTATTAGAAAGATCTTTGTGTCTGTGAGAGAACAGGCAGAATGGAGTTTTTCTATCATAATTGAATCCGTTTTGCCTTGCACACCCCTTTGGAGCATTTGATGAAAGCAGTGGACTTCATTAGAAAAATGCACATGGGCTCAAACACATACATTTTTGCGCAGCGACGTTTCTGGCCTTCTTGAAACATATCTGTAAGCCCCAACCCCTGTAGGTTTTCTGAACTCCATCTAATGCAGCCAACAAAGGGGAAATTTTAAATGGGGCCTGTAACAACCTTTAGCCTGTGTTCCTTCAGGTTTCTTCACTGGCTGTTCATAGCCTGCCCTGCTGGGGTTTTTTCTTCTACCCAGCATCTAAAAGTTGGACTTGCTCCAGATTCTTCCTGGGTCCCTTCTTTTCCCCTGCTTACTCTGGGGGTCTCTTCCTTTCCTCTGGATTTAAATACCATGGTATTGTTGATGGCTGCCAGATTTATAACAGCCCAGATCTATTCTCAGAATGCTGGAATCCCATATGTAACTGCCTCCTCAAAATCTTGATTTGGATATCTCATAGATATCCCTTATATGTAGCAGATAAAAATTGTTGCAAACTTTTAATTCTTTCTTTCTTTCTTTCTTTCTTTTTTTTGTTGAGACAGAGTTTCTCTCTGTATCCCAATCTGGAGTGCAGTGGCACGATCATGGCTCACTGCAGCCTCGACCTCCTGGGCTTAGGTGATCCTCCCACCTCAGTCTGCAGAGAGTAGCGGGGACTGCATTTGTGTGACACCACACCTGGCTAATTTTTTAAAATTTTTGTAGAGATGAGGTCTCACTATGTTGCCCTGGCTGGTCTCAAACTCCTGAGCTCAAGCAGTCCTCCCAAAGTATGCTAAGATTACAAGCGTGAGCCACCACTCCTGGCAGCAAATTTTAAAAAATGACAGCTCATTGAGATACAATTCACATACCATAAAATTCACTCTTTTAGAGTGTACAATTCATTGATTTTTAGTACATTCGGAGTTCTGCAACCATCATTACCATTTAATTTCAAAACATTTTCGTCACACCATAAAGAAATCCCATACATGGTAGCAATTACTCCTCATTTGCCACTCCCCTGTGCCCCTGGCAACTACTTATCTCCTTCGTGTCGCTCTGTTGCTCTGGATTTAGCTTTCTGTATGTTTCTGGGGGGTTTTTTGTTTTTGTTTTTGTTTGTTTTTTTGAGACGGAGTTTCATTCTTGTTGCCCAGGCTGGAGTGCAATGGCGCGATCTTGGCTCACTGCAACCTCCGCCTCCCGGGTTCAAACGATTCTCCTGCCTCAGCCTCCCGAGTAGCTGGGGTTACAGGCATGTGCCACCACGCCCAGCTAATTTTGTATTTTTAGTAGAGACGGGGTTTCTCCATGTTGGTCAGGCTGATCTCAAACTCCTGACCTCAGATGATCCGCCCATCTCGGCCTCCCACAGTGCTGGGATTAACAGGCATGAGCCACTGCGCCAGCCAGCTTTCTGCACATTTCATATAATACGTAACCTTTTTCTAGCTTCATTCACTTAGTATTATGTTTTCAAGGTTCATTCTGTGTTGTTGTGTGTATAAACATTTCATTCCTTTTTATGACCAAGTAATATTCCATTGTATGGGTGATACCACAGTTGATGGTACAAACATGTTTTTGCTGAAGCTCTGCTGCATGAGTGGTGGGAAATTTAAAGCCACAGAATGTGAAAATTAGGTGATATCATGTATAATTTAAATTGAATATAACATCACAAATACTTATATTTAGAGCTTGAGATGATTAAAAATTGTGTTAAACTAGCTTTTCCCTTACTTTTCCAGAAGAACACAAGATGTGACACTGTAGTCACTTTTTAACCTGCTGTGAAGTCTCAAACATATTTGTGATATTTTACTTTTGGAAAGATAAACTGTTTTCTTGTTTTTCTCATGTATGGTTAGCTGCATCTGTTTACCCATTTTAAATCAATTTTGTATAAAATATTTCATTGTTCTAGGACAATGGGTTTAATCCCTAGTTCATATTCTAATAACTTTTCTTTTTAAAGTTTGAAATAAGGAATCATTTTCAGTGAAAAACTGTCTTTGTGCTTAAATGACATTTTTTTTGACAGAAGCATTTCACTGTGTATTAAATGACATTATTGAATTACATTATAAAATGCCAAACTGTTGAGACAGAATTTTATTTTCTTTATACTTTGAAGTTTGGTATTCATGAATACATGAAAGCGCCAAACATTTACTTTGAAGATGTACACATAAAACTGTATTTATTTGAATGAGAACATCTAAATAAATCAGTAGGATCATCTAAATATTATTTTTAATTATAATTGCAGTCATTAGTCTTGATTAAAAATTGTCATCATTTTCTGGCTGGGCGCGGTGACTCACACTTGTAATCCCAGCACTTTGGGAGGCTGAGGCAGGCGGATCACCTGAGGTCAGGAGTTCAAGACTAGCCTGGCAAACATGGTGAAACCCCGTCTCTACTGAAAATACAAAAATTAGCGGTGCGTGGTGGTAGGTGCCTGTACTCCTAGATACTTGGGAGGCTGAGGCAGGAGAATCCTTTGAACCCGGGAGGTGGAGGTTGCAGTGAGCCGAGATCGCACCACTGCACTCCAGCCTGGGCATTAAGAGCAAAACTCCCTCTCAAAAAACAAAGAATTTTACTCATTTTCTGAAACCATTTAGAAATTTCCCAAAACAGATCATTGGTTTTCTTTGTCATGAAAGAACATTTATAAATAAATAATAAATGGGCTTTTTAAAAATTTAGTAATTTTATATGGAAATTTTTTTTTTTTTGAGACAGAGTTTTGCTGTTGTTGCCTAGACTGGAGTGCAATGGCACGATCTCGGCTCACTGCAAACTCCGTCTCCCGGGTTCAAGTGATTCTCCTGCCTCAGCCTCCCGAGTAGCTGGGATTACAAGAGCCCACCACCACGCCTGGCTAATTTTTGTATTTTTAGTAGAGACAGGGTTTTGCCATGTTGGCCGGGCTGGTTTCGAACTCCTGACCTCAGGTGATCTGCCCTGCCTTGGCCTCCCAAAGTGCTGGGATTACAGGTGTGAGCCACCACGCCCAGCCAGGAAAATATTTTTGACTATGGACATTAATATGAATAAGCTGGCCGGCGCGGTGGCTCATCCCTGTAACCTGAGCACTCTGGGAGGCCAAGGCGGGCGGATCACCTGAGGTCAGGAGTTCGAGAGCAGCCCAGCCAACATGGTGAAACCCCGTCTCTACTAAAAATAGAAAAGTTAGCAGGACGTGGTGGCATGCACCAGTAATCCCAGCCACTCGGGAGGCTGAGGCAGGGAGAATCACTTGAACCCAGGAGGCAGAGGTTGCAGTGAGCCAAGATCATGCCATTGCACTTCAACCTGGGAGACAGAGTGAGACTCTGTCTCAAAAATAATAATAATTTTTTTAAAAAGAATAAGCCAAGAGATTGTGGAATCTTCAATTCTAAAGAATATAAATCATTTATGACTAATATAAAATCCAGTTCAAGTGGTGTAAAGTTGACTTTGCTATTAGAAAAGATGTCTCCATGATTAAAATTTATAATGAGGTGTGCTAATAGGTGAAATGACAATCCCCAGTGCATGCTACTCCGTCCACCTGTTAGCCTTCTAACAGGGTTTAAGATTAATGAAGATTTCTGGATGGAAATCTTCATGAGAGATGGTAAATCAAGATTCACTGAGATGAAATAAGGGGTTTTGTTTTTAGGTTTTGTGAGGGGTTGAGCAGAGGTCGGCATAGTCACTTGTTTGATTTGATGCACATTGGTGGAGTTTTAAATGCACAGTGTGGAAGGGAATGAGCACTTATCAGAACAGAAGGAAATGTGTGGTTAAACGGTTTCAGTTGTAACTGAAGACTATTTCCCTTGGTCCAAATAGGAGGAGAAATGGAACCTTTTGTATTTTGGTTATTTTCCAATATAAGTAGAAATTGGTTCATTGTGGTTTATTGCAGCCCTTAGCAGAAATGATTGGGTTCAGTAGTGAAGGGGAATGACACAAATATGTACCAGGAAAGCATAAATTTTTATTTATTTTTTATTTTTTTGAGACAGAGTCTTGCTCAGTCTACCAGGCTAGAGTGCAGTGGTGCGACCTCAGCTCACTGCAACCTCTGCCTCCCAGGTTCAAGCGATTATCCTGCATCAGCCTCCTGAGTAGCTGAGACTACAGGCACACACACCCACGCCCAGTTAATTTTTGTTATTTCTTGTAGAGACAGGGTTTCATCATGTTGGCCCAGCTGATCTTGAACTCATGACCTCCTGCCTCGGCCTCCTAAAGGGCTAGGATTACAGGCATGAGCAGCTGCGGCCAGCCAGAGGGTATAAATTCTATAAGTACTATTTTAAAGGTATCTCAGAGGTAATTTTTTTTATCATGTTTATAATTATTGGCAGTCAGTTATTGTTATTAAACATCTCTAAAAACAAAAAGAATCCAAGAGTCTGAAGAGACTACTGAAATGAGTTTTAAAAAAAAGATGCTTCCAGCTTTTTCCTCAAAATGAGAAACTGTTTTACAGATTTTTATATAATTAAACAGGTAATAAATAATGCCAGATTTTAGCTCACAAAGCACTGGATTTCCCAAAGGAAATACATTTGGTGCAGGTAAATGAAAAGCCTCGTTAATAAATATATATTTGATAATCTGCAGGTTTGAAAACTCACTGAAGAATTCCCACTTCCTCTGCATTAAAAATATCTTGTTCAAGGCAGTAAATATTAGCCTATGCTGGTTTATTCAGAAACTCATGTTAAACAAGGTAGAGAAGACCTAAAATTATGTGTTTTGTTTGTTTATTTGTTTTTGAGACAGAGTCTAGCTTTGTCACCCAGGCTGGAGTGCAGTGGCACGATCTCAGTTTACTGCAACCTCTGTCTCCTGGGTTCAAGCGATTCTCCTGTCTCAGCCTCCCAAGTACCTGGGATTACAGGCACCCGCCACCACGCCCAGCTAATTTTTGTATTTTTAGTAGAGACGGGGTTTCACTTTGTTGTCCAGGCTGGTCTCGAACTTCTGATCTTGTGATCCACCCGCCTCAGCCTCCCAAAGTGCTGGGATTACAAGCGTGAGCCACCGTGCCCGGCCCTAAAATTATGTTTTTAAAAGTAACTATTAGGTTAGTGTGGTATTAGGAGTGGGAAGATTGTAGAAACTGTAATAAATTTCTCTTATATTGTTTATCTCTATCACAATAAAATATTCACCTCAGGATGATAGAATTAACACCGTCCTTTATGGGTGGATAGTTACTCTTGGAAACAGTTGTATTTTGAGCCAATATGAGAATTAATTTGGTGATCAAAAATGATCTAAATTTGGGTATGATGTATACCTAAAGCAATTTTTATTCTAGAGTTATTTATTTACTTGAAAAAGAATGGTGCAGAAATGGGTTTTTGTTTTTTGTTGTTGTTTTTTATTGTTGTTGTTGTTGTTTCAGAAGAAAAGTTAATAAAAGCGTAAAACAGAAGTTTTCTTTTTTCTCTCTCTCTTTTTTTTTGTTTGAGACAGGTCTCACTCTGTCACCCAGGCTGGAGTGCAGTGGCACTATCTCGGCTCACTGCAATCTCTGCCTCCCGAGTTCAAGTGATTCTCTTGCCTCAGCCTCCTGAGTTGCTGGAATTATAGCTGTGCGCTACCATGCCTGGCTAATTTTTGTTATGTTCAGTAGAGATGGGGTTTTGCCATGTTGGCCAGGCTGGTCTGAAACTCCTGACTTCAAGTGATCCGCCCAACTTGGCCTCCCAAAGTGCCGGGATTACAGGCATCAGCCACCGCGCCTAGCCAGGATGTAGGAGTTTTCTCATAAAGCTGAAGGTTCACCAGATGAGAGATACTTTTGGTTTCAGGAATCTTGAAGATCTTTTTAAAATTTATTGGTACTTTTTTAAACCGCAGTGCATAAAGTAATACGTGAACATATTTAATTTGTCAGTGACTTGAGATGTTACCATATCCTAGGATACTTATTTTCGATACTTCTCTAATGTGTAAGTAGATATACTTGTTGGATGTGATACAGTACGAAGCCTGGCTAATTTTCTCATCTAAAGGTATTATGTGTAAGGAATAAACACATTTCCATTTATTAAGAATTCAAGATGCTTGGTTAAGTTTATTCATTTTTTTATTTTTATTTTTTTACTTTTTAGAGGTGAGGTCTCTCTGTGTTGCCCAGGCAGGTCTTGAACTCCTGGCCTCAAATGATCCTCACACCTTGGCCTCCCAAAGTACTGGGATAACAGGCATTAGCCACTGGTGCCTAGCCTTTTTGTCTTAGTTGATTTTGTTATAGTATTTAAGAATTTCAACAGGGAGTTGAAATAAGTAGATTTTGGGTTAACTTACCAGTTTCTAGATAAATAATTGATACATGTAGTCAAACCCTGTGACCTTAAAACTTTTCTACTATATTTAAAAGACTGATTCACCTTACTGTTGCCTACTGGGAAAAGTAAAAAATAAATAAATAAAAGACTGTGAAATAGCTTGAATTAAATTTCATAAGTCCCATATAAAGGATAGCAGTGTTTTGTTCCGAATTATTTATGGACACCTAAAGATAACCACATACTACTTAATGTGATATAATAGTAAATATTATACCAGTTAAAGTTCTTTGGTTAAAAGCAGTAGAAATCAACTCTGGCTAACAAGACAAAAAAATAAAAAGAAAAAAAGATTAATTATCAGGAATCTGTGAGATAGCTTATAAAACTGAGGGGAGTATCAACAGCCTGATCCTGCATGGCTCCAGGAACCCACGTTGAGGGAAGCAGTGCATGCTCTCTTCAGAGGGTGGTGGCTTCCAATTGTTTTCCATCTTTCTACCCAACATTCAAAAATCAAAGTGTCTGGCCGGGCATGGTAGCACACGCCTGTAATCCTAGCACTTTTGGAGGCAAAGGCTGGCAGATTGCCTGAGCTCAGAAGTTCAGCACCAGCCTGGGCAACATGGTGAAACCCCATCTCTACTAAAAATACAAAAAAAAAAAAAAAAAAAAAATTAGCCAGGCATGATGGTGAGCGCCTGTAATCCCAGCTACTGGGGAGTCCGAGGTGGGAGAATTGCTTGAACCCGGGAGGCAGAGGTTGCAGTGAGCTGAGATTGTGCCACTGCATTCCAGCCTGGGGAGCACAGCGAAACTCCATCTCAATCAATCAGTCAATCATAATTTTATTCATCTTTTCTACAGAGTTTATATAAGTAAGTTTAATCTTTTTATTTTCATGTGTCTGATGGTTTTCAATTATTTTCATCCTTTTCTGTGTCTTAGGTATATTTGAAGGCTCCCATGATTCTGAATGGAGTCTGTGTTATCTGGAAAGGCTGGATTGATCTCCAAAGACTGGATGGTATGGGCTGTCTGGAGTTTGATGAGGAGCGAGCCCAGGTAGGGTGACATCAGGCTTTATTGAGCATGGTCCCTTTAGTCCCTAATCTTGCCTTTGCCTGGGGACCTATTTTACCCAATTTTTAAGAGTAAGTGTAGAAAGTATTGTGTTGAAGCAATATTGAGGAATCCTGAAAATGTTGAGACTCAAATTCTGATCCTGATTTTGGGAAAGTTTTTTCTTCAGCAGTTCTAAATTTCATGGGTTATTCGTATCTGCTCAGTGGGTGCTTCAAAGTCCAGTAAGTAGCTCTTTAAAATATTTATTCTTGATATTTAGAACACTATGAATAGGGAAAAAAGAAAAAACAGTTCAAAATAAAATGTAGGAGCCGTGCTTTTGGAATGCTTGAGTGAGGAGCTCAACAAGTCCTCTCCCAAGAAAGCAATGATAAAACTTGACAAAAATTGTTTTTAAAAAAAAAAAAAAAGCTGGACGTGGTGGCTCACACCTGTAATCCCAGCACTTTGGGAGGCTGAGGCAGACGGATCACCTGAGACTTGAGGTCAGGATTTCGAGACCAGCCTGGCCATCATGATGAAACCCCATCTCTACTAAAAATATAAAAATTAGCCAGGCATGGTGGCGCACACCTGTAATCCCAGCTACTTGGGAAGTTGAGGCACGAGAATCGCTCGAACCCAGGAGGCAGAGATTGCGGTGAGCCGAGATCGCGCTACTGCACTCCAGGCTGGGCAACAGAACAAAACTCTGTCTCAAAAACAACAACAACAACAACAAACAACACCCATTTAAGGCCTCATGGAAGCTATTGAATCTCAGTAAGATCAGTGACAGTCTGTGTCATTTTAGTCAGGAGCTGCTCCTATTCCCCAGCTCTGTGGTCCCTCAGGTTCTTCCCTGGGCGGGCAGGGTAAGCCATGAGCACTGGTAGATCTGTTGTCCTGTCAAAGAGAGCTGACTTTATTAAAAGCAGGGCTTGGGGAAAAAAAAATCCATGCCCAGGCATATTGTTTAAAATGATAGAGGTCTCATTTGCTAACAGTCTGGCAAAGCTAGTGTTGCAGAAAGCAACAAAATGGCGGACCAGCCAGAAATTTATCAGGGAGATTCAGGGAAAGTGATAGGTAAAGTAGACCCTACTAAGATTACACTCATGTCATCCAGAAAGCTGTGTGCATGTACAAGGCTACACCTGCTCTCTTGAAGAGAACACAGAAGGCCCTTGCATGCTACTTTTCCCTGGATGAACACAAGGTAGACTGGCAAACTCCCTGAACTTTGAAAGCATTTCCCTAAGCTACACACAAGTCCAGTGGCAAAAGATGGAAGTCTGCTGACTCAAGATGTTTGGGTAAAAACTCTGACCAGTCATTGGCTGACGGCTGAACTATGCTGATCCAGGAACAACCCCCCAGAAAGCAAGACTTAAAAAGACAGCTGTGCGCAGTGGCTCATGCTTATAATCCCAGCATTTGGGGAGGCCAAGATGGCAGGATCACATGAGCCCAAGAGTTAAAGACCAGCCTGGGCAACATGGTGAGACTCCATCTCCACAAATAATTTTAAAAATTAACCAGGTGTGGTGGCATGTGTCTGTTAGTCCTAGCTACTTAGGAGGCTGAGGTGGAAGGATTGCTTGAGTCCAGGAGCTCAAGGCTGCAGTGAACTATGATCATGCCAGTGCACTGCAGCCTGGGCAACAGAGTGAGATCCTTTCTCTAAAAAGAAAAAAAAAGAAAAACTGAGCAGTGACATCAGAGGCTGTGCGCTGCTGAGGAAAACAGACTCCTCAGAATTAGTCCAGGCGAGTCACTAAACAAACAAACATCAACAACAAGCTGAAAGCAAGGATCAGAAGTCAGAGTTGCTACAGTATATTATCTAAACTGTCTAGTTTTCAGCAAAAAGTTATGAGACATGCAACTATGAAAATGCAACTTATACAAAGGTGAAAAAGCAAGCAATATAAACTGTCTTTGAGGGGGCCCAAGTGTTGGTTCTTAGTGAGAAAGACTTCAAAGTAGTTTTTATAAATATACTGAAAGAACTAAAGGAAAATTCTTTCCTTTTAATGTTAAAGGAAATTATGATGGCAGTGACTAATCAAGTAGAGTATATTAATAAAGGGATCTAAATTATTAAAAGAATCAAATAGAAATTCTGGAGTTGAGGCTGGCCGTGGTTGGCTCACGCCTATAATCCCAGCACTTTGAGAGGCCAAGGCGGGCAGATCACCTGAGGTCAGGAATTCAAGACCAGCCTGGCTAACATGGTGAAACCCCATCTCTACTAAAAATACAAAATCAGCCAGGCATGGTGGCGCATGCCTGTAATCCCACCTACTCAGGAGGCTGAGGCTCAAGAATCACTTGAACCCGGGAGGTGGAGATTGCAGTGAGCCGAGATTGCACCATTGCACTCCAGCCTGGGCAACAAGAGCGAAACTCCGTCTCAAAAAAAACGCCAAGTGTTGTGGCATATGCCTGCCATCCCAACTTCTCAGGAGGCTGAGTTAGGAGAATAGCTTGGACCCAGGAGGCAGAGGTTGCAGCAAGCCAAGATCGCATCACTGCACTCCAGCCTGGGCGACAGAGCAAGACTTCATCTCAAAAAAAAAAAGAAATTCTGGAGTTGGAAAGTACAGTAGTAACAAAAAGTTCACAGACTAAATGGTAGATAAGAGCTGACATATGAACAAGAAAAATTAACAGAGTCTTGGGGACCTGTGGGACACCAGCACACATATTAACATAAATGTAATGAAAGTTTCAGGAAAGGAAAGAAAGAGGTTGAAGATACATTTTAAGAAGTAGTAGCCAAAAACTCTCACGTTTGATGAAAAATATTAATCCACATTGTCCAAGAAGCTCAGTGGACACTAAGTAGGATAAACACAAAGAAATCCATACCTAGTCACATTATAAACTGTTGAGAGACAAGGAATCATGAAAGCAGCAAGAAAGGATTCCTCACACGCGAAGGAACCACGGTAAGATTAACAGCTGACTTCTCTTGAAATCATAGAGGCTAGAAAGTTGTGGGATGACATATTAAAAGCACCAAAAGAAAATGTAAAAGCAGATTGGGTGCAGTGGCTCACACCTGTAATCCCAGCACTTTGGGAGACCGAAGTGGGAGGATCACTTGAGCCCAGGAGTTTGAGGCTGCAGTGAGCTGTGATCGCACCACTGCACTCAAGCCTAAGTGACAGAGTGAGTCCCTGTCTCTTTAAAAACAAAGAAAATGTAAAAGCACCTGATTATTAGCAGGTATTAATGTCTTTTAATTGTTTGCTTGATATTAACCTTCTTAATAAAGTTAAAATAATAACAGGAACATAAAGAAACTCTTTGTTGTTTCTTTGTTGTATCTTCCCATATAGTTCTTTATATATGGAAATGTAAGAATTTTCTTTAAAGGGGATCAAAAAATTAAAACTTTCTAGTGAAAAGCTTAGGATTCAAAGTTAAAAGTCTTAAGAAAGAATCCTTGGTCTGGCCCAGGCCATCCCAGTGGCACATGCCTGTAGTCCTAGCTACTTGGGAGGCTGAAGCAGGAGGATCCCTTGATCCCAGGAGTTCCAGCCCAGCCTAGGCAACATAATGAGACCTTCATCTCTAAACATAAAAATAAAGAAAGAATCCATGCACTACCCTGATTTCCACAATGCTAATGAATTTCCAATTCTTTCAGAAAAATAATAAACAACCAGCAATCTAGAAGTCTATTTTCTGTTAAGAAGTGATAAAGCAGACTTTATTTATATAAGGAAAATTCAGATTGGATTGACTTTTAAAAAACTAAAGTATTTTGACAGGGTGCAGTGGCTCACGCTTGTAATTCCAGCACTTGGAAAGGCAGAGATGGGAGTATTGCTTGGTCCCAGGAGTTTGAGACCAACCTGGGCAATGTGGCAAAACCCTGTCTCTACCAAAAAAAAAAAAAAAAAATTAGCCAGCTGTGGTGGTGTGCACCTGTAGTCCCAGCTACTCAGGAAGCTGAGGTGGGATGATTGCTTGAACCCAGGAGGCTGAGATTGCAATGAGCCGAGATCACACCACTGCACTCCAGCCTGGGTGACAGAGCAAGACAAGACCCTGTCTCAAAAACAAACAACAAAAACTAAAGTATTTTATTAAGATAATAGGTTAACATTTTTAACATTTTTTATACTTGGAGTTTTCCAAGCCTTATTTCCATAGTCCCCAAATTGAACTATATCACTACAAATTAAGTGCCATCTGTTGTGATAGTTTACTACTATCACAATGGAGTTACATAACTCTTAACGATAATAGGAGTTATACAGTGTATAGTAAAAAAAATTCAGAGCAGGTGACTCCAACTATTTAGGCAGCAATCAGTACTTCCCTGTAGCTCCCCTTGTCCCCATCTGCAAGATAATATAAGTAAAGAGGCAATGAAATGTAGATGCTAGGGGCAGGAGTTCATAGTCGTATAATGTGAATCCTGGCCCCACTACTTATCGGCTCTTATGAACTGAATGTTTGTTTACCCCATCCCCAAATTGATATGTTGAAGCCCTACTCCCGTTGTTACTGTACTTGAAGATAGGGCATTTATGGAGGTAATTAAGGTTAGATAAAGGCATAAGAGTGGGGCTCTGATCCAGTAGGGTTAGTGTCCTTATGAGAAGAGACAGGAGAGAGCTCTCTGTCTCTCTCTCTGCCGTATGAGGACACAGTGAGAAGATGGATGTCTGCATGCCAGAAAGAGGTTCCTCACGGGGAACCAAATTGACTGGCACATTGATCTGGGATTGCTAGTCTCCAGAAATGTGAGAAAATAAATTTCTGTTGTTTAAGCCACTCCATTTATGGTATTTTAGTATGGCATCCTCAGATGACTAAAACACTAGCTGTGTGATGCTGGCAAGTTATTAAATCTCTCCAGGCCTCAGATTTCTCCTTCCTAAGATGGGATAATGCTGCCCACAAGATTGTGGGCAGTTGAATGGGATAGCATATGTAAAGGGCTGTGCCTAGCACAGTATCTAGTGTGCAGTACAGTTCCTAAACGAAAACTCTTGTTTGTTACTGCTTGTACTTTAGCATTTTATACTTAGGGTTTCCACTCTTCTCCAGATGTCTGTCTTGTGAAGTAGTGTGTAAAATCACAAAGCATGGATTTCAGCCCTCTTTCACTGGGCTGGAATAGGCCCCATCTCTAGCGAGTGAGCCTGGTGGCAGCCTCACTTCCATGGCCCAACACAGCTTTGTTTCTCTCTGCTGATCACACAGGCAGAAATAACTCTTCTGAATTAACCAAAAAACAGTTTTTTGAAAAGTTAAAGTTCATGGTTAATGTTATATCATTCATAATGTAATATAATTTGATATAGGATGAGAGTGACCATATTACTTATTGTCACTGTATTATTCTTAAAAGTATAAGGTCATGTTTAACTGAAATTATATAACATTTTGACCCACAAATTGATTTTATTATATTGCTAGCCCTAGAAAAATTGTTTCATTCAAAAAACATTTTTAAAAATACGTTTTTAAATAAAATAACGTGCACATTACAGCAAAATAAAAGATATCTTTATGCTAATCTTCTGAACATTAAGATTAATAAGCAGAATACTTAGTCTTGATATTTATTCATGCACTTTATTAGTCCCTTATTTATATCTGTATCTAATATTTTTCTGAAGAATATATAGATTTTTCAATATGGTCTTGTTTTTCTTTTTTTTTCTTTTTTTTTTTTCAGACAGAGTCTTGCTCTGTCACCCCGGCTGGAGTGCAATGGCACAATCTGGGCTCACCTCAACCTCCGCCTCCTGGGTTCAAGCGATTCTCCTGCCTCAGCCTCCTGAGTAGCTGGGGTTACAGGCCTGTGCCACCATGCCCAGCTAATTTTGTATTTTTAGTGGAGACGGGGTTTCTCCATGTTGGTCAGGCTGGTCTTCAACTCCTGACCTCAGGTGATCTGCCCGCCTCAGCCTCCCAAAGTGCTGGGATTACAGGCGTGAGCCACCATGCCCGGCCTCTTTTTTCTTTTTTTTTTAGCGACAGAGTCTTGCTCTGTTGCTCAGGCCAGAGTGCAGTGGTACAATGACAGCTCACTACAGCCTCAAGCTCCTGCCGTGCTTGGCTGATTTTTTTTATCTTTTGTAGAGATGAGGTCTTACCATGTTGGCCAGGCTGGTCTTGAATTGCTGGCTTCAAACGATCCTCCTGCCACAGCCTCCCAAAGCACTAGGATTATAGGCATGAGCCACTGCATCTAGCCCCTTACTTTTATTTTCTTCATAAAAGTGCTCACAATATGCTTCAGAGTTGCATATTATAATTAGTAAATTTGGAACAGCTGACATCTTCAATTGAGTGTCTGTAAACTACGTAAAAAATTGACAAAATACTCTCTAACAAATGCTGAAGTATCTGGTAAACTAAGAGCTAAATGGAAGAGAGTCAATTCCATTTTTGAAAGATTAAATTGTATAACTATTTCAGCTGAAATATTTTCACAGGTATTGTCTCTGCTTTTGTCCAGAGTGCCCTTCTTTGACAAGTTTGGTATAAGACAATACCTGTCGAAGCTGTCTCTATTTATGATTCTATCTCTATTTATGATTCTTCTGAAAATTTTGCCAAGTTCAGTTACTTCAGAATCAAATCATTTCCAGTTAAAAATGGAATTCCATCCAAGATTCTTTTCCCAAAAAGAAACAGAAGACATGTGACCAGATGCAGTGGCTCATACTTGTAATCCCTGCACTCTTGAGAGGCCGAGACAGGTGGATCACTTGAGGTCAGGAGTTCGAGACCAGCCTGGCCAACATGGTGAAACTCCGTCTCTACTGAAAATTCAAAAATTAGCCATGGTGGTGCGTGCCTGTGGTTCTAGCTACTCAGGAGGCTGAGGCAGGAGAATTACTTAAACCCAGGAGGTGGAGGTTGCAGTGAGCCGAGATCATGCCATTGCACTCCAGCCTGGGCAGCAGAGTGAGACTCCATCTCAAAAAAACACGAGGCCGGGCGCAGTGGCTTATGCCTGTAATCCCAGCACTTTGGAAAGCTGAGGCGGGCAAATCACCTGAGGTAAGGAGTTCGAGACCAGCCTGGCCAACATGGTGAAACCCGTCTCAACCAAAACTACAAAAATTAGCTGGGCATAGTGGAGGGCACCTGTAGTCCCAGTTACTTGGGAAGCTGAGGCATGAGAATGGCATGAACCCAGGAGGCGGAGCTTGCAGTGAGCCAAGATGGTGCCACTGCACTCCAAGCCTGGGCAACAGAGCGAGACTCCATCTCAAAAAAAACAAAAAACAAAAAACACCAAACTGTTATTTGCAGAAGATGCATGTACTTAGAAAATCTAAGATAATTTACACACTATTAAGAAAACTAACACATGAATTTCACAGGGCATTAGATGTAATACAAGGTCAGTACACCATCAGTTACATTTCTATATACCAGCAATAAACAAAGACAAAGGTGACACTGCAGTGCAGACAAGGGTGGGGGGCAAGGGGTAGGTCTCTTCAGTAAATGGCGCTGGGACAATAAAACATTTCTGTGAGGGGAAAATATATCAGAGCCCCTTATACCATTCACAAAAATCAATTTCAGATGGATAGCAGTTTATAAAATGTAAAACAGTAAAGCTTTTTTTTTTTTTTTTTTTGAGACAGAGTCTAGCTCTGTCACCAGGCTGGAGTGCAGTGGCGTGATCTCAGCTCACTGTAACCTCTGCCTCCCGGGTTCAAGTGATTCTCCTGCCTCAGCCTCCCAAGTAGCTGGGACTACAGGCACGTGCCATCATACCCTGCTAATTTTTGTATTTTTAGTAGAGACGAGGTTTCACCATGTTGGCCAGGCTGGTCTCGATCTCTTGACCTCATGATCCACCCGCTTCGGCCTCCCAAAGTGCTGGGATTACAGGCATGAGCCACTGCGCCCGGCCGAAACAGTAAAGCTTTTTAAAGGAAAATGAGAAGATCATTTTGTGACCTTGGAGTAGGCAAAAACTTGAACAGGACACAAAAGATGCTAAACTGTAAGTAAATGGATAAATAACGAATTATGGTAAAACCAAGAACTGTTTATCAAAAGACAGCATTAAGAGAATGTAAAGGCAACCTGAACAGTGGTGGAAAATGTTTCTGGCAAAGGACTTACATAAAATATGTAGAGGCCAGGCGCAGTGGCTCATGCTTGTAATCCCAACACTTTGGGTGGCCAAGGTGGGCAGATCGCTTGAGGCCAGGAGTTGGAGACCAGCCTGGCCAATATGGCAAAACCCCATCTCTACTAAAAAATACAAAAATTAGCCAGGTATGGTGGCACACACCTATAATCCCAGCTACTCAGGAGGCTGAGGCAGGAGAATCCCATGAACCTGGGAGGCAGAGGTTTCAGTGAGCCGAGATCACGTCACTGCACTCCAGCCTGGGCAACAGAGCGAGAGTCTATCTCAAAAAAAATACATATATGTGTGTGTGTGTGTGTGCACATGAGTGTATGTGTGTGTGTATTATAAAGAACTCTTACATTTCAGTGAGAAAATATTTTCATTGAAAGGAAACACAGACAACCTAAAAGAAATTGGTGAAAGACATTTAACAGGCAGTTCACAAACAGGCTATGCAAATGAAAAGGATTCAGCTTTCTTGGATCATCAGAAAAATAATTATTAAAACTACAGTACTACCACACAGTCATCAGAATGGTTCAAATGAAGAAGACAGTACCAAACATTGACAAGAATGTAGAGCAGCAGTTGGTGTGTTGGTTATGTAAGATTGGCACAACATTTGGAAAACTGGCTGTAAATATGCAAGCTGCGCATGCATATATGTGCATATATATATATACACACACACACACACTATGATCTAGCAGTTCTACTCCAAGGCATGATGGCAACAGGAGTGAATATGCATATTCATCACAAAATATGTGCTAGGACATTTATAACTATTATTAGTAATAGCTAGAAATTGTAAACTGCGCAAATGGCCATTAACAGTGAAATTTATAAAGTGCGTGGTCGCACAAATACACTGAGAATGAAAAGCTACAACTAACACCAATATGTGTGAGTTCCTCCAAAATATTGAGGGTACAGAACAGGCCAGTTATGGTGCCTCACCCTTGTAATCCCAGCGCTTTGGGAGGCCAAGGCAGGAGGGTTGTTTCAGGCCAGGAGTTGAAGAGCCTGAAATTTAAAAATTTCAAAAAATTTTAAAAATTAACTGGGTACAGTGGCTCATGCCTGTAATCCCAGCACTTTGGGAGGCCAAGGTGGGCAGATCACAAGGTCAGGAGTTCGAGACCAGCTTGGCCAGTATGGTGAAACCCCGTATCAACTAAAAATACAAAAATTAGCTAGGTATGGTGGGGGGTTCCTGTAGTCCAAGCTGCTCGGGAGGCTGAGGCAGGAGAATCGCTTGGACCCGGGAGGCAGAGGTTGCAGTGAGCTGAGATCGCGCCACTGCACTCCAGCCTGAGTGACAGAGCTAGACTTCATCTCAAAAAAATTTAAAAAATTAGCCAGGCATGGTGGCATGCACTTGTAGTCCTAGTTACTTGGGAGGTTGAGGTAGGTCGATCACTTGAGCCCAGGTGGTCAAGGCTGCAGTGAGCCATGATTGCTCTATTGCACTTCAGCCTGGGCAACAGACTGCCTCAAAAAAATAAATAATTTAAAGAACATCACATGTTATATGAATCGATTTATGTAAAAGTACAAAATCAGGTAAAACCAATACATGTTTTTCCCCCCATTTATTTCTTTTTATAGAAAGTGAAAAAGAGGCAAAATTAAGCAAAATGCCTCTTGGTAATAAATAATAGGAAAGCAGTAAGTAGTATTCACAAAATTATGGATAGTGGTCACCTCTAGGAACAGGAGGGAAACAGGGTAGAGCAGCACAGAAACTGAAATGCCCAAAGTCTATTATTCATCATTAACACATGCTTTAGAAGTAAGGGTTATGGTGCCCTCTTGGGTGGAGGGGGCTAATTACTGGAATGGAGCAGGAGGCTTCCAGGATGCTGATACTGTTTTGTTTCTTCATATATCTCTAGTTATATGGGCGAGTTCAATTTGTGAAAATTTATCAAGCTGAGTTTAGGACAGTGCGGTCCTGTAGAATTAATATATAAGCCATATACTGTAATTTAAATTTTTCTAGAAAAAATAAAATTTTCTAGATGCCCATTTTAAAAGTTAGAAAAAGAAACAGGTGTGATTTTTTTACATTTTATTTAACCCAGTATACCCAAAAGTATTATTTGAACATATAACCGATATAAAAATTTATTGAGATATATTATTTTGGTAATGAGTATTTGAAATTCAGGGTATATAGTCTAGTTACATTGCTTCTCAACTCATATTAATTTTTTTTTCTTTTTTGAGACAAGGTCTCGCTATACCACAAACTCCTGGGCTCAAGTGATCATCCCACCTCAGCCTGGTACTACAGGTGTGTGCCACTGTACCCAATAGACTATTCATATTTCAAGTTTGCAGTAGTCACCTGTGGCATGTGACTGTCATATTGGACAGCATAGCCTTAAGATACGTGTACTTTTTTAATATGTGTAAAATACTGCGATAAAATATTTCAAAGGTTTTTCTATAAATGAAGATATTTCTGAGTACAGTTATAAAGGTTCAAATTTAAATTGTATTTTCATCTTTTAGTTTAAGTTTGAATGTGTTCTTTACACACTTGGTTGTTGTTTGTTTGTTTGTTTTTGAGATGGAGTCTTTTTCTGTTTCCCAGGCTGGAGTACAGTGGCACGATCTCAGCTCACTGCAACCTCCGGCTCCTGGGTTCAAACCATTCTCCTGCCTCAGCCTCCCGAATAGCTGGGATTATAGGCACCCTCTACCACGCCCAGCTAATTTTTGTATTTTTAGTAGAGACAGGGTTTCACCATGTTGGCCAGACTGGTCTCAAACTCCTGACCTCAGGTGATCTGCCACACTTGGTTTTTTAATATAATTGTCTAAAAGCTTGAAAAATATGAAGATTTTGGCACTTTACCATTGAATAATCAGAGATTTCCAACTAATTTTAAACAAAACTTTACTACAAAGACTCATTTACCAAAAGAAGGTCATTGTTATTGTAGGAACTAGGTTGGTTTTAGCATAGTTCTTGAGACTCAAGTTTTCTAAAAATCTAGTGTGTACTGTCATGAGATTATATTTTTTAATTCATCGTCAGCTTTGTCAAAATTCTGCAGTTCAGTTACTTTAACTATGGATATATAAAGATATTTGTAAGTTATATAAACTATAACTTCTAAAGGATAGAATGTTTCATTTCTTTGGATGCAGTTATAAATTATATGTGTACCACTACTAGTTCCTAGTAGATTTCTAATTCAATGAGAATGTTATTTTCTTATACAATATGTGTTCCACCAACATTTGTATTACCAATATAAGCCAATAATTTTATCTTCATTGTTGTACTTTTTAAATGACTTTGTTTTGGCAATCACAAAACAATATTTCACCTTCAGTATAATGACCTTGCAAAGTTTTATTTGATTCCATGATTGGATTAGAAAAATTGAACCATTATTGGAATTGATGAATTTTCTATTTGAAGTACTTGATGACACTGCTGTAAAATTAGTGTCTTTTTGTTTGCAAGGTTTTTCTGTTCATGAAGCAACGTATAAACAGCTTTACTTTTTACATATGCACAAAAACGTGGGTGAAATTAATTTGGAAGAGTCATTTAAGTGAAAAGTTATGTGCTACAGATTGATGTGTTAAATGTACCATTTGCAGCTGCACATACTGATTGTCTTTTATGTAAATACTGATGCTTCTTCAGCAGATTTATTTATTTTGGTTTTCATGTGATCAGTGATACCATTCTGGTCCCCACAGAGAATAGTAAATGTCGATATTTTGTGCAAATTAGATGTTCATCATCAACTTTCTTGGAAAAAAAATTGATTCTTAATTTTTTAATTAAGCATGAACTTCCAGTTTTTAAACTCTGATGCAGAAAGGTAAGTGTTACCGAACTGTAAAATATATATAGTTGTAGATTTAGACAATAAATAAAGACACAATTTAAATACAGTGAAGAGAGAATTACTACAACAAGAGTGGTCGAATATTCTGTGTATGCTCTATGACAGAACTGCTAAGCCTTTATTTTCCACATGGATTTAATTTACACCCAGCCATGTTTTATGATGACCCCACCTGGCTACGTTGTGCAGGTTGTGGTATAGACTTTGGAGTAACAGACTAGTAGTATAACAAGTGGCTGGTGGGGACGGGAGAATTGAAAACCTTATCCTACCCGAACCTGAATGGAGTTGGTTGTTCCTAGCCATTTGAGCCTACTTTGTGGGTAAGCACGTGGTTTTTATTAGCAGGTGCCCTTTATGCTGTCCTTGAAAGGGAGGTGTTAGATTGCAGCAGGAAAGGATCAGGATAATACTGGTAATTGCTGATTGTCTTTCCATTTTACCATTTGTTAAAGTGTGAACTCTGTTCACTGCACATACGTCTCACATGTCATTAGAAAATACCAAGACAAGCTGGGCATGGTGGCTCATGCCTGTGATCCCAGCACTTTGGGAGGTTGAGGCAGGAGGATCACTTGATATTGGGAGTTCAAGACCAGTCTGGGCAACAGAGCGAGACTTCATCTCTCTATAAAAAATTTAAAAATTAGCTCTGGTGGCACACACCTGTAGTCCCTGCTACTTGGGAGCCTGAAGCAGGAGAATCATTTGAGCTTGGGAGGTTGAGGCTGCAGTGAGCTGTAATCACACCACTGCACTCCAGCCTGGGCTTGAGAGCGAGACCCCTTCTCTAAAAAAGAGAGTAAAGAAAAGATCAAAACAGAAGATGGAACAAGAAAGTGAAGGCTACCAAATATCTCCTGGCTTATTTTGCTGCAAATATTAATAATGATACTTTTTATTCTTGTTTTGAAATGGAGTTTCGCTCTTGTTGCCCAGGCTGGAGTGCAATGGTGTGATCTTGGCTCACCGCAACCTCTGCCTTCAGGGGTTCAAGTGATTCTTCTGCCTCAGCCTCCCGAGTAGCTGGGATTACAGGGGCCTGCCACCATGCCTGGCTAATTTTTTATATTTGGTTTTTTAGTAGAGACGGGGTTTCACCATGTTGGCCAGGGCTGGTCTCTTCAACTCCCAAACTCAGGTGATCCACTGGCCTTGGCCTCCCAAAGTGCTTGAGCTTATAGGTGTGAGCCACCGCACCAGGCCCACAGTTTTTTCCTGTCATCGGCAGATGTGTCCCAGTTGATACCTAAGTGCATAGAAAGCCGTGGGAAATTGGAAACAGCATTCTTTTGTGGCTACCTCTGGCTTATATTATGTCCTGAGAATATAGTAGGTCCATGTTATGATGTTCAGTCAAATGTTTGAATTTTATGTATCCATAAGTGCTTGTTGAATAATAGCATTTATTGAATGCTGTCAGTATGCTTAAGCACTTTTTATGTGTTATTTAATCTTTACAACAATCTTGTTATAAAGTATTACTATGCCTTTCTTACATGTAAATTTACTGAGGCTTAGAGAAATGAAATAACATTGCCCTGGGTTATAAAGCTAGTAAGTGCATCACAAGAATGGGAATTTGATTACATCTTTCCATTCTGTTTACGTTATAGACATTGTCACTGAAAATTTTGAGTATTAGAAAACCCCACTGACAGTGACAAATAAAGGATTTATCACACAGAACAAGATATCCAGCAGTACACAGTCCAGGCCTGGTATAGCACTTAATTATGTTATCAGAGGCCCTGGGTCTTTTTTTTTTTTTTTTTTTTGACCCCAACGTGATATGAGGTCTTTTAATCTTGCTGCTGTACCATGCTCATTGTGTGACTGTGTCCTCATTATTATGTTTGCAAGATGGCTGCTGCATCTCTGAGCACTGCATCAGTTCCTAAGAAGGTGGAATGGTGAAATGTCTCAAACTTTCTTGGAAGCCCCATTAGGTGACTTGTGTTTCTGTCTCATTGGCTACAATTGAGTTACGTGGCCACCCCTTGCTGCAGTGAATCTAGGAAAGTGAGTAGTATTGATGACTTTTCTGGTATTGTTTTGGATCTTTTCGTTTCTTCAAGTGTACCATCAAAAATCCTGGTATTCTGGCCGGACACAGTGGCTCACGCCTATAAGCCCAGGATTTTGGGAGGCCAAGTCAGGCAAATCACTTGAGGTCAGGAGTTCAAGACCAGCCGGGCATGGTGATGCGCACCTGTAGTCCCAGCTACTCGGGAGGCTGAAGCAAGATAATTGCTTGAACCTGGGAGGTTGCAGTGAGCAGAGATCACACTGCTGTACTCCAGCCTGGGCAACAGAGTGAGACTCCGTCTCAAAAATAATAATAATAATAAATTCTAGTATTCAGAAGTGTGTGACGGCAAAGGCCAAGCATCCTGGGCTGTACACAGTGAGGGAGTTTTTTTAAGTTGGGGGCATTGTAGTCAGATTGTGCTTTAAAGGCATACTCCGATGGCTGTGTGGTAGATTGGGTTGAGGAGTGACCAAATGGAAGCAAGGAGAGACTGTTGAGGAGACTTTTGCAATGGTCTAAGTGAGATTTTAGGGGTCTGAACTAGGAAACTTTTTATAGGAATGAAGAGGAGACTGAAGATTCCAAAAATATATAGGACATCAAGTGGGTAGGACTCAGTGGTTGATTGATTATGGAGACAACGAGAGAGTGAAGAGTCAAAGATGATGGCTCAGGTTTCTCGCAGAAAAAAAAATGGTGCCACCAACAGAGAACAAAAAAGAGTAGAGGAGAAAGTTTAAGTTGGTTACCTTTTTAGACGCAATGAGTCCTGAGGTATCTGGGTTTCCTTCAGGTGCAGATCTTTAGCCACTAACTGGGAAAAGACAGATTTGTTATATGTTAATAAATATATTTTCCTTAATAATTTCCCTTGAGATTTTATTTGCTTTTTGTTGTCCAGAAGTTTCCAACATTTGTGTAGTCAGTGCTGTTCATCTTCATTTATATTTCTGGCTTTAGTTCATAGAGCATTTCTTTTCCCCAAATGATAGAAGTATTTACCACATTTGTTAGCCTTAAATATTGTATTCATCAGGATTTTATTTTGATGAGTAGGATTAAGTAGGTAAAGAAAACAGAAGAGCATTTTCAATTGTTAGAATATGATTAACATGACTTATGTTTCCAAGGTGTGGCATAAAATATGAAATACTGAATTTTTCTTTTAAAAGTACCTCTGACTTTTTTTTATATATATACTTTAAGTTTTAGGGTACGTGTGCACAATGTGCAGATTAGTTACATATGTATACATGTGACATGCTGGTGCGCTGCAGCCACTAACTTGTCATCTAGCATTAGGTATATCTCCCAATGCTATCCCTCCCCCCTCCCCCCACCCCACAACAGTCCCCAGAGTGTGATGTTCCCCTTCCTGTGTCCATGTGTTCTCATTGTTCAATTCCCACCTATGAGTGAGAATATGCGGTGTTTGGTTTTTTGTTCTTGGCGATAGTTTACTGAGAATGATGATTTCCAGTTTCATCCATGTCCCTACAAAGGACATGAACTCATCCTTTTTTATGGCTGCATAGTATAAATCATGCTGCTATAAAGACACATGCACACGTATGTTTATTGCAGCACTGTTCACAATAGCAAAGACTTGGAACCAACCCAAATGTCCAACAATGATAGACTGGATTAAGAAAATCTGACTTTTTTTTTTAATGGTGTTGATGTTTCAGAAATACTCTGCTGTTTGTTTCCGTCGGAATAAAAAAGGCTGGACAAGGTGGCTTGCACCTGTAATCCCAGCACTTTGGGAGGCCGAGACGGGAGGATCTCTTGAGGCCAGGAGTTTGAGACCAGCCTGGTCAACATAGCAAGACCCAGTCTCTACAAAAACTAAAAAAAAAAATTAACCAGGCGCAGTGGTGCGTGCCTGTAGTCCCAGCTGCTTGGGAGGCTGAGGCAGGAGAATTGCTGTAATGGGGTTAAGCCTATGATTTTCAGGTTGCGGTGAGCTATGATTCCACCACTGCACTTGTACTCCAGCCTGAGTAACAGAGCGGGATGCTGTTTCTTTTTTTTTTTCTTTTTTTTTCTTTTCCTTTTTTTTTGAGACAGGCTGGAGTGCAATGGCGCAATCTCGGCTCACTGCAACCTTCACCTCCTGGGTTTTAAGCTATTCTGCCTCAGCCTCCCAAGTAGCTGGGATTACAAACATGCACCACAACATCCAGCTAATTTCTGTATTTTTAGTAGAGATGCGGTTTCACCATGTTGGTCAGGCTGGTCTCGAACTCCTGACCTCAAGTGATCTGCCCGCCTCGGCCTCCCAAAGTGCTGAGATTACAGGCGTGAGCCACTGCGCCCGGCCACTGTTTCAGGAAAAAAAAAAAAAAAAGCCCAAATCTTGTATTTTTTTTATAAATCAAAATTAAAATAGGTATTTCATGTATTCTGACAGCAGGAGGATGCATTAGCACAACAGGCCTTTGAAGAGGCTCGGAGAAGGACACGCGAATTTGAAGATAGAGACAGGTCTCATCGGGAGGAAATGGAGGTGAGAGTTTCACAGCTGCTGGCAGTAACTGGTTAGTACTTTCCCCCAAACTCTCAGGCTGTGTTTGTGATGTTTGTGCATAATGCTTTTTAATAGTTTAATTTTGTCTTTCATTTTTAAAAAGTTGTACTCTCTGACTTTGTATTTATTAAATGTAATTGCTGTAAAGAAATTTATTTTAATTTTAAAGTTGTACATCAATTCCTCATTCATTGGTCTTCATAAAAATCATTTACTATAATAAGGTATATTTTCTCTTAATTCATTTACTCAAAATCTCACCTCTTTTTTTCTTATTTTTCAAATTATTTGTAAAAATCAGCTTATGTTAACATAGATTGCATATTTTTAGAACGTTATTAAAACTTGAGTAATACTACTTTCCATTTTTCTATGAATATTTGTCTTGGTTTTATAACTATAATTGTCAGTCATTTGTGTGATTTTAACTAAAGGAAAATTTAATATTTTCAAACTATTCAAAGAACGGAATTAAACTTTTTCTTTTAACCTTTCTATTGTAAAATACAGAAACAGAAATCAACATTAACAAATCTGTAGCTTCCTTTGCTGGTTTACTTAGGATACATTTTTTAAAATAATAATAATAAATAAATCTATAGCCCAATGAATTACTGTAAGGTTAACATCCTTACAACCACGGTTTGGTCAAAAAATAAAACTTTGAGCCTGAGCAACTCTGTCTCTACAAAAAGTAAGAAAATTAGCTGGGTTTGGTGGCATATGCCTGTAGCTTTAGTCACTTGGTAGGCCAAGATAGGAGAATCACTTGAGCCCTGGAGTTTGAGGTTACAGTGAGCAGTGATTGTGCCACTGTATTCCAGCCTGGATGACAGAGTGAGATCCTGCCTTTAGGAAATAAATAAATAATACATAAATAAACCTTTGACAGCTAACCCCAGCAGCCCCTTCCATATATACATCTAATCATGACTTTCTCATGATTTTTGCTCAAAAGTAATCATTATTTCGATTTTTTTTTTTTTTTTGAGATGGAGTCTTGCTCTGTCGCCCAGGCTGGAGTACAGTGGCGTGATCTCGGCTCACTGCAGCCTCTGCCTCCCAGGTTCAAGTGATTCTCCTGCCTCAGCATCCTGAGTAGCTGGGATTACAGGCGCACACCACCATGCCCGGCTAATTTTTGTATTTTTAGTATAGGCAGGGTTTCACCGTGTTGGTCAGGCTGGTCTCGGACTCCTGACCTCATGATCCACCCACCTCAGCCTCCCAAAATGCTTGGATTGATTATAGGCGTGAGCCACTGCGTCCGGCCCATTATTTCAATTTTTATAGTTAATTTATGTCTTGTATTTCTTTAGTTTTAGTACCCATTGAAGTTTAGTCTTGCCCAGTTTTAAAATTTGAGCTTTTTTCCCCCCACTTTTTTAAATCTACCATGTTGGTTTCTGAATTTTGATGTGTCTTTTAATTGACAATGGAATTTTAATTTTTTTACACAAAATTGTACTCTGCTTTAAACAAACCTCAATTATAAAAATTAATATTCAAAGTATATACAAATTGTTCAGAAATACAGATTTTCTTTAAAAATTGTATTCTAGGGCCAGATGCTATGGCTCACACTTGTAATCCCAGCACTTTGGGAGGCTGAGGTGGGAGGATTGCTTGAGGCTGGGAATTTGAGACCATCTTGGGCAAAATAGCAAGCCCCCATCTCTGCAAAAAATAAAAAATTAGCCAGCATGGTGGCACATGCCTGTTGTCCTAGCTACTCAGGAGGCTGAAGCAGGGGGATAGCTTGAGCCTAGGCGCTTAAGGCTGCAGGAGCTATGATCGTGCCACTGTACTCCAGCCTGGATGACGGAGCAGGATCCTACCTCAAAAAAAAAAAAAAAAAAAGGTATATTCTAGCAAAAATAATCAAGATAAGAACTAATGTGTTTGAAGAAGAGTTGTCAAATGTTACTGTATATCATGCTTCAAGTTTATAAACTTTGTATCAACATGAACATTTCATACAAGAAGAAATAGAAAAAGCACACATTCATCTTTGATAATCAAAATACATTAAAATATAATATATCAACTAAACAGAACCATTTCCAGGTGTTAAAAATCAGTATTAGGTACCTAAGATTGTTAAATTCATGTCCTATATACTTTTGGAATCTACAGACAGTAGAATAGTGGTTGCCGGGATAATGGGGGTTAGTTATTTAAAGAGTATAGAGTTTCAGTTTTGCAAGATGAAGAGAGTTCTAGTTGGTTGCACAACAGTGTGAATGTACTTAACACTACTGAGTGTATGCTTTAAAAATGGCTAAGATGGTAAGTTTTATGATATGTGTATTTTACCACTTTTTTTAAGTTTTTAAGTCAATGTTACATAATGAAGAAAATTTGTGGTTTTTTTCCAAGCACAAAATTATATGTACACTATTGTTTAAATTAAGGTGTGTGTGCATACGTGTGTGTGTGTGTGCATGGGTGCAGACAGTGGCTAAGAGCCCAGACTCTACAGCCAGACAGAAGTCTGAATCTGGCTCTGTCATTTACTTTGTCAGCTTGGACAGCTTACTTCACTTTTCTATGACTGAGTTTCCTCATCTACAAAATAGGAGTAATAATCCTGCCTGTCTCATATGGTCATTGTGAGGATTAAATGAGTAAATACATGTGAAACCACTTTTAGCATATGTGCCACTGACTAGGTGTCAGGTGCTATTATTATTGTTAATATTATTTAAAGTATTACATAAAATTTCTAGTTGTGTTAAAATATATTTACTTAGAATACATTTAAAAATCAAGCCTATTTGGTGGTTAGTGTATGAAATAAATTGTGTGTGTGTGTGTGTGTGTGTGTGTGTCTCTGTGTGTGTGTGTGATGGAATCTCACTCTGTCACGCAGGCTGGAGTGCAGTGGCACAATGTCGGCTCACCGCAACCTCTGCCTCGCGGGTTCAAGCGATTCTCCACCTCAGTCTTCTGAGTAGCTGGGATTACAGGTTCCTGCCAGCACGCCCGGCAAATTTTTGTATTTTTAGTAGAGACGAGGTTTCACCATGTTGGTCAGGCTGGTCTCAAACGCCTGACCTCGGGTGATCTACCTGCCTCAGCCTCCGAAAGTGCTGGGATTACAGGAGTGAGCCACCGTGCCCAGACTTGAAATAAAATTTAATATCTTTTTTTTGGGGGGGGGGTGGGGGGAGATGGGGTCTCACTCTGTTGCCCAGGCAGAAGTGCAGTGGTGCGAACATGATTCACTGTAGCCTCAACCTCGTGGGCTCAAGCAATTCTCCCTCCTTGACCTCCCAAAGTGCTGGAATTACAGATGTGAACCACTGCACCCAGCCTAAAATTTAGTATCTTTTTTTTTTTTTTTTTTTTTGAGACGGAGTCTCGCTCTGTCGCCCAGGCTGGAGTGCAGTGGCGCATTCTCAGCTCACTGCAATCTCCGCCTCCCTAGTTCAAGCCATTCTTCTGCCTCAGCCTCCCGAGTAGCTGGGACCACAGGCGCCTGCCACCATGCCCGGCTAATTTTTTGTATTTTTTAGTAGAGACGGGGTTTCACCGTGTTAGCCAGGATGGTCTCGATCTCCTGACCTCGTGATCTGCCCGCCTTGGCCTCCCAAAGAGCTGGGATTACAGTCTTGAGCCACCGTGCCCGGCTTAAAATTTAGTATCTTTTAGTGATTGCCAGATCTCTTTGTCAGTGAGTTAATTAATCTAATGGGCTGATAGCAGCTGAAGATGTCCCCAAGAATACTTGTTAGCTAAGAGAAGAAAATGGAGGGATATATGTGATTCTTGTTTTCTTTGATGCTGTTATAATTCTTGTGATTTTCATATATGTGAATACAAGACTTCCACACCATGCCCTTTCTTTCGGTATCTGTAAAATTTAGAAGCTTTAAAATGTATAATGTACATTTGTTACATTTCTGAACCTTTTTGCTCATGCTCTTTGTTCCCTGATGTAGAATGTTCTTTTCTGTCCGTCAAGGCCCAACCTGAATGTTGTCATTAAATGTCAGGCCTTTCCTCAGTCTTCTTAGTCATAATCATAAAGCCCTTCCATTCTGTAGCACTTTTTATTTCTACTAGTGTTCTTATTGAACAACATGTTGAAACAATTATAAACATTTGTGCCCTCCACTTTATGGCAATCCCATGAGATGGAGCCCCTGATTTTTGTGTCTTCCACATTACCTACCACAATCCTTTGTACACTGCTTAGTTGTTCATTGGATATCTTCAAAAAATAGCCCCTATCCTGCCTTTCTGAAAACTAGAATTATAGGAGAGCCTGCTATGATAGTTCATGTAGATAATACATATTAATGGTCTCTGGAAAGATTCTAAATATTTATAATCTGTTGGTTTATATTAACTAGTTAAGTAAAGTAATAAACCCCAAATGTGTTGGTCTTTATTCTGCATTAGGGACTGAGAAATATATAGATGAAAATGCATTGTTTCTGTCTTTGATCAGCTATCAGTCTTGAGGGAAAATGATGGATAAACAGATCATTGCAGTGTACTTTAGCAACCACCATACATAATGGAGGTTCAAAAGGGACAGCAGCAGTGTAGAGGAAGCTTAAGTCTGCCTCTGCTTGGGAAATTCACAGGATAGTATACTTAGAGGGATTTGAAGGAAGAGTGTGTTTTGCCAGCTGGACAAGTTGGAGAAAGCATTCTAGGCAGGACAAACAGTGTATGCAAAGGCATGGAGGAGTAAGGAGGAGTAAGAGAGCCTGCCAAGTCAAGAGAGAGTGATTGGTCAGTATTTCTGGAGCAAGCTAACATGGCTTTAAATGAATATAGGAATCATTTTCTAAAAAGTGCTCTTCAGCTACATTATATTTGGAGATTAACTATTTGACAATTAATGGAACAACTGTTGAAAGCTTTTGTATGTATTTTGCTTTACATAAAACTCTAGATTAATTGACTAAGAATTTTCTATTCTAAATTGTGGTGGCTCACACCTTTAATCTCAGCACCTTGGGAGGCTGAGGGAGGATTGCTTGAGCCCAGGAGTTCAAGACCAGCCTGGGCAACACAGCAAGACTTTGTCTCTACAAAAAATTTAAAAACTAGCTAGGCATGGTAGCATGTGCCTGTGTTCCCAGCTACTTGGGAGGCTAGGTAGGAGGATCGCTTGAGCCCAGGAGGTCAAGGCTGTAGTGAACTATGATTGTGACACTGCACTCCAGCCTGGGCAACAGAGCAAGACCCTGTCTCCCTGACCCCACAAAAAGAAATAAATACATTGTTAATTTGGTTTTTCTAATTTAAAATGTTGGAAGAATATTTTGGTATGTGAGTTTATATGTATATATGAACAGAAATATAGTCTGTTGATAGAAGTGTCACATAATTTGTTGCTCAGATAGATTGTTTCTACTTGTTTTTTTGTCAGTGATTGAGAGCATGGGCTTTGTAGTCAGGCCTAGTTGAGATTCCTGCTCTGTCACTTGCCTCAAGAGCCCTAATTTTCTCACAGAATTTGAGTATTAAATGGGAAAATGCTTGTAAAGCACTTAGTATGATGCTTGGTATGTGTATGCCTACAGTAAATAATAGCTCTGAAGTACTTTTTAGCACTAAAAGCTCCACCATAATGCTGGTGCCAGTTAATTGAATTATTTGGCTAACAAGAACATCCTTTTAGTTCTCTGAAGTGTATCAAGGCACTTTCCCTGCATTATGACCTAGAGCATAGAGAAAAGAGTTACATTTTCATCAATGATTTAAGATCCTGTAGTCCCTTATGGCAGTAATTTAAAACATCAGTTCTTGTAGAGAACTGTCATCTGGAAAATTGGGCTGGAATCTGACTCCAGCACATGCACTGGCAGTCACATAGGGGAGTTTGGGGTTTGTGTGTCTTTTGACACTTAGCGTGTATATATTTTGCTTCTTTGTCTTTTTTTTCCATCCATAAAAAATTCCTAATGTCACCTTATTTTCTTGCAGTTTACCTTCTTTTTCCTAAAAAGAGAATATTGGAGAAAAATGTTGTTTCCCCTCTGTGATTCAGATTATCTTTAGAGATTCAAACATCATCTAATCTAACATTATTACAGTTGATAAAACTGAGAGTCTCCAAAAAATTAATTGACTTGCTCTCCCTCAAATATTTGGTTAATGGAAGAAACAGTGAGTATTTAAACCAGTTTCCTAACCAGGAGGCCTGCACAAATACAGCTTAGCGCTGGGAAATTAATTTCCACACCACCCGTAAAGATGCTTAAGCTGAAAAATAAAATCTGCCAGGAGAGATTAAGAACCGTTTTGCCTGGAATAGAAAAGGCTGAGGCAGAAAAGAAAAATAATGGTTCTAGTGGGTGGTCCTGATGCCTGACTGGAGAGGAGGGCCAGAGAACAGTGGTAACTCGTGGGTGGCAGCAAGTCAGTAAACGGCCTGTGGAAGCTTGAGATCCTAGCAGCACAGAGGCTTAGGGATGTCCTCCACTGTTTGGATAACTTCTGAGGCGTCCAGCCCTGCCATGCTAAACTTGTAACAGTGGTGCTCGTGAGTATTTAATCTATGTGTAAGGTTAAGATTACTAAGGGGGGAAGCAGAACTCCAAGTGGTTGGTGGCCCAAGGGGTTTTGATTTTCAACAGTGTCTTTTAACCTGAAACTAGTTATAAAATTCCTTGAGCATTCTTCCATTTCACCATGTGTAAAATTTAGAAAGTTTTCGATCCTTCATGATAGGATTTAGTGTTTTCTTTTTCTCATTTTTCTGGAACAGCCTATTTCAGTAGTACAATATTTTCTTTACCTTTCAGAGGTAATGGCAGATTATCATTAACTTGAAATGAGAAACTATAGTGAAATGAAGAAGCATTGTTTATGTTAGTAACCTTTACCAAATACTCTTGTCATTGATATACATTAAAATGATATACATAAGGTACACAGTACTGTGTATAATATCTTACTCTCTGGGTATTTTTCCTACTCTGTGGGTAATTTTTGTTTAAATGTGCATAGTCATTCTCTAGTAGAATATGTAAGAAACTGGAACTAGAAACTATGGGGGAGAACCAGGTACCTGGGGGACAAAATAAGCAAATTATTATTTTTCACTGTGTATCTTCTGTACCTTATGAATTTTGTATCATTAATTATTTAGAAAAAAATAAAATTTGCTTTCAGTATTACACAGAATAATGAAAACAGAAGATTCTAGACCTTGCTATCTCTATTCTCTGGCATATAGGCTGTTTTTTATGTGAAACCCTTCCTCCAGTTGAAATTGTATGCAGAGCCCCACTGTATAAAATAGTTTTTTTAAAAGGCACTGCTCTGGGCAAAGCCAGGGTAGGGATTGTTCTGGTCTCCCTCTGGTGTCCCTGGGGGTGTTTTTACGGAACCCAGTGGGTGGCAGAACATAATGAGGACTCTGGATGTAGTGGAATGAGCACAAGGTTTTGCATCCCGGCTCCACTACTTGTTGCCATATAGCATTGAGAAAGTTGCTTATTCTCATTGAGCCTCATCAGTAAAAACTCCCTCCCAGGTTGTTGCAGAGCTCAGTATCTGAGGCTTAGAATGGGGACTCAGTGGAAGCCAGTTTCTTTACCCCTTCTTTCTGTGTACTTGGCTCACAGTATATCTGGAGTGGCAGGAAAACAGTAAAAGTAGTCATATCCTAACTTTAGACTATGAAAGTCGAAGATACTATTTTGCCAAGCTATTTTAGATTCTGGTGTTTTTTGTTTGTTTGGTTGGTTGGTTTGGTTTTTTAAAACAACCAGTAAAGGATTTTGGACTTTTCTTGGCTCTGTTGGAGGCTACCAGTTACTGTGGGGATTGAGTAGTGACTAGAAGTGGGTATGAAGAGAACTTCCCATGTTCTGGTAATGTTAGTTCTTGACCTGGGTGCTAGTTAGGTGGGTGTGTTCGCTTTGTGAAAATTCTTCATTACATACTTAACAATTTGGGCACTATTCTGTACTTGTATAAAAAGAAGGCTTTTTAAAATAAAAAATAATCACAGACGTTACTTTTGTGAAATGCTCTCCATTGGCATCTGTTGCTATATAGAAGCATCCTAGCACCTTTTCTGTCTGAGAATCCTTCCTTGATCTGAAAATGTTGACATGTTTCCCATGACCTTTCTTTTTGGGGTATATATGTCTATAACTAATTCAAATGTCTTTTGTGAAGGAAGATTGAGGTTAATAAAGGACAGATTTCATGCTCTGATCATAGTTGAGTTAGAAAGATAGCAACTTGTACACTAGTCTCTGTTTCCAGAGACTGCCTTCAACTTGATTGGCCTTTTGACCTAAAACTGTAATATAGCACTCTTGGCTTTTAACTCAGCTCCAAGGTGACAGGGTGCTTAAAGATATTTTCTCTATTATCTTAAAAATGCCTACATTTGGTTAGATTATAAAGTGGCAGCAAATAAATGGTTGTCTTTAATGTCAGAGAATGGGTAAATTATTGTTTATCCTACTATGAGCAGTTTTAATACAATTCAAATCATAGAGTTTTATGTGGAAACTATTTGGAAATAAAAACAGGCAAAAAGTTTTATGTGGTTTTTGTATTTGTATTTTGCATAGTTTTGGGGCCTTCAATTCTGTGTGGTCCAAGAAAAAAATCTCAGCCTCTATTTATTTTAAATTTCCGAAGACTTCAGTTTTCAAATTATTTAACTCTACCAATATTCTTTCTTGTGTACGGATAAATCAGCATGAGAATATGTCTGTGCTAGGCCTTCCTGGGTTGTGTTTTGGGTAGTGGCAGTAGATGAGAATGAACTGGGAGTATGAACTCAGACTGAGAATGAGAATCGGAAGAAGATTAATGAAGGAGGAAAAGGATACGAAATCTGACTTCCCCCACTACCAGAGGAAGAGAGTCTTGGTTCTCTATCAGAGGAGCAATAGACTTTATTAAGATTTATTTTTGTTTTAGCCTTGTTTTAGTTTCTAAAAATTATTCTATCTGCAGGATATGGATTTTTCAACATTTGAATAGTTATTTGAAAAGTTCATAAATGGAAATGGGAAGTGATGAGCAGCTTTGTTATAATAACAGCATCATGAGTGCATCCTATGTGCCAGGCAGTGTACATTATAATTTTGGCTTTATATTTGATCTTTAAATGCTCTTGTAAGTTACCTCTTCATTTTGAGGAACCGAGGCTAAGAGAGGATAAGAAACTTGCCTAAGGTGACATAGCTGAAGTGGTAGGGCCATCATGGTCCAAGCCCAGAAATGCAGATTATTCCCACTATTTCATTTTAAAATGTTACTTTATATTTGAAGTTTTCCTTAGGTTGCATACTTTGTAAGAACTATATTTTTTGACATGCCTGTTGGAACAGCTCTCGCAGTCTGCTCATCTGACAGATGTTTATAATTGCTGACTTTTTTTTACCGTTTTTAAAATTTTTTTTTAATTTTACTTTAAGTTCTGTGATACATGTGCAGAATGTGCAGGTTTGTTACATAGGTATACCTGTGCCATGGTGGTTTGCTGCATCTATCAACCCATCATCTAGGTTTTGTTGTTGTTGTTGTTGTTTGTTTGTTTGTTTGTTTTTTGAGGCAGAGTTTCGCCTTTGTTGCCCAGGCTGGAGTGCAATTGCACGATCTCGGCTCACCACAACCTCCACTTCCCGGGTTCAAGCGATTCTCCTGCCTCAGCCTCCCAATCATCTATGTTTTAAGCCCTGCATGCATTAGGTATTTTTCCTAATGCTCTCCCTCCCCTTCCCCCCTACCCCTCGACAGGCCCCTGTGTGTGACGTTCCCTTCCCTGTGTGTGATGTTCCCCTCCCTGTGTCCATGTGTTCTAATTGTTCAACTCCCACTTATGAGTGTGAGCATGCAGTGTTTGGTTTTCTGTTGGCTATGTTAGTTCTCTGAGAATGATGGCTTCCAGCTTCATCCATGTCCCTGCAAAGGACATGAACTCATTCTTTTTTATGGCTGCTTTTTAACCTTTTTAATGAGTTTGGGGAAAGTGCATTCCTTTCTCTCATGTTGGGACTTAAAATTTGTGCTTTGTGTCTCCTCCAGACTTAGCAATAGGGAGAACTAGCAGTGACTAAGGAGGCTGACATTAATGCCAATTGTAAGTTAAAGGCTCATCTTTTCCATAGGTCTGATTCTGTGTTCTGACTCTGCCTCCAACTATGTTACTTGGGGGAAATTACTTAACCTTAGTCTTAGGCTGTCATCTGCACAATGAGAGTTGAATCAGATCTCTCAAGTACTTTGCCACTCTAAAATTCTATAATTCTGTATTCAGAATTTTATTTTTCTCCCTTCCTTCCCCCTGAATTTTATTTTATTTTTTTTAGAGACAGGGTGTCATTCTGTCACCCAGGCTAGGTTACAGTGGTGCAATCTTTTTTTTTTTTTTTTTTTTTTTGAGATAAAGTTTCACTCTGCTGCCCAGGCTGGAGTGCCGTGGCCAGATCTCGGCTCACTGAAACCTCTGCCTCCTGGGTTCAGGCGATTCTCCTGCCTCAGCCTCCCGAGTAGCTGGGATTACAGGTATGCACCACCATGCCTGAGTAATTGTTATATTTTTAGTAGAGATGGGGTTTCACCGTGTTGGCCAGGCTGATCTCGAACTCCTCACCTCAGGTGATCTGCCCGCCTTGGCCTTCCAAAGTGTGGGGATTACAGGCATGAGCCAAGTGGTGCAGTCTTATAGCCCACTGCAGCCTTAATATCCTGGGCTCAAGCAGTTCTTGCCTCAGCCTTCCAAGTAGCTGGGATTCCAGCCACGTGCTACCATGCCCAACTAATTTTTAAAAATGTTTTTTAGGGGCAGGATCTCACTGTCACTCAGGCTGGTCTTGAACTTCTGGGATCAAGTAATTGTTCCACCTCAGCCTCCCGAAGTGCTGTAAACTGTAGGCGTGAGCCACCATGCCCAGCTGTTCTTTTAGCCAAGTATCAAACAAAAAGTGAATACTACAGTATCTGGACATAGTACATACTGAATAAAATATAGTTGTTTTTAATTGTTAGGGAATTTTCCCATGAAGAGTTTTCAGCAGTTTTTTTTTTTTTTTTTGAGATCTCAATATTAAAAGAATGGAGATCAACCAGGAAATTTTCTTCATTCTGGATACCCCCTCCTCGTGGCTGTTTCTGCATAGCTCTGACCAGTAGGGAAAACTCAAGCTGCTGGTGTCTGTTCTTTCGTCTCATTTGGAGTCATCTCATGACTGCCGCCTAGCAACTCTATTTGCCTTGTTCCTGGGAGATGATATACTGAGAGAAAACAGGAGAGCAACTGGTAGTAAGAGGTCTGTAACATAAGGTTGAGATTAATTCTTCATAAATACTAAGAACAGATTTGTGCTCTGAAATCAGACTCATGGATGTGTGCTTTATATTAAAACCCCAATTCTGAAATAACTGTTACTACAAGGTTAGAATCAAGGCCCTATGACTGAGGAGAAGGAAACTAGAAATTACAAACTTTGTGCTTTTAGGATGATGGAGTTCAGAGTTTCTTTGCCATCATGTAGTATAGTTTACCCATAGAGGAAATCCTTCAAAAACCTTCATTAGAAAACTGCCACAGTAAGAAGTCCTGCTTCTTAAAGCAGCTGCTTATTCAGCTGTTAAGTTCTACTCCTATGGAAGCTATTTTACTGAACCTAAATCTGTTTCTGTATTTGTTTCCTTCATATGACGGTCAATACATCTTCCCTTCTAGCATTAAATGTCCTCCCAGATCTCTCATTCTTCCCTCTTCTGCTCTCATTTGTACTGTTAGACTTCCTCCCTCTTTTTTTTTTTTTTTTTTTTAAGAGATGGGGATCTCACTATGTTGGCCGGGGTGGTCTTGAACTCCAGGGCTCAATCAATCCTTCCACCTAAGCCTCCAAAGTGCTGGAATTACTAGTGTGAGCCACCGTGTCCGGGCCCCTCATTTTTGTTCCTACTCTTGACTCTTCATCACAGTGTCTTTCCTTACATCTTCCTCAGTGCCTTCACAATGTAAATAGAAATGAAACCCACAAATAATAGCAAGACAACTTTTCTTTACTCCTGTTCTCTGTGCTTTTATCAAAAATGTAATATTTTAAACAAATCCATGGCTATTTCTGTGCAGCTGTGACCAGTAGGGAAAACTCCAGCTGCTGATGACTGTGCTTTGTCATATATTTGGAGTAATCCCATTATTATTAAAATAATTTGAAAATTATTTTTGCCCCAAGACACAAAAGCTGAAATACTCTTTTCACAAAGTATTATTGGTAGGTTAGTAGTGATTTATAAATATATAATTAGGATTGATTTTTCTCAGTGTTTCTTCATTGCTTGGCCCCTTTCTAACCTTCATTGACTGAAAGCAGATGTTTGTATCACCATC
The DNA here is from genome assembly GCF_028858775.2 of Pan troglodytes. Taxonomy (NCBI): domain Eukaryota; kingdom Metazoa; phylum Chordata; class Mammalia; order Primates; family Hominidae; genus Pan; species Pan troglodytes. The sequence continues at coordinate 65,140,959 of NC_072416.2, forward strand.
TCTGATTTTGCAGAATTGATCTGTCCTTACACTGCATTTAGCATTGATTGTGTATGGAACATAAATTGCTTTTCTGATGCATATGTATTCCATAGCTCTTTGAATTTGTGACTGTGCACTATAACCTATTTAATTGAAAAGAATGTGCTAAAATTTAGTCATTGTCCATTCTGCTAACAAAAGCAGTTAAAACATGCTAGAGAAATATATCAGAATTTTAAGAAAGAGGCCGGATTTGGTGGCTCACGCCTGTAATCCCAGTGCTTTTGAGAGGCTGAGGCAAGAGGATCACCTGAGGTCAGGAGTTCAAGATCCGGCTGACCAACATGGTGAAACCCTGTCTCTACTAAAAGTAAAAAAAGTTAGTCGGGCATGGAAGCGCATGCCGGCTACTCAGGAGGCTGAGGCACGAGAATTGTTTGAACCTGGGAGGCTGAAGTTACAGTGAGTTGAGATCAGGCCATTGCACTCCAGCCTAGGCAACAAGAGCAAAAGTCTGTCTCAAAAAAAAAAAAAAAAAAAAAAGGCTGGGCACGGTGGCTCACGCCTGTAATCCCAACACTTTGGGAGGCTGAGGTGGGCTGATCACGAGGTCAGGAGATTGAGACCATCCTGGCTAACATGGTGAAACCCCGTCTCTACTAAAATACAAAAAATTAGCCAGGTGTGGTGGTGCGTGCCTGTAGTTCCAGCTACTTGGGAGGCTGAGGCAGGGGAATTGCTTGAACCCAGGAGGCAGAGGTTGCAGTGCACCAAGATTGCATCACTGCGCTCCAGCCTGGCGACAGAGCAAAGCTTTTTGCTCAAACAACTGGTAAAATGGAGTTGCAGTTATCTAACATAGGAAAACTGTTGCTACTTGGGAAGGTGAGGCAGGAGGATCACTTGAGCCCAGGAGTTTGAGGCTGTAGGGTGCTATGTTTGTGCCTGTGAATAGCCACTGCACTCCAGCCTGGGCAACACAGCAAGACCTCATCTGTTTTTTTTTTTTTTTTTTTTTTTTTGGAGACAGAGTTTCCCTCTTGTTGCCCAGGCTGGAGTGCAACAGCGCAGTCTCGGCTCACCACAACCTCTGCCTTTCTGGTTCACGCGATTCTCCTACCTCAGACTCCCGAGTATCTGGGAATACAGGCGCATGCCACCACACCCAGCTAATTTTTGTATTTTAGTAGAGATGGGGTTTCGCCATGTTGGCCAGGCTGATCTCGAACTCCTGACCTCAGGTGATCCGCCCACCTTGGCCTCCCAAAGTGCTGGGATTACTGGCATTGAGCCATTGCACCCAGCCGACCTCATCTCTTTAAAAAAAAATAAGTTAATTCAGCTGGGCATGGTGGCTCACGCCTGTAATCCCAGCACTTTGGGGAAGCTGAGGTGGGTGGATCACTTGAGCCCAGAAGTTCGAGACCAGCCTGGCCAACATGGCAAAACCCCATCACTACTAAAAATATTTTAAAAATTAGCCAGGTGTGGTGGTGCATGTCTGTTCTCCCAGCTGCTTGGGAGGCGGGGCAGGAGAATGACTTGAACCTGGGAGGCGGAGGTTGCAGTGAGCTGAGATTGCGCTACTGTACTCCAGCCTGGAAAACAGAGCAAGACTCTGTCTCAAAAAAAAATAATAATAATAAAATAATAATAATAATTAGTTAATTCATGGAAAGTACTTAGTACCACATTCTGGATACAAACAGATATTTGTGCTTGGCCAACATTTGGAGGCAGTAAAGAAAGCTTATAGAATAACCACATATTAGAACTTGTGAAGGAGAAAATATACATATATATACATATATATATATATATATATATATATATATATATATATAGTCTCTCTATTAAGTAATTTACCATAAGGGGTTTAAATAGGAATGTTGACTCCAAAGTGAATCTTGAAATCTTGGTGTTTATAATTGTCAAGCCTCTTTTTTTAAAATAGATTTGGTCAACAGGAAGTATTTTTTTCTAATTTTTATTTTATAGACCTAGTCAAGCTTCTTAATTGTTAAATATTGTTATAACAATACATCTGGGCCGGGCGCGGTGGCTCACTCCTGTAATCCCAGCACTTTGGGAGGCCAGGGCGGGTGAATCACGAGGTCAGGAGATCAAGACCATCCTGGCTAACACAAAGAAACCCCATCTCTACTAAAAATACAAAAAATTAGCTGGGTGTGGTGGTGGGCGCCTGTAGTCCCAGCTACTCGGGAGGCGGAGCTTGCAGTGAGCCAAGATCGCGCCACTGCACTCCAGCGACTCCATCTCAAAAAAAAAAAAAAAAAATACATCTGAGTCGTACATGGTGGCTCATGCCTGTAATTCCAGCACTTTGGGAGGCCAAGACAGGCAGATGGCTTGAGCCCAGGAGTTCCAAGACCAGCCCTGGCAACATGGTGAAACCCTGTCTCTACAAAGAATACAAAAATTAGCCAGGTGTGGTGGCGTGTGCCTGTGGTCACAGCTACTCAAGAGGCTTAGGTGGGAGAATCGCTTGAGCCGGGGAGGCAGAGGTTGCAGTCAGCAGAGATTGTGCCACTGCACTCCAGTCTTGGTGACAGAGTGAGACCCTGTCTCAAAAAAACAACAAACAAAAAAATACATTTGGGGCCGGGCGTGGTGGCTCATGCCTGTAATCCCAGCACTTTGGGAGGCCGAGGCGGGCAGATCACCTGAGGTCGGAAGTTCGAGACCAGCCTAACCAACGTGGAGAAACCCCCGTCTCTACTAAAACTACAAAATTAGCTGGGCGTGGTGGCGCATGCCTGTAATCCCAGCTACTGAGGAGGTTGAGGCAAGAGAATTGCTTGAACCCGGGAGTTGGAGGTTGCAGTGAGCTAAGATTGCGCCACTGCACTCCAGCCTGGGCAACAAGAGTGAAACTCCGTCTCAAAAAAAAAAAAAAAAAAAAAAAGCATCTGGGAATATAAGTGCACCCAGGACTCTAATTTTATATTTCTGTTTTGAACATATGAGACAATACTTTATCCATAATAAAGTGCTACATTTTTCAGTCATATAATTAGTAGAACATATACTTCTCTGTGACTCAGTTTTTTTATTTGTAAAATAGAGATAAATAATAGCACTTATGTCATAGGTTGTTGGGAGGGATTAAATTAGTTCTAGCCAGGTCCTATGGCATGTACCCATAGTTCTAGTTACTTGGGAGGCCGAGTGAGGCAGGAGGATTGGTTGAGTCCAGGAATTTGAGGCTGTAATGTGCTATGTTCGTACCTGTGAATAGCCGCTGCAGTCCAGCCCGGGCAACATAGCAAGACCCCATCTCTCTAAAAAATTATTTAATTCATGGAAAGTACTTACAACAGTGCCTGCAGACAGCTGATACTCAATAAATGTCAGCTATTACTAAAAGGAAGAGTTTGCTTCTAAGGCACTTGGCTAATGTGTTAAAGTTAAATCCTCTTTTTCCAAAACTGTAAATATAGATTTGTTGTGGGGTTTTTTGTTTGTTTGTTTGTTTTTTGAGATGGAATCTCACTTATGTCGTCCAGGCTGGGGTGCAGTGGTGCGATCTCAGCTCACGGCAACCTCCACCTCCCAGGTTCAAGGGATTCTCATGCCTCAGCCTCCCAAGTTGCTGGGATTACAGGTGCTGCCACCATGCCTGGCTAATTTTTTTGTATTTTTCATAGAGACAGGGTTTCACCATTTTGGCCAGGCTGGTCTCGAACTCCTGACCTCAAATGATCTGCCCGTCTCAGCCTCCCAAAGTTCTGGGATTACAGGCATGAGCCACTGCGCCCAGTGCTAGATTTGTTGTTATTTCTTATGTAGTACATATTTATGGTGATTTTCTTTTGAATAAAAATGATTTTTATTCTTGATTTTTAAGGAAACTTTAGTAAAATATGTCAGATATAATTTTAATTGGTTTTTTTTTTTGCCTGTTACATGTGACTATATTGGTTGAAAACTTTTTAGTTATGAAGTTTTTCTGTGTGCTACTGTCTTGTATTTTGTATATCTAGTATTTTGATTGTCAAAACACTTTTTGACCCCAAATTATGATTTTGTCATTGCAGGCAAGAAGACAACAAGACCCTAGTCCTGGTTCCAATTTAGGTGGTGGTGATGACCTCAAACTTCGTTAATTAATAGCACAGCAGATGTGTGCTGCCCATCTTTACATACACATTGCTTCTAGTTGGCAGAAATAATTGATTAAAAGACCAGAAACTGTGATAACTGGAGGTACTACGGTCTATTTCTCAACCTTAGGCAGTAATAGACATCACAAACTGCCATGGTTTTGCACTATGATTATAATACCTGCATTTCTAATTTTTTAAGCATGTAGCCAGTAATAATTTGAAGTTTTTTTTCTATGCAAGCTTACCTTGTTGGCATTATTTTAGGGAGTTGAAACTATCAACTGTAAAGCTCCTTTTCTTCCACTTTAATTTAAAAGTTCATGTCATTTAAAAACAAGTCAAGAAATTAAAATTGTATCAGAGGGTTTTCTCTAATCATTTTTTCTATTTTTTTTTTTGTACTTCTAGATGTTTTGGTTATACAGCTTCATTTTAGATGAGCATTCTTATTTTTTGTTTTGTTTGCCCCATTTCCTTTTGTGTTTTTATAGTCTATAGCATTTTAAAACTGCTGATGTTGTTTGCATTATTTACAGGCTAAAAACTTAGTAGCATAGAGCTGTCTGCCACAGCCTTCTGACAAAGTTTACAGTTATTAAAGTTGCAGTATCCTTTTAAATGCTAGTAATCAGCACTCTTTCTTTTTTTTTTTTTTTTTTTTTTTTTTTTAAATAGAGACAGGGTCTCGCAGTGTTGCCCAGGCTGGTCTCGAACTCCTGGCATCAAGCGATCCTCCTGCCTCAGCCTCCCAGAGTACTGGGATTACAGGCTCTTTCTTTTTAAACATAAAAGTTTTAAATTGGTATTAACTCTGTACTCTGCCCCAGATTGTTTTAGCTTCTGTTCTGTAATCATGAGTTTGGTTGGAGATATTCTCCATAGATGATCTTCTACTGAAATGCCTAAAGAAGTCACAGGCTGGCTTCTGTTTTATTCAGGGATTTTTTTAAAAAGTCAATCAGAAAAGGGATACTGGAGCTTCTTCATGTATGTAACAGCATATTAAACTGGAGACAGTGATGAATCAGCTACAAAGGTAATATTGTATTAAAATCATGTTTAAGATAGCTGCTTTTATGTGTATTTTATATTGCATGCTTTTGTAAAAACATGCTGGGTGATGAAAGATTAGTTTTAGAGAGAAAATGTTCATCTGTGCAGAGGATGCATTTTCTTCCATTAATTCTGGAAAAAACATTCACAGTTATATATATGGTATTTTGCAAAAGGACTATTAATAGAACCTTTTGAGATGAATTAATGTAAGAATATTTTTTAAATAGGCTTACTGTCAAATTGCAACTTTTTTTTTAGATACAGACTGGAAAAAAGTGCTAAGTCTTTTGGCACCTCCTTACAAATATTTTTCATGGTCACATTTATTAAATGTTACTACATTTCTGAATTTTTGAAAAATGTATTTTATCATTAAATGGCATTATTTTAAAGGATGAAAAACTGACACAGTCAATTCAGAAAATGGACTGAAGTCTGAATAAGGTCATTGCATTTAAAAAGCATATAACTGTACTTGACTGATGAGGGAGGTGTTACTTTCATTGTATATAGGTCTTATTTCATAAACAGATATCCTGTATCGAATAAAAGTATTTGTTATATATTTGAAGTTATGCATGGAAAGGAGTGTGTTTAAATTGTTACAAACAATAATGCGTCATTAAAGGCCATGCTGATCTTGCATAACTATAAGTACTATGAATGAATTTGGTTGGTTTTGGTGTTGTACAGCTCACATGTTTACACACTCAGTGCCCTAATTTCCCCTGAGGGAATCGCTTTTTAAGTGATCCTTACAGTGGTGTTTTATGTTACTTTATTACAGAGCTCCTTGGTTTTTTACTTCTGCACTTAAATTTTTTTAAATAACATGATGATGGTACATTTTCCTCTATTGTCTAGCTAAGGGCTTTCGGTCCACCAGTAAATAAGATCAAATGCTCTTAAATGTTCCTGTTACCATCCTAATGTAAATACTGGATTTTCCTGTCATTTAGCACCGTGCTGCTTCTGTCTGTCTTAATGCTGGCATTAAGATCATGAGCCCTTTTTCTCCAGTAGTACAGGCTTTGAAAACTACTTCTATTAAGTTATTGATGCAATTTGATATTTTTTCATAATCTATATTTAAACAAAATTACATCATTGCATCATCTTTTCTAAATTCATCTCCATTAAAACTTGCCTTAAGCTACCAGATTGCTTTTGCCACCATTGGCCATACTGTGTGTTTGTTTGTTTAATTTACTTTCACAATAAACTTCTGTGTAGTAAAAACAGGGTCTTGGCTCTTTCTTGACCTAACCCAGTAATTTCTAAGAAAGCAACAACAGTGGCATCTAGTGGTAATTTCTGTTGATTCCAAAGAAGACTACTTTAAATATAGGTATCACAAGGTATACAAATCCCCCAGTGTATATTATGGTTTTCAAGAAATCTGGCTTGATTTACCCATCCTGTGAGATATGACCATAAAGTAGTGATGTTGGGAGAAAGAATTTTAAATTACACATCCAAATTAGTTCCATCTTTCAAGCTAGTTGTTTTGGAAATATACAGCCGTTTTGATTGTGCTGGTGTTATATCAAACATTCTTAAGACTCCTGGCATTTTCCTACAACAGAAAAGTAAGCCCTTTTCCTTGAAAGTATGCCTTAAGCTTGACACATAATAAACAGATTTACTCATTAACCACAAGACTTACTGCAAATGACAAAAATGCCTTTAAATTCTGAATTGACACCATTAAGGGAAATTCCAAAGAGTAGGATTCATGCTCTGAGAGTTAATTTCAAAAAATTGAGCAGTAACAGCATGGTTTTAGTAAGTATATCACTTCTAGAAACATAATTGGATATGCTAGCTCGGGGCTGCTTGGTGAAAAATATCTTACTTGATTTATGCCTCATTTGGCAATGAGGAGCTTTTCAATCTATAAACCATTGTATTATCCATAACACATTACCCCAAAACTTAGCAGCTTAAAACAGTAAATACGTATTATCCCACAGGTGAGTCACAAATCTGGAAGTAGCTAAGATCAGTGGTTCTGGTTCAGAGTTCCTCATAAGGTTAGAGTCATCCTGGGCTACAGTCATCTCAAGGATTGGCTGGATGAAAGATCCCCTTTCAAACCCACTAATGTGGTCACTGACTGGCCTCGGTTCTTTGCAGCTTGCTAGATAAAAGGCAGATGTTCCTTGCTAGATGTTGGACAGAGACCTCCTTCCATTTCATGCCTAGCTGGGTCTTTCCATAGGACAGTGCACAGCAGGGTAGCTGGCTTCCCCCAAGGCAAGTGATCCAAGAGAGTGCACACCCAAGTTGAAAGCACAGTCTTTTTTTTTTTTTTTTTTTTTTTTTTGAGATGGAGTCTCGCTCTGTTGCCTAGACTACTGGACTGCAGTGGTGCAATCTCAGCTCACTGCAACCTCCGCCTCCCGGGTTCAAACATTTCTCCTGCCTCAGCCTCCCACGTAGCTGGGATTACGGGTGCCCATAACATGCCCGGCTAATTTTTGTATTTTTCATAGAGACGGGGTTTCACCATGTTGGCCAGGCTGGTCTCAAATTCCTGACCTCAAGTGATTCGTCCGCCTCGGCATCCCAAAGTGCTGAGATTACAGGTGTGAGCCACCATGCCCAGCCAAAAGCACAGTCTTAGAACTGAATCATGGGCTGCCATATTGTATGTTAGAATCAAGTCACTGGGTCTGGTCCACACTCAAAGGGGGAAGAATATTAAGCTTCATCTGTTGAAGGCGGGGATGTCAAAGCATTTGTGGACATCTTTCTAAACCACCATGGTGATATTACCAAATATACGTAACTGAGTATAAGATACCTTTGGTGTTTTGCCGGGCGCGGTGGCTCACACCTGTAATCCCAGCACTTTGGGAGGCCGAGGCAGGCAGATCATGAGGTCAGGAGATCGAGACCATCCTGGCTAACGGTGAAACCCCGTCTCTACTAAAAATACAAAAAATTAGACGGGTGTGGTGGCGGGCGCCTGTAGTCCCAGCTACTCGGGAGGCTGAGGCAGGAGAATGGTGCGAACCCAGGAGGTGGAGCTTGCAGTGAGCCAAGATTGCACCACTGCACTCCAGCCTGGGCAACAGGGCGAGACTCCATCTCAAAAAAAAAAAGATACCTTTGGTGTTTTAATCTAAACATTCTTCAAAGGTAAGATTTCAGTCTTGCAGATTTGAATACATGATTCCCCCTAGATAGCATCAACCCCTTTTCTTGCATCACCATCATATATTCATATATGGCATTTCAGAAATGTTCCAAAGCTAAAAAATGACAGTCACGGGGTGAAATCATGGATGGAAATGGCAGTTTAGTTTGTTTAAATATGGAATATTCTGAAACAGATAAGTCACTGTTTTAGTCAACTCTCAGCTTTTGGTTAGAAAATTTAAGCAACTTAGAATTAAGGTCGTTATTGGCCTCATTCAGATTTCAGAAATGTTGAGGAGATGTGAGTAGATAAAAATAAAAGGCCAGGCACAGTAGCTCATATCTGTAATCCCAGCACTTTGGGGGACTGAGGCAGGAGGATTGCTTGAGGCCAGGAGCTCAAGACCAGCCTGGGCAAGATAGCAAGACCTTCATCTGCACAAAAATATTTTTCTTAATTAGCCAGGCATGGTGGTGCACACCTCTAAGTCCCAGCTACTTGGGAGGCTGGAGTGGGAAGATCGCATGAGCCGAGGATTTTGAGGTTGCAGTGAGCTATGATCTTGCCACCGCACTCCATCCTGGGCCACCAGAGCAAGATATTACCTATAAAAATAAAAATGGAAAATGTTGAAGTTCTATTTTTTTTTTTTGGAGACTAAAAGTATGGTTATCATTTAGGGGGGGAAATACCCAGTGTCCAAAATAAACATGTTCCCTGCTCACAAGGAATCTACAGTCTAGCTAAAAAGCTGACCAAAGGCAGTAACGCTGTTTAAGTTACATTAGAAGTACTGGCTCTTATAGTACATCTATTCTAGTCTGGGTGGTGAATAAAAGCTTCCCTAAAGAGACGTTTTGAGGGTGGGTGCGGTGGCTCACGCCTGTAATCCCAGCACTTTGGGAGGCCGAGGCGGGTGGATCACAAGGTCAGGAGATCAAGACCATCCTGGCTAACATGGTGAAACCCCGTCTCTACTAAAAAATACAAAAAATTAGCTGGGCGTGGTGGCGGGCGCCTGTAGTCCCAGCTACTTGGGAGGCTGAGGCAAGAGAATGGCATGCACCCAGCAGGCGGAGCTTGCAGTGAGCCGAGATCGCACCACTGCACTCCAGCCTGGGCGAAAGAGTGAAACTCCGTCTCAAAAATAAAAAAAGAGATGTTTGAGCTAAGATCTGAAGGATGGCAGACCTTACGCTAGCTAGAGAAGGTATTGCAGGTAGCTAGCCAATAGCTTGGCAAGTTTGAGAAGCTAAGAGCAGCTGAGTATGACTGGAACAGAAAAGAGGGGCTGCAGCAGTGAGATGAATCCAGAAGGGCAGATTCCACCCAGCAGAGGGCAGGGTAAGAGTCACAAGCAGTGCTGGACTGGCCTTTCCAACTGTGTTAAATAAAACATTTGGACCATTCCCAAGGGTGAACAGGAAGCCATTGAGGGCTTATGACCTTGGTGGAATCGGTGCTTGAGAAAACTCAGTTTTGTTTGGGGAGAATAAGACTGGAGTCAGAAACTTGGTCCCACTGATCCTACGATGTAGTAACACAGGAAGATTAAGGGTAGCTTTGTTGGCATGGAGACATTTCAAAGCTATAAACAGTACAGGAGGCATAATTGACAGTTTTCCCAATTTCTCTTATCAGTCAGGATAGGCTGGTTATGTTGCTTTGTTTTGTTTGTTTTTTGAGATGGAGTCTCATTCTGTTGCCCAGACTGGAGTGCAGTGGTTCAATCTCTCCTCACTGCAACGTCCGCCTCCTGGGTTCAAGCAACTGTCGTGCCTCAGCCTCCCGAGTAGCTGGGATGACAGGTGCCCGCTAATTTTTTGTATTTTTAGTAGAGATGGGGTTTCATCATGTTGACCAGGCTGGTCTCGAACTCCTAACCTCAGGTGATCCACCCGCATCGGCCTCCCAAAGTGTAGGGATTACAGGCGTGAGCCACCACGCCTGGGCTGGTGTGTTGCTTTAAAACACCAAAAAAATTTATTGGCTTAAAGATTTATGTCTTATATGCTAAATACTCATCAGGGGTTGACCTAGGCTAACAGAGCAGAACTGGAGGACTGCCAGCCATTGTGACAGAACCAAGAAAGAAAACAGGTAATGAAACAGGCATTGGCTTTGAAAACTCACCTGAAATTGATACACGTGACTTCTGATTTCAATGGACCAAGCAATTCACAGCCACACCCAACTTCAGTTGCGCAGGGAAATGCAACCCTTTTTGCCCAGGAGTCAGAATATTTGTGAATTGCTCTAATGTCTACAACAGGCCACTCTTTCAATTATTTTACTTTCCTTCCTTCAAGAAAATACACATCATGGAAGAAAACCTAAAAGTGCCTGCTAGTCAGGCAATTGAGCTAAAATTGTGTGTGGAGACCAGGATCTACGCACCCAGTACACAGTGGTGGGACAGGGACAGAAAAATTGCAGGAAGCACTTGCCTTCAGAAAGGGGAAGAATGAAGTCACTGGTCAGTAACAATTATGAAATGACACTGGAGACCATTTGAGGGCCCTCTGCCCTAACAGAGGGGAGTGTTCTTTGTAAGGCCTATTAGGATGGGTTCCCTGCTCCACCATTTTCCATGACTTTTAGCCCCATCCCTCATTTGCTGTACACATTACCTGTCATTCCTGCTTTCAAACTGGCTTTAAAAAAAAAATCTAACTGGGCGCGGTGGCTCACACCTGTAATCCCAGCACTTTAGGAGGCTGAGGCAGGTGAATCACCTGAAGACAGGAGTTCAAGACCAGCCTGGCCAACATGGTGAAACCTCGTCTCTACTAAAAATACAAAAATTAGCTGGGCATGGTGGCACGTGCCTGTAATCCTAGCTACTGGGGAGGCTGAAGCAGGAGAATCGCTTGAACCTGGGAGGCAGAGGTTGCAGTGAGCCGAGATCTCGCCACTGCACTCCAGCCTGGGCAACAGAGTGAGACTCCGTCTCAAAAAAAAAAAAAAAAAAAAGGAAAAAATAACTTGGCAAATGCAATTAATAATAACCATGGTACTAAGATTGTTTTCCAAGTTCTTCCAGTAGTGTTTCAAGCTTGTTACATTTCTTCCCTTCCAAGTTATCACGTGACAGTTTTACCAGAAGGATTGACATCCTTCCAAACACCAATGTCAGTTCCTCCAATCACCGTCCTTCCAGCTACCCAAGCTGGGAAAACTATGTCGTTATTCTTGACTCCCAGTCTCTCTCATCTCCCACATGCAATCTGTAAATCCTGCCAGTGGATTCCATCAATTCTGTTACTATTAGATGTTTTAAAATTTTAGTTATACACAAAGCAATTACCTGTAAGCCAGACACACAAGTACAGACCTCCTAACAAATCTGTGAGATTGTTACAGATTTTACAGAAGAAACTAAGGCATGGAGAGGCTAATTAACTTGTCAAGGCACAAAGCTATTAAGTGGCAGAACTGGGATTCAAATTTTGAGTCCCTGAGCTTAATCACCATGTTCTGACCTGAAGCTGTCCCTGCATGTCTGGCTTTGACTGCTACCATGACTACTTGTCCTCCCTGAATATGCTTTTCATTAGCCAATTCCATATTTCTGAACATCCCCACCCTCAGTTTGGGGGAATGGCTGTAGCTGACATTCTCCTGAGTTGGCCTGCTCCTGCCAGGCACCTTCTGCTTCTATTGTGTGTGTGTATTGGGCTCTGGGCCAAGGCCTCCTAATATCACCATCCCAAAGGTGTTATTCCCACGTTGGATAAAAACCTGGGTGAATCAACATTAAATGAGCAAAGATAAACTTCTGTTTATTTTTTTAGAGATACAGTCTCATTCTTTTGTTGCCTAGGCTGTACTGGAGTGCAGTACATAGCTCACTGCAGCCTCAAACTCCCAAGCTCGGCCGGGCGCGGTGGCTCACGCCTGTAATCCCAACACTTTGGGAGGCCGAGGCGGGCAGATCACAAGGTCAGGAGATCAAGACCATCCTGGCTAACACTGTGAAGCCCCGTCTCTACTAAAAATACAAAAAATTAGCCGGGCGTGGTGGCAGGCCCCTGTAGTCCCAGCTACTCGAGAGGCTGAGGCAGGAGAATGGCGTGAATCCGAGAGGCGGAGCTTGCAGTGAGCCAAGATGGCGCCACGGCGCCACTGCACCCCAGCCTGGGCGAGAGTGCGAGACTCCGTCTCAAAAACAAAAACAAAAAGCAACAACAACAACAACAACAACAACAAAACTCCCAGGCTTAAGTGGTCTTCCCACCTGAGCCTCCTGGGTAGCTGGGACTACCTGCATGTGCCACCACATCTGGCGTGTGTGTGTGTGTGTGTGTGTGTGTAAACGGGGTCTTGCTATATTGCCCAGGCTGGTCTCAAGCTCCTGGCCTCAAACAGTCCTCCCACTTCAGCCTCCCAAAGTGCTGAGATTATAGGCATGAGTTACCACACCTGGCCAGATAAACTTTTGTTGTTGACTAACATTGTTCACAGAAATCTATCTGCCTACTATTCCAACAGGGAATTTCTTAGGGCTCTCACCGACAACTTTGTTCTTTCTGTTTGGGGGTTACCCAAATTAGAAATCCTTTTCACTTTGTTATCCAGAATGATGTGGTTTCTTCTTTGTCTTGCCTCTGGTACAACCCCACTGGGCTTATCCCACAACCCCACTGGGCTTATCCCACCCCAATTTAGGCCCCACCCATCTTTCTCCTCCAGAAATAAGTCCCCTCCAAGTTTTGAGAGAGTCTTGCTCTGTTGCCCAGGCTGGCATGCAGTGGGGTGATAATTGGCTCACTGCAACCTCTACCTCCTGGATTCAAGTGATTCTTGTGCCTCAGCCTCCCAAGTAGCTGGGAATGCAGGCATGCACCACCACACCTAGCTATTTTTTCTATTTTTAGTAGAGACGGGTTTTCACCATGTTGGCCAGGGTGGTTTCAAACTCCTGACCTCAGGTGATCTGTCTGCCTCGGCCTCCCAAAGTGCTGGGATTACAGGCGTGAGCCACCGCGCCCAGCCAGACACTTTTAATTGACTAAGATTGCTCCTCACGAATCTTAAGATTTTCCCCCAGATTTCCTTCCCAAGCTATCTAGCCCAGCTGCCCAACTAGGGTTTTCTAAACATATCTTTAATGCTTGTCATGGTAAGGAATAATGACCCCCTGATTCCTGTCCTCTGCCACTCTATTAGGTATGATTGACAATGTTTTATTTTTCCAGAAATGTTCTTTCTTTTTGGTACAGCCACTGTTTCTTTTATTTTTGTTTTTACAGAAAAAAAGGCTGGGGGAGGGGGGCAGTGGGTGGTCATGGTATGCATACTTCTGCACCTGGCTTTTTTCTCTTGGAGTTCCTTCCACATCAACATAGAGACCTACTTCACTTTTTATTATTTATTTATTTATTTAGAGACAGGATCTTGCTCTGTCATCCAGGCTGGAGCCCCGGGGCTCAATAATCACAGCTCACTGCAGCTATCCTCAAGCTATCCTCCCACCTCTCAGCCTCCTGAGTAGCTAGGACTCCTGGCCCAACCTACTGCCATGACACCAGCTAATTTTTTTTTTAATGGAGACTGGGTCTTGCTATGTTGCCCAGGCTGGTCTCAACTCCCGGGCTCAACCGATCCTCCCACCTCATCCTCCCAAAGTGCTGGGATTACCGCTGTGAGCACTGCTCTCAGCATTCACCTTTAAAAACATATCTCTATCTATCTATCTATCTATCTATCTATCTATCTATCTATCTACCTACCTATCATCTATCTATCTATCTATCTATCTCACGGTTTATTTAGCCACTTCCCTACTGGACATCTCAGTGACCCAGTTCTGTTGTTTTGGCATACAATGCTGCAGTGGACAACCTTCTCCATGTAGTTCATTTTAATCAAACAGCGACTTCAAATTTTGATAGCGCCTCCAAAGAAACGCTAGTATCAAGCCAGTTTGAGAATTTAGTATGCCACTCTCTCCCCTGCTGAAAACCTTCTTCCAGGGGCAATGTAATGGAAAAGGACTTGGGTTCTGCGCCTAGAACCAAGGAGCCTTGTGTCTTTAACATCTCTGGGCCTCAAGTATACGCCTATGTAAAGTCGGTATAATCTCGCATCTCAGGTTGGTTGTGAGAACCCAGAGACTGCCTCCGTGAAGGCTTGGCATCAGCAGAGGCCTCGGCTGTCCTTTAGTTTCAGGGTGTCCCGGGGCACGGGCCAAAACCTCAGGCTGAACCTGCTAGAGGAACCTTCCTGTCCCTTGCAGATTAGGAAAACTGTGGCACAGAAAGCGCCAAGGGGTTGGTCAAGACCCCCACAGCTTTGGTCCACGCTGCTGCGGGCGGCTTCGGATCCTGGTCCCGGGGGACTGCGCACATTTGGATGTGGTCAGCAGGGAGGCTTGGCCCGGCCCCTTCCTCTTCTACCCAGTCCTCTCCCCGAACCAATTCCGACCCCTAACGCCCACAGTCCTCACTGTCTTACGGTTCGACCCTTGCCCCAGGGGCGACTGGGTGGGGCCGTCATTCCTGAACAACTAAAAGCTGCTGCGGCCAGCGTCACCTCCGGCCCCAACGGAGACGGTGGGGGCCGTGAGGCTTAGGGACTCCGCGTCCTCCCTCCTGCTGGGCCTCAGCGTGCCCTCTGTACTTGCCTTCTGCTACCAGTGAACGTGAGTGGGACGTGTGTGTAGACAGCAGACGGGTGTTGTGCAGCTGTGTGACGTGTGTGTTGTGTGGTGAACCCTTCTTTATGTAGATATGTGAAGTGTGTGTGCTGTGGTGCACAGATGTAGGGGCTCACGAAGTACTGGGCTCCTTGCTCCTAGAGCCCCAACAGTTCCCAACGTTACAGCCCTGCCCGACTCAGCCTCCGCAGAGACGGCGGCGGGACCCGCAGTTTGCGCGTGCGCGGCTCCGCCCCAGGCTCCTCCCTCGCGCTGGCACTCCCGCCTTCGCCCGGCCCTCCCCGCGCTTTACGGCCCGGCACGCCACTTTTACTGCAGTCGCTCCCACCGCCGTCGTTACCCCCGCCGCCGCGGCTGCTGCAGGTGAGGTGAAGTGAGGTGAGGTGTGGTGTTGGGCCGGTGCTGCTGCCGCTGCCGCTGCCGCCGGGGAGGAGGTGGAAAGCGGGGCTGTGGCGGGCCGGCGGGGGCGGCCTGTCAGCCGCTGCTTTGTCTCCTTAGCTCGGGTCCCTTCTGCGCTGCCGCAGGGAGGCCGCCCGGGCCAGGCGAGCCGAACCAATGCTGGACCTGGAGGTAGTGCCCGAACGCTCTCTGGGGAACGAGCAATGGGAATTCACGCTGGGTGAGTTTGGGGTCCTCTGTCAGGACCCCATTCGCTGATCCTTGCTTTCTCCTGGGCTCTTCCCACCTCTGTTCTCAGTCTCTCACGTCCCTGCGCCCACAGCTCCTCACCTCTTTCGTCCTCTCGGCTCGCTGGGCTCCAGGCACTAGATACCCGCTCCAACTGGCTCGATTTGCCTGTCAGTTGCTCGTCTCGGGTCTCAGCAGGGTCTCTTCTGGGACGGTGGGACAGTAGTAGTAAAGACAATAATAGCTTGCTCTCCCCAAATGCCTAATGCCCGGCCCTGCTCTTTTTGGACGTAATTCTCTCTAGTACCCCTCGCCGGCGCCTGAGGATAGGTACTGTTGTTATTCCCATTTCCATTTTACAGACCAAATAATGGCTGAGAAGTGGCTGACCCCTCTGATCATCACTGTGGCCTGTGGTCTGTCTCCCACTGCTTTTCTGGGCTGTGGCTTCCTTCCCCTTTTTAGGAGGGGAAACCTAGGCTTGGAACCCATGATCAGATGTTGGGGCTCTGGTCAAGGGAGTTGAGTTTGTGTGTATTAAAGGAACAGCTGACTTGCTTCCCTCTTTTTTTTCTTTTTTTTTTGAGACGAAGTCTCGCTCTGTCGCCCAGGCTGGAGTGCTGTTGGGCGATCTTGGCTCACTGCAACTTAACGCCTCGTGGGTTTAAGCGATTCTCCTGCCTCAGCCTCCCCAGTAGCTAGGATTACAGGCACGCGCCACCACACCCGGCTAATTTTTTATTTTTAGTAGAGACGAGGTTTCACCATGTTGACCAGGCTGGCTGGTTTCGAACTCCTGACCTCGTGATCCGCCCACCTCGGCCTCCCAAAGTGCTGGGATTACAGGCGTGAGCCACTGCACCCGGCCCCGCTTCTCTCTCTTTTGAAATATAGTCTGTATCGGATGCTGTAATCCTAAACCCAGACCTCAGTTGTGACAGGTGAAGGTTGGATGAAATAGGAGTTAGGGAGAAGTAACATTTAGTTTCTAAAAAATGCAGTTTGGTCGTTTTGGGGTTTGCTGGCCCAGCCTTCTCCCTTCACCCTCTCCATTCCCAGCATCACTACTTTTACGTGTACAAGGATGTTTGCATTCAGTAACCCCTGTGTGTTTACTTTGATGTCCCAGCACTAAGAAAAGGGGGTGGGGTAGGTGTTGGTGCTGTTTGTTTGTGCAGGCCTGAACTTTAGTCACTCTAGTGTGAGCTACTGGACTAAATCAGCTGCTCCATTGGATTATAAATTATCCTTGACTCTGGAAGACTTATGTCTGTGGAGACAGTGTGTTGGAGAAACCAGGTGGTACAGATTGCTGGTAAGGCCCTGCTGATGCTTAGTGGCTACATATGTCCTGTGTGTTGTAAGAGCTAGTTTTTGTTGTTGGTGTTTTGTTTTAAGACAGAGTCACTCTGTTGCCCAGGTTGGAGTGCAGTGGCACAATATCGGCTCACTGCAACCTCTGCCTCCCGGGTTCAAGCAATTCTCCTGCCTCAGCCTCCCTACTAGTAGCTGGGATTACAGGCGTCTGCCACCACACCCGGCTAATTTTTGTATTTTTAGTAGAGACTGGGTTTCGCCATGTTGGCCAGGCTGGTCTCGAACTCCTGACTTCAAGTGATCCGCCTTGGCCTCCCAAAGTGCTAGGATTACAGGTGTGAGCCACCATGCCCAACCATAAAAGCCGGTTTAATTTAGGGGAGTTGGCCAAATTCTTTCGTAACTTAACACCACTCCTGCAGAGTTCTTTCCAAAATATTAGCTGGTACGAAATGCTCCATTCTCTCGTGAAGCACTAAGAGCTTGGTTGGAAGGCTGGTGATACCATGCTAATGCTGTTTGGCTTCTGGTTAACTCCTTTCCTCCCCTCTCCTTGACAGCTTCTACCCAAGCAAGATCCTCCCACGGCTGGATAAAAACCACAACCATAGCTTCAAACTGTGCTTAGTAGTGTGACTAGGTTGTGGATCTCTTGGTGGTACAAGTATTCAGAGTCCCTTGGTCAAAAGTAGTGGTAGGGACTGGGTGCAGTAACTCATGGCTGTAATCCCAACACTTTGGGAGGCTGAGACAGGAGGATAGCTTGAAGCCAGGAGTTCAAGACCAGCCTAGGCAACATAGTGAGACCTCGTTTCTACAAAAAAAAAAAAAAAAAAAAAGTCAGGCCTGTAGTCTTAACTACTCGGGAGGCTGAGATGGAAGGATCACTTGAGGCTGGGAGGTCAAGGCTGCCGTGGGTCATGATCACACCACTGGGCGTGATCCTGGGTGACAGAGAGAGACCCTGTCTCAAGGAGACAAAAAAAAAAAAGTAGTTACTAGGATATTAATTGAGATGAGGATTTCCAGAAAACTGAGTGAGAGAGCAAGGCTTCTCTCAGCTGTTGTTTTGATACCCTAACCCTGACTCCTAGCTCTGCTAGTTTCCCAGGAATCAAGGGTTTACACAGTTCTTACAAACTGTCTAAATAGCAACCAAAAACAGTGAGAAGGGCATTTCTGTATATTGGGTCCAGAATTGAATTTTAGGGGGAAGCTCATAGACTGGCCCAGAGCCTTCATGATTCCCGTGGGTCTTAAAATTCATTTTTACATGGTGTCTGCCTGAGAGATGGTGTTAATTTAACTTTATCAGACTTTAAAAATGGAAAGTCATTTTCCACCTCTGTCAATCTCCTCCCCCACCCTGAACATGTCCAAACTACATTTGGGGCTGTTAGGTAGGGATAGGTCTCGGAAGGGAATCTGCTTTAGAATTACATGCCTAGGCTAGTGAACCAGGAAGAACTTACCTCTTGCCACCACAGGCTTGTAAGATAGGTGTTGTTATCTCTTTTTGCCAGGTGAGGGACAGGCTCAGAGAGAGAGATGATAAACAAAAGTCGCCAAACAGGCATATCCTGCATCCCACTGCTCTTTCCTTCTGAAAGTGGACTCAACTTTGTCACCAGGTTTCTTATTGGAATCTGTGCAAATGCAGATGCAATTATCTGCCTGGCATCACAATGGGAAGCTGCATCCTGGCAGCTCCTTGGCTGCCTTCCTGGTTGTAGAATGTTGGATGATTAGGGAAATGCGAGCAACACAGGGACAGGAAAACCTAGGCCAAGCAGAATCTCTGTGAATATGAATGTCACTGATGGTTTGACCAACAGTGGAGTAAAGGCAGTGCAGATTTGAAATGTTTTGTTTTCTTTTTTTCTTTTTCTTTTTTTTTTTTTTTTGAGACGGTGTCTCACTCTGTTGCCCAGGCTAGAGTGCAGTAGCGTGATTTTGGCTCACTGCAAGCTCCACCTCCCAGGTTCATGCCATTCTTCTGCCTCAGCCTCCCAAGTAGCTGGGACTACAGGCGCCCGCCACCACGCCCAGCTAATTTTTTGTATTTTTAGCAGAGACAGGGTTTCACCGTGTTAGCCAGGATGGTCTTGATCTCCTGACCTCGTGATCCGCCCGCCTCGGCCTCCCAAAGTGCTGGGATTACAGGCGTGAGCCACCGCACCCAGCCTCTTTTTTTTTTTTTTTTTTTTTTTTTTTGAGACAGAGTCTTACTCTGTCGCCCAGGCTGGAGTGCAGTGGCGTGATCTTGGCTCACTGCAACTTCTGCCTCTTGCGATTATAGGCTTGCGCACACCAGGTAATTTTTTACTTTTAGTAGAGATGGGGTTTCACAATGTTGACCAGGCTGGTCTCGAACTCCTGACTTCAAGTGATCCTCCCGTCTCGGCTCCCAAAGTGCTGGGAGGCATGAGCATTTGTGCCGGGCCCTGAAATGTTTTCAATGAGAGTTGCAGAATGTATTGATGCAGAGGCAAGTCTCTGAATTTGTTTTTGAAATTAGTCTTGAAAGGGACTAAAAAAGGTAGATTTAAAGGGTCAGTGAAGAAAATACCTTCTCCGAGATTACCTTGTTCCACAGAGACTGAAGGCTCACTGTGTTGAAGGCATCATCTACCTCTGTGAACTCTGCTCACAAACATTGAAAATAAACAGTGCACAGTGACTCATGCTTGTACTTTGGGAGGCTGAGGTGAGGGGATCACTTGAGCCAAGAGTTTGAGACCAGCCTAGGTAACATAGTGAGACCCTGTCTCTATTTAAATAAAAAATAAATAAATAAAAATTAAAAAAAAAAGAAATGATCTTATTCCCTGAAGAGCTTAGTCTAGTGATAGAGAGGGATTATAGAAATAGTTCCTTTTATTATAATCAAGTAGAAGATGTATGGGGTACTGTGGAGGGGAAGAAGGGACTTGACCTGACCTAGGGGTTCAGAGAAGGCTTCCTGCCAAACAACAGGAGCTGGAAATCTTCCAGTCGAATGAAAGAAGAAAAAAAAAAAAAACCACAGGAGAAAAGGTAGATGATGTGTGCAGGGAACTATAAGCAATTTGGTATTATAATTAGAGCATGATGTACTGGTAGAAGAAGAAAATGGATTTCCCAGAGTCCCAATTCTGTTTGGTTATAGCTGCCTGGGATACTATCAAGGATACTTTGTGTTGGAATCTGTGCAAATCTGTGGAAAAAAGGATATGTATTAGTGAAGTGTATTGTGGGCATTCGTTTAGGAAGAACTGGATTCGGAGAGGTGGGGAAGAAGGAGGAATCTAGAGGTTTCTGACTTGAGAAACTCTGTATGATGTTGGACATCGATATTGAGACCTAGAATAAAGAGAAGATGAAAAGATCACTTTTAATCTGTTGGCTTTTATTTGCCTTTAGATGTATACAGAAAACAGATGGAGATATGAGTCAGAAACTGGGTGGTTAGTTGAACCAGGGATGAGCAGAAGAAACATAGCCTATTGGAGAGACTTGGAAAAGTTAGAGGAGAGTAGTATTGGTGGAGAGACAATAGGAGTTCAAGAGAAGGAGGGTGGTCAACAGGATTCGTGGTATAGGACCTAAGTGTTCTACCTAATTGCTTTGTTTCACAGATGTGCATGACCACCTACAGCTGTGCCAGGCACAGTGATTGGGTGCTGGGAGGTATTGAGGTGAACAAGACAGACAAGGTCCTACCTCTGTGAGGATATAAGGGAGACTAACAGATAAATAAATGGTATGAGAGGCTTCATTGAATAAGGCAGTGAGGGAAGTGAGGTGTGACCAAGACCTAAAGTGAGAACAAGAGGCAGCTTTGGGTAGAGCATTCCAGATTCCAGCAGCAACAAGAGCTAATTCAGAAGCCTGAGGTGAGAAGGAGCTTGACGTGTGCAAGTAACAAAGGGTGAACAGTGGAAAGAAGATATAGATGGGTAAGATCCAGAATATTCAGGGCCTTTGGTGATGACATGGTGTTTGGGTTTTATCTGCCTGCAATGGGAAGCCATTGAGGGGTTATAAAAGCAGGCAAGTGCTGAGATCTGTGAGACAAAGATTTGTGCGGTTTAGAAGCCTGACCATTCCGTTAGAGCTGGGATAGTGCTCCTGTTTCTTAGCCATTCATATAGTTAGTTCCCTCTAGAGATCTTTCGTAGCCCTCCTTTACCAGTAGCTGTGTGATGACCAGTCACCATGGCTGCTTCATCTCCTCTGGGTGACTTTCTCCCTGGGTGACTCAGGATCCTAAGATCCTAAGATGCTGAGACATCCTTTGATGTGGTAAATGGAATCCTCCCTCAAGAAACTAGCATGGGCTGGGAGCAGTGGCTCATGTCTATAATCCCAGCATTTTGGGAGGCCGAGACGGGAGGATAGCTTGAGCTCAGGAGTTTGAGGCCAGCCTGGGTGGCATAGCAAGACCCCTTCTCTTTGAAAAAAAGAAAAAGAAACTGGCATGTGCCACATGGATCAGAGAAGCCATGCGGCCTTCCTCTTTCTTGACATCTAACTAACTGAGTTTCTCTGTCTTCTGCACATGGATGTTTGTCCATTCCTCCTGGGAATGACAGCATAGATGTTCCTCCATTTAGGAATGGCAAAGGTGAGGGATGCATCCAGCTTGTTCATATTCTCAAACATTTATTGAGTCCCTACTGTGGGCCAGGTTTTATGCTATGGAAGGCTGAAAAGTACTTTTTTAAAGATTGTAAGTCAGCCTTGTGATGATTGCCTTCAACTTTCTTCAGACTGAAGAATGGCCTCTCAGATGAGGGTAGAATTAGATTGTTTAAATGTAGATGAGCCATGAGCTTTTTACCTTCTAATTAATTCTTCATTTGTCAGCTCTTTTTTGCATATTGCATCTCTTTGACCTGGAGGCCAACTGATTTAAATGTGAACTGACTGCCATCGGATGAAGCCATGGTCCCTTTTCCTTCCTTTCTCTTGTCACCCACTCTACAATCCATCAGTCCCACTCAGTAAATATTGATTCAACAGTCACTGTATTGGCCACGTGCGGTGGCTCACACCTGTAATTCTAGCACTTTAGAAAGCAGAGGTGGGAGGATTACATGAGCCCAGGAGTTCAAGACCAGTCTGGGCAACACAGTGAGACCTAGTCTCTACCAAAAATTTAAAAGTTAGCCAGTTGTGGTGGCACATGCCTGTAGTCCCAGCTACTCAGGAGACTGAGGTAGGAGTATCTCTTGAGCCTGGGAGACAGAGGTTTCAGTGAGCCAAGATTGCACCACTACACTCCAGCCTGGGTGACACAGTGAGATTGTGTCTCAAAAAAAAAAAAAAAAAAACCAGTCACTGGGTGGTTAGCTCTGAGCAGGGTACAAGGGATCCAGAGAGTGGTGAACAGCAGACACATTGTTTTTGTATTCATTAAACTATGAGTCTTTGTTTTTTGATTGTCCAGGACCTGTCTCTATGTGTGTTTCTTCTTGTTTAAATTATAATGGACTCTGGAAACAAACTTTTTTTTTTTGAGACGGAGTGTCACTCTGTCGCCAAAGTTGGAGCACAGTGGCACGATCTCAGCTCACTGCAACTTCTGCCTGCCAGGTTTAAGCAATTCTCCTGACTCAGCTTCCTGAGTAGCTGGGACTACAGGCGCACGCCACCATGCCCAGCTAATTTTTTTTTTTTTTTTTTTTTTTTTGTATTTTTAGTGGAGACAGGGTTTCACCAAGCCGGCCAGGCTGGTCTCAAACTCCTGACCTCGTGATCCGCCTGCCTCGGCCTCCCAAAGTGCTGGGATTACAGGTGTGAGCCACCGCGCCCAGCCTGGAAACAAACTTTTTGGTGGTCTCAGTGAGTCCTTAGACTGTTGGAGATGTCATTGGAATTTGGATTACTTAAACTGGAGGCATATGTAAATCTGCTTATAATGGGCCATGAGTTAAAGTACCAAGTGTTAAGAGTTAGATATTCAGGCCGGGCACGGTGGCTCACGCCTGTAATCCCAGCACTTTGGGAGGCCGAGGTGGTGGATCATGAGGTCAGGAGATCGAGACCATCCTGGCTTACACGGTGAAACCCTGTCTCTACTAAAAAATACAAAAAATTAGCCGGGCGTGGTGGCGGGAGCCTGTGGTCTGAGGCAGGAGAATGGCGTGAACCCGGGAGGCGGAGCTTGCAGTGAGCGGAAATCGCACCACTGCACTCCAGCCTGGACAACAGAGCGAGACTTCAGACTCCGTCTCAAAAAAAAAAAAAGAGAGAGATTCAGGAATGCCTCGCCCTGTTGCTTTTTTTTTTTTTCCTCCTGAGACAGCACCTGGCTCTGTCACCCAGGCCAGAGTGCAGCTTCCACCTCCCAAGCTCAAGCCATCCTTTCACCTCAGCCTCCTGAGTAGCTGGGATGACAGGGGCACACCATCATGCCTGGCTGATTTTTTTTTTTTTTTTTTTGAGATAGAGTCTCGCTCTGTAGCCCGGGCTGGAGTGCAGTGGCTCACTGCAAGCTCCACCTCCCAGGTTCATGCCATTCTCCTGTCTCAGCCTCCCAAGTAACTATGGGACTACAGGCGCCCGCCACCACGCCCGGCTAATTTTTTGTATTTTTTTTTTTTTTTTTAGTAGAGATGGGCTTTCACCATGTTAGCCAGGATGGTCTCGATCTCTTGACCTCGTGATCTGCCCTCCTCGGCCTCCCAAAGTGCTGGGATTACGGGCGTGAGCCACTGCACCTGGCTGCCTAGCTAATTTTTTTGTATTTTAATAGGCATGAGCCACCGTACCCTGCCCGTGTTGCTTTTTTTTTTTTTGAGACAGAGTCTTGCTCTGTCTCCCAGGCTGGAGTGCAGTGGCGCTATCTCGGTTCACTACAACCTCTGCCTCCTGAGTTCAAGCAGTTCTCCTGCCTCAGCCTCCAGAGTAGCTGGGACTACAGGTGCGTGCCACCATGCCCGGCTAATTTTTGTATTTTTAATGGAGACAGGGTTTCACCACGTTGGCTAGGTTGGTCTCGAACTTCTGACCTGATGATCTGCCCATCTCGGCCTCCCAAAGTGCTGGGATTACAGGTGTGAGCCACCGGGCCTGGCCCCTTGTCGCTATTTTTAAATTAAATAAAAAATAAAAAGAACTAGATATTTGTGGGATTTTAAGTAAAAATGCAGTGAAATCCTTGGTAAAATAAGTTGATTCATTGATTCTGGTAGATGAGTGATCTTAAACTTTTTTTTTTTTTTTTTTTTTTTTTGAGATAGGGTCTTGTCTGTCACCCAGGCGGGAGCACAGTAGCACTTATCATGGCTCACTGCAGGATCAACCTCCTGGGCCGAAGCAATCCTCTCACCTTAGCCACCCCAGGACCTAGGACTACTGGCATATCCCACCATGCCCAGCTAATTTTTTTACTTTTTGTAGAGACAGGATCTTACTATATTCCCAGGCTGGTCTTAAATTCCTGGCCTCAGGCAATCCTCCTGCCCTGCCCTCCCAAAGTGTTGGGATTACAGGCATGAGCCACCACACCCAGTCCTGATTTTAAACTTTTAAAATTGTTCCTTATAAGTCATGTACTCTAATAGGCCTTCATTTCAGAGATGCCGAGACAGGTGCCAGAAAGGAAGAGAAAGGACCTATCTCAGGTCATATCTAAGCCATGGCAGAGTGAGGACCAAAACCTGGGTCTGCAGAATTATGCAGTCAGTGCTTTTCTTGCTTGGTTCTTTGATTCATACTTACTTTGCTTTCTCTGAGCGCTTGTCTGTGTCAGATCAGTGTGGAGGTCCCTGTTTCCAGGAAGACTTTTTGTATATTCACTGCCTCCCCTCCCCTTCCATGCATGTCCAACCTTTTGGCTTCCCTGGGCCACATTGGAAGAAGAATTGTCTTGAGCCACACATAAAATAGACTAACACTAATGATAGTTAATGAGCTTAAAAAAAATAAAAATGTAAAAAGGGTCCATGCATCATACGCATCATTTTTTTTTTTTTTTTTTTATAGACGGAGTTTTGCTCTGTTGCCCAGGCCAAGT
Source organism: Pan troglodytes (assembly GCF_028858775.2). Lineage (NCBI taxonomy): Eukaryota > Metazoa > Chordata > Mammalia > Primates > Hominidae > Pan > Pan troglodytes. Next base: position 65,165,873 of record NC_072416.2, read on the forward strand.
GCAGTGGCGTGATCTTGGCTTACTGCAACCTCCGCCTCCTGGGTTCAAGCATTTCTCCTGCCTCAGCCTCCCGGTTAGCTGGGACTACAAGGGCAGCCACCTTGCCTGGCTAATTTTTTTTTTTTTTTTTTAGTAGAGTCACAGTTTTACCATGTTAGCTAGGCTGGTCTCAAATGCCTGACCTCAAGTGATCCTCCCACCTTGGCCTCCCAAAGTGCTGGGATTGCAGGCATAAGCCACCACGCCCGGCCCATGCATGATTTTTGTGATATCCACCACCACAGATAAGCAAAAGAGTCCTTGCATTCAAAGAATTGGACACCTGTGCACCGTCCAAGTATTCTCTTAGTGCTTGCTGCTTAACATTATTGTAGTTCTTACTGCTTATTGAACTCTTATTTACTCATGTATCTGTAGACCTTAGTAGCCCCCAAACATCCCCAGGCTTTACTGCAGGGACCAGTGCCTAGTGAAGTGGTAGATGTCAATAGATGGATAGCCAAAATAACCACATAGGTGTCTTGCTTTATTTCAGGAATGCCTCTGGCTCAGGCAGTAGCCATTCTTCAGAAGCACTGTCGCATCATCAAAAACGTCCAGGTTCTCTACAGTGAACAGGTGAGTGGTGGCTGATTTGTTTATTGAAATAGCATCTCTCGGTAGTGAGTCACTTCCAGAGCTGATGCTTTGGGATAGGCTGACTGGCAAGGATAGCTGTGTTCGAATGGGAGAATCTCTAGCACCAGCCAGTTATCAAGTACCTTTTCTTTGATTCTGAAACTTCTGCTCTTGATTATCTAGTACAGCTAGGTTTGGAAGAGCAGTAGTAATTGAACCTGTGTTTTGTCTGTGCTCAACTTGCCTACAGGCCCTTAAACAGGGACTTTTCAGTGGTAAGTCGCTTCAGAGGCTCTCTCTGGTCTTTTAGAGTGCTTACCTTCCACTTCCGTGTTTAAAATTGTCTTTTCTGCTTTTGTTGGTTAGTTTGTGTTCAGGATTTTTGCAGTGCAGATCTCTAGCTAGCACGGCATACCAGATTTGAAAGGAAACAGATATAATTCACCCCTTTATCTCTCTCAAAGAGCAATCTTCCCACCACTGAATTCTCTGAAACCTGCAGTTCTGTGACACAGACCATGTGCTGCCATGTTGAACAGCCTTTGTGGTGTCCTGTGTGTCACAAGCCTCAGGGAATAGTTTTGAGCCTACAGAGGCTAAAGGATGTCCCCAATGACTTTTCTGAGACCCTTTGAGTACTAGTTTGATTATTTCAGTTCCAATTAGTTTCAGATCCTAAAGCAAATGACAGCTTATTTCTGACATGAAGAATGTTGTAAATTGTAGGTAGGCAAAATTTCTGAGAGGCTTCTCAGTTTGACTTGGAGCAGAGTCAGAATTGGGCCTGTTACCTATACCCAGAGATTACATTCTGCCATGTTGTACCCCTCTACCAGCCTAGTGAGACCCTCATGTGAGGGATCTGATAGAAGACATGCTTAATCTCCAAGCAAGTGCTTGAGTATTCATGTGGTGCCTATGACAGAACAGGAGACTTGTAGGAGTGGGCAGGGGTTTCTTTTTTTTTTTTTTTTTTTTTTTTTGAGATGGAGTCTCGCTCTGTCGCCTAGGCTAGAGTGCAGTGGCACAATCTCGGCTCACTGCAGGCTCCGCCTCCTGGGTTCACCCGCCATTCTCCTGCCTCAGCCTCCCGAGTAGCTGGGACTACAGGCGCCCACCACCACACCCAGCTAATTTTTTTTTTTTTTTTGTATTTTTAGTAGAGACAGGTTTTCACCCCGTTAGCCAGGATGGTCTCGGTCTCCTGACCTCGTGATCTGCCCGCCTCGACCTCCCAGAGTGCTGGGATTACAAGCGTGAGCCACCGTGCCTGGCCAAGAGTGGGCAGGGGTTTCTTAAACCACCATGGATTATCAGTGCCAAAGTGGATCCTCGTTAATTAAATTAATTTATTTACTTTTTTTTTTTTTTTTTGAGACAGAGTTTTGCTGTTGTTGCGCAAACTAGAGTGCAATGGTGCAATCTCGGCTCACCTCAACCTGCGCCTCCCGAGTTCAAGCGATTCTCCTGCCTCAGCCTCCCGAGTAGCTGGGGTTACAGGCATGTACCACCACTCCCAGCTAATTTTGTATTTTTAGTAGAGACAGGGTTTCTCCGTGTTGGTCAGGCTGGTCTCGAACTCCTGACCTCAGGTGATCCACCGGCCTCGGCCTCCCAAAGTACTGGGATTACAGACGTGAGCCACCGGGCTTGGCCTATTTAACTTTTAAGAAAATTTATTTTAGTTTTTTTGAGACAGTATCTTGCTTTGTCATCCAGACTAGAGTGTAGTGACACGATCACAACTCACTGCAGCCTCAATCCCCTAGGCTCAAGTGATCCTCCCACCTCAGTCTCCTGAGTAGCTGGGACCACAGGTTCATGCCACCATGCCTGGCTAATTTATTTTTATATTTTGTAGAGATGGGGTCTCACTGTGTTTTTCAGGCTGGTCTCAAACTCCTGGACTCAAGTGATCCTCCCACCTCAGCCTCCCAAAGTGCTGGGATTACAGGCGTGAGCCACCGTGACCGGCCAAAATGTATTTCTTATATCACCATCATCATTGTTATTCCAGTATTTGGGTATAAACAGTGTTAGCATTAAGCTGATTTTCCCCAATATCTTCTAAGCAACTTTAACACATTAGCAAATATGGGTTTGACCAGGCACTGTGGCTCACACCACTAACCCCAACACTTCGGGAGGGCCGAGGCAGGAAGATTGCTTGAGTCCAAGAGTTCGAGACCAGCCAGGGCAACATAAAATAAAAAATTAACCTGGAGTGGTGGCACACACCTGTAATCCTGGCTATTCGGGAGGCTGAGGTGGGAGGATCATGAGCAGTGAGGTATGATTGTATCACTGCACTTCAGCCTAGGTGACAGAGCAAGACCCTGTCTCAAAAAAAAAAAAAAAAAAAATGGGTTTTTGAGTCTGAATCCTGATTTAGATCTCTGCTTTTCTCATTTCTAATTCATGAGAGTTATGGCTTATTAATAAGTAATCTGGTTATCTTTATGTAAAACAGTATAGTTTCTTGATAATAGAATAATCTTTGGGTTTGTTTATTTGTTTCTGAGACAGAGTCTTGCTCTGTCACCCAGGCTGGAGTACAGTGGCACGATCTTGGCTCACTGCAACTTCCACCTCCCAGGCTCAACCGATTCTCCTGCCTCAGCCTCCCAAGTACCTGCGATTACAGGCACATGCCACCATGCCTGGCTAATTTTTGTATTTTTAGCAAAGATGGGGTTTCACCATGTTGGCCAGGCTGATCTCAAACTCCTGACCTCAAGTGATCCGCCCTTCTTGGCCTCCCAAAGTGCTCGGATTACAAGCATGAGCCACCACACCCAGCCTAGGATAATCTTTGGATGAGGATCAAAAGGAGATGGTCTCTCAGAACTCTGATCTGATGCTTTTTTTTTTTTTTTGAAGCAGCATCTTGCTCTGTCACCAATTCTGGAGTCAGTGGCATGATCATGGCTCACTGCAACCTCCCCTACCCTTCCTCCTTTAGTTTTGCCACTCCTGGGCTCCAGCCGTCCTCCCACCTCAGCCTCCTGGGTAGCTGGGACCACAGGTGTGCACCACCACATCTGGCTATTAAAAAAAAAAATTTGGCCAGGTGCAGTGGCTCATGCCTTTAATCCCAGCAGTTTAGGAGGCCGAGACGGGCAGATCACTTCAGGTCAGGAGTTCGAGACCAGCCTGGCCAACATGGTGAAACCCCGTCTTTACTAAAAGTACAAAAATTAGCCAGGTGTGGTGGTGCACACCTGTAATCCCAGCTACTTGGGAGGCTGGGGCAGGAGAATCACTTGAACCTGAGAGGCGGAGGTTGCAGTGAGCCAAGATCGTACCACTGCGCTCCTAGGCAACAGAGTGAGACTCCATCTCAAAAAAAATTTTTTTGTAGAGACAGGGTCTCATTATATTTGCCCAGACTGGTCTCAAACTCCTGGCTTTAAGCATTCCGCCTGCCGCGACCTCCCAAAGTGCTGGCATGAGCCACCGCACTCAACCAGTGTGATGCTTCTTAAATTTGGGTCCTGTCCTCTTCTTCTGCCTACTTTCTTCCCTTCGTTACCCATTTGTCTCTTTGTTTCCCAAATGCAGAAAACATTTTGTCTGCATTAAACATTTCAGAAATATGTTCTTGTCTCTATGCAAATCACACCTTGGAAATGAAATGTCAAGTACGTCCCATCTTTCTTAGAGGGAAAAGATATTAACAACTAGTAGCAGATGATTTTACTGAACTGCTTCATATGAAGGACAGCTAGGTTACTGGAAGAACCTGCTTAAATACCACATAGTACATGTGTATTTTGGTTTTAGAGATATAAAGTATTAATAAAACATTGACTCTGAGAGTAATTTGATTGCTTTTGAAAATTGCTAGGTTATATCCTGAATTATAACAATGCCAGGAAAAAAAAAAAAAGATCAGATCTTGGGAAAGTATAGGAAAATCCAGATCCTGGCACATGCCTCCTCCAAGCAAGATTCCTGAAAGAGACTAAAATGTTGCTTCACTCTGCTTATTCCATGGAATGGCTCTCTCCAAAATGGAACTTTGTGTTCTGGGTTGATACTGGTAATCCAAGGTCATAGTTCATTGTTCCATTATCTTGCTTGAGACCTAATGGTTTAGACATTCATATAGACCTACTAGCAAATACAACATTCTTCCTTTAGTTTTTGCCAAGCATGATGGTACTATCTGGGCCTGCTGCTTTGTGGGGATCAATGGGTTGGAAGGAAGCAACCTGCCCTAATCCCAAAAGACTCTTAGGAGAGAATTTCTCCAATGAGGCCAACACCAGCAGTGGGTTATGGCCTTCCAGCCTATGTCTGTCTCTGATAGCCATATCTCCATCATTCACTTTGTCTAACTTGAGAAGCTCTATAAAGAAACTAAACCTTTGGCCGAGCACAGTGGCTCACGCCTGTAATCCCACCACTTTGGGAGGCTGAGGCAGATGGATCACGAGGTCAGGAGATCAAGACCATCCTGGCTAACACAGTGAAACCCCATCTGTACTAAAAATACAAAAAGTCAGCCGGGCGTGGTGGCGGGCGCCTGTAGTCCCAGCTACTCGGGAGGCTGAGGCAGGAGAATGGTGTGAACCTAGGAGGTGGAGCTTGCAGTGAGCCAAGATTGTGCCATCGCACTCCAGCCTGGGCAACAGAGAGAGACTTCATCCAAAAAAAAAAAAAAAAAAAGTAACTAAACCTTTTGAGCAGCCATGTGTTAAAGAGGGGTGGGGTTTTAGATGGTGTTTTTCCTTCAACTATTGGGCAGCCTCGATCAGGGCTGTGGAGAATCTTCAGACATTGAATCCTTGAATTAATTGCATTGGACCAGAAGCATGCAGATGGGGCAGACACAAGAGGAGAGTGCTGTGTGCCGGGTATTGGGCTAGATGCTTTCTGACCTACTATCTCTGTCCTCATAACAACCCTGGAGGGAAGGGATGAAAGTATTCCCATGAAGAAACCAGAGCTCAGAGAAGTTTCGAGAGTTACCTAAGGTCACCAGGGTTCTGTCCACTGCTTTGTTCTGCTACTCCCCTCCCCCAGGATTCAGAAGGGGCAAATGCAGAAATATGACTCTTTAGATCTTAGACTTCGGCTTTTCAGGAAGAAGCACAAATGAAATGGGATGGGAGGCTGGGGGGAGAGAGAAAAAGGATAAGAGGGTCATCTCATAATCAGATCACAATATATTTCTTTGTCCTAGAATTTGATCTAAACCATCAAAGAATAAAAATGTGTTCCCTGTGGATGGTACAAACAGCCTGAGTGTGAATGGATGTAGGTTCAGCTGATAGGCATAAGCAATATCTGCTGAGTTTAGATCCTGGACTAGGCCTTTTCACATGACCTGTATTCCTCACCAACTGCTCTGTAGGTTCTATGGCAGTGAACTTCATTTTGCAGATGTGGACCCTGGAGCCTGAAAGGAGAATGACCTGTATACTCATATAACTTTGTCCCTTTTCCCCAGGTATTTTTACTCAAGCCCAGAAGGGAGAGGCTCTTTTCAGCCGATATTAAGAAACAGCAGCTGCAGGCTAGAAGTAAAAAACACCATATGTTCATGCAGCAGTTTTTTTCTGGTTTCCAAGCACCATTAGCTGGAGGAGAGAGGGACTGTCTGCACTTAGATATTCCTTGTGTATTGCATTTATATTGTAAGGCTTTCAGTAGGTGCTTAGTGAATAAATCAGTTACTCAGAATGTATTTTATTTTTGTTTTGTAGTCTCCTCTAAGCCATGACCTCATTCTTAACCTGACTCAGGACGGGATCAAACTAATGTTTGATGCTTTCAATCAGAGACTTAAGGTAACTATAAATGACAACTAATGTTTCATGTCCAGCTGGGCCAGTCTTTCTGGAGCTAATTAGTATGTGCTATTGTGAGATGTTTCAATACTTATAAGTAGGTGTGGACTTCTTTGGTTCAGAGATCACTACAATGTAGGGAACTGAAGCTGTGCCTGTTCCCCTAAAAAGAGGGAAGATGGAAGTGGGTTGGGATGGTCAGAAAGAGGCTGGGAAGGGCTGCTTTCCCAGGCTCCAGAGGGGAAGGTGAAAGAGTGTTGAAGATTTGGGAAACATGCTGTGGGGAGGGGGCTTTCATGTCCAGTAGGAAAACAAGATAGTTTTACTTCATTCTTTTGTCAAACACTGTAACTTGGTTAGAAAATGGAAACTGTTCTTCCTAGAATGCTGGGGCTTGGGTTAACAACACCAGCAATGAGTTGATTCTTTAACCCTGGGGAGGAAATGTAAAAAAACAACTTACTAATATGTAGGGCTATCTTAATTGGCATTTGAGTGCAATTTGCTAACACCTGTTTGAGTCCAGTCTGGTTTTCTTTGTTTTCGTTTTTGGGTTTTTTTTTTTTTTTTGAGATGAGGTCTAGCTCTGTCACCCAGGCTGGAGTGCAGTGGCTTGATCTTGGCTCACTGCAACCTCCACCTCCTGGGTTCAAGCGATTCTTCTGCCTCAGCCTCCTGAGTAGCTGGGACTACAGGTGCACGCCACCACGCCCAGCTAAATTTTTGTATTTTTAGTAGAAATGGGGTTTTACCATGTTGACCAGGCTGTTTTCGAACTCCTGACCTTGTGATCCGCCCACCACAGCCTCCCAAAGTGCTGAGATTACAGGCGTGAGCCACCATGACCAGCCCAGTCTTTTTTTTTTTTTTTTTTTTTTGAGACAGAGTCTCACTGTGTCACCCAGGCTGGCGTGAAGTGGTGCAATCTTGGCTCACTACAACCTCTGCCTCCCGGGTTTAAGCAATTCTCCTGCCTCAGGCTCCTCAGTAGCTGGGACTACAGGTGTGTGCCACTACGCCCAGCTAATTTTTTGTTTCACCATGTTGGCCAGGCTGGTCTTGATCTCTTGACCTCGTGATCCGCCCGCCTCGGCCTCCCAAAGTGCTGGGATTACAGGCATGAGCCACCGCACCCAGTTCAGTCTGTTTTTGATATACCCTGTTTACAAATGTCTGGGCCTCACAGGTTAGTCATGTGACACCAAAGTCATGCCTCAAAGTCATGAGGTTGGATGGGCCCTGGGCAGTGGCATGCCAGAGTTGTTGTCCTTCTTGGGTTATGGAGTAGCCTTTCCAAAAGACTTGGGTACTTACCAGTTCTCATCATCCTTGTCACAAGTGAACTGCTAAGGAGAGAAAACAAAACATGGAAAGAGAATCAGTATGTGGAATTAGAATTCCTCATTCTATCCTGTCTCCATGGCCAGAAGTTCCACACTGGGAAAGGGCAGAGGATGATCTTCAATATTGCATAATCACAAATTGGAGCCGGGTGCAGTGGCTCACGCCTGTAATCCCAGCACTTTGGGAGGCTGAGGCGGGTGGATCACGAGGTCAGGAGATCGAGACCATCCTGGCTAACATGGTGAAACCCCGTCTCTACTAAAAATACAAAAAATTAGCTGGGCATGGTGGCGGGCGCCTGTAGTCCCAGCTACTTGGGAGGCTGAGGCAGGAGAATGGCGTGAACCCGGGAGGCAGAGTTTGCAGTGAGCTGAGATCGCACCACTGCACTCCAGCCTGGGCAACAGAGCAAGACTCCGTCTCAAAAAAAAAAATTGGGGGGAAATTAATCTGGTAACATGGAAATGCCTTTACAAGTAGTCATTTCCCTTTGACTTGGTAAAAGTCCACTTTAGAAAATGTAACCCAGAAACACTGGGGGAAGGTAACGGTATTTCATGGTAATGAGAAGCTGGAAGTAACCTAAATGGGCAACAAAAGGGATGTCCAGCAGCCCATAAAATCACAGCATGGTGAAGACAATGTCATATGTTTAGTGAGTGCTTAGTATATGCTAGGCACATGGCTGGGTGTTTCACATGCGTTTTCTAGTTTAATCCTAACCCGCCTGTGAGTAGGTACTGTTTACTAGCAAGAAAACCGAGGGACAGAGAGGATAAGTAGTCTACCTGATGCCAGGCTTTTAACTGGATATTGGCAATATGTGGTGGCTGACCACTTAGGCTCTGTTGATGGATCTGGGAAATAAATAAGAAAAGCTGAAGAAATGTACAGAAATATGAGGAATGGGAGGTACCTTTGGATAGGAAAGGAGATAAAATCGAACTGGCAATCCTCTTCTGCCTTCTGTGGGATCCCCATGAAGGAGAGACTGGGGTCCTGCCTGAGTCTTCTGGAAACTGAGCAAGTAATCACCCAGGTGTTTTTGATTGGCACCAGCCTGACCTGACCTATCTTCCTGCCCTTCCATCCAACACCTTCAGAATCCACCTCTTCTGATGCTGCCTCCTATAGTTGCTTCCCACCCCCTGCCTCAAGCCTAAGAGAGACAGCCCTGTGGAATGAGGCTTTATAAGTCACAACCTTTACAGCCACCTGTCTTTTCCATTTTTATCTTGGCTGCTGCCACACCTCTTCCCCTCTGGGGAAATCAGGAGCTTCTGTAGCCCAGAGATGGAAAATCATGGGCTTTAGCCTTCCCAGCTGCTTGTCCCTGTAGTGCAGCAAGCTCCAAGAGATGAAATCTGCTTATTGATGCTCCTAGTGACATGAAGGACTCCAGGATGGCCAGCACTCTGGGTCCATTGCCACAAGTGTTGCTTCGTGCCCTGTGATTAGCTCTGGTCCACTGTTTTCCCATTGATTAGGCAGGGTTGAAGCACCTGTATGTGTTGGACCCGTATAGCTGTTGGCAGGTGAGGTGCCAGTGATACAGGAGGAACATCGTGCAGGCTCACTTCCACAGGGCGGGTGGTGGGAAGCTTTGGGGGATGACTGGCCAGCTGTAGGGATAGAAGTGAGGGAGGTGAGTGCCTGCGCCTGCTATGAACAGGAGGGCTTCTGGCTGAAGGTAGAGGCTCTCAGCTAGACAAGGCTCTGGCCTCAGTGAAATGGCATGCCAGTTTGGCATGATATATTCCCATGCCCAGATATTCTGAAAGGGACACTGGCTATCTTCTGAATCATAGCTGTTCCCCTGCCCTTCCTTCCACAGCCCCTCCTGGCACTTCTTTTCATGCTTTCAAGCTTCATACCAGGCAGAATTGCCTAACATGAATTGAACACCTTCCCTATGCAAATTAATGAGTCCCTCAAGGGGCTTAACTTATTGGACCACTTAACAGAATACACAAGTATGGAGGAAAGGATTCATTCCAGTGCTGTGACGGCCTAGCAGAGGGAGCAGTTCTTTCTAGCAGATAGGATCAAAAGAGCTACATTATAGTCAAGAGGTATCCAATTTGGTTCAGTGTTGTGGTCTCTAAATAAAGTTAGGGATAGGGTCTCTGGCCAAAAGCGAACCTACTATCTATTATGTCTCAGTTTCTTTGGCAGTGCCAGATGTTCCTGCATACAATGCCCCACAGCCTCTTCCACAATCAGGCTCAGATTGGCAGGACAAACAGATATTGAGCCAGCTCTGCTTGTGTCTCCACAATGAGAGCAAAACCTCCCAGCTGGAGGATGGTAGATGGTGCTCCGAGCCCCTACCTGTGCTGCTGGCTGCCAAGCCCTTGACACCATTGCATAGAGGACTTCATAGTGCTTATTACTTGGCACCACTGATGGCCGAGTGTTAGGTGATGCCTTTTCCTTTATCTCTGCCCTGCCCTGAGTTCTTAGAATTTCATCTGAGGCTGAACCCATTAAAGAGCAAGCTTCACAAAGGTCCTGAGGCTTTCTTGTTTCAACCAGATCCTCTTCATCAGGGACATAACTGAATACTGTCACACTTGTGTGACAAATATTATGGCTTGCTTTCTAATGGGATAGACCTCCCCCTCCATCTTTTTGTTTTGTAAACAAAATCAACTTCAAAATAAGCTATTTTCTTTTTCTTTCTTTCTTTCTTTCTTTCTTTCTTTTGGAGGAGTCTTGCTCTGTCGCCCAGGCTGGGGTGCAGTGGCGCAATCTCGGCTCACTGCAAGCTCTGTCTCCCAGGTTCACGCCATTCTCCTGCCTCAGCCTCCTCAGTAGCTGGGACTACAGGCACCCACCACCACGCCTGACTAATTTTTTGTATTTTTCAGTAGAGACATGGTTTCACCGTGTTAGCCAGGATGGTCTCGATCTCCTGACCTTGTGATCCGCCCGCCTTGGCCTCCCAAAGTGCTGGGATTATAGGCGTGAGCCACCGCGCCCGGCCTTTTTTTTTTTTTTTTGAGACGGAGTCTCGCTCTGTCACCCAGGCTGGAGTGCAGTGGCGCAATCTCAGCTCACTGCAACCTCCAACTCCTGGGTTCAAGCGGTTCTCCTGCCTCAGCCTCCAGAGTAGCTGGGATTACAGGTGTGTGCCACCACGCCCAGCTAATTTTTGTATTTTTAGTAGAGACAGGATTTCACCATGTTGGTCAGGCTGGTCTGGAACTCCTGACCTCAGGAGATCCACCTACCTGGGCCTCCCAAAGTGCTGGGATTATAGGCGTGAGCCACCGTGCCCGGCTAAAGTAAGCTATTTTCTAAAGCAACCCGACCTGGGTTTTAAAATGCAGCAAAATATGAGATGGGAGGAAGGGGGCTTAGTGCCCAAAGCAGAGCCTTAACAAGCTTCATGTCTGTGGAAGAGATCATTGTCCTATAGGGTGGTGTGTGCTCCAGCCTGACCCAGAAGTGGACTGCATGTAAGAGCCTTGACCCAGAGCATCCATGGACATCTGTTGAGCAGTCCACTAGGAGAGGGAAGCTAAGAGGTTATGCTGAAGGGGACACTGGCTATGGTTATGCTGAAGGGGAAACTGGTTTTCTCCCTGGTTTCAAAATAACAAAGGACTGTCATGGTGGCTCATGCTTGTAATCCCAGCACTTTGGGAGGCTAAGACAGGAGGATCATTTGAGCCCAGGAGTTTGAGACCAGCCTGGGCAACATAGTTTTTTAGTTTTGCTAAGATTCTATCTCTATAAAGTTTTTAAAAAAATTTTAAATGAGAACAAAAGATAACATGCAGTGCTTCCATAAAATTTCTATTGGTAATAGTTTTTTTTTTTTTTTTTACTATTTATTCTATAAATGTATTTTTAATCATTTTTAGTCTGTCATCACTTTCAGAGCATTGACAACTCTTAAACTTTTTTTTAGGTGATTGAAGTATGTGATTTGACTAAAGTAAAGTTAAAATATTGGTAAGTTTTCTCCCCTGCTGGTATATGTCACACTTGGTATAGACAGGCCATATCTACTACCTTCATAAGTTAGTAAAGATTCACATCTGTCACAGATGTGAATTATAGCCTGGTGCCATGAATTCCTGAGGCAACCTTCAAGCCTGCTCAGTTTCCTGGAGAAGAGAAGTAAACCTCATTAAGAATATGTAATGTGTTTAACACTTCATGTATATGTCATCTAACTTAATCCACTTGACAAAGCCAGACCTCAGCTCAGAGGTGATGTGACAGTCTCCTGGGTCATAGCTGCCCTCCCGCTGACAGCCTCTCTTGGCACCTCTTTTCATGTTTTCATGAGTAATAGAGGTGGGACAAACCAGATAGGTCTGACTCCAAAGCCTATGCTGAAGAGAATGCCAAAGAGACCACCATTTTAGAGCTATAATGTATTTTTTAGAATTACAGCAGGGATGACATGCACAGTCCAAAGTTGTTGTGCCCCCATTATGGCAAGGCAGCATGCCTGCATCTAAAAATCTAGAATACTCCTTCCTTTCTTTCTTTCTTTTTTTTTTTGAGACGGAGTCTCTCTCTGTCACCCAGGCTGGTGTGCAGTGGCGCCATCTCAGCTCACTGTAACCTCCACCTCCTGGGTTCAAGCAATAGAATACTCCTTTCAGTAAGTCTCCTTAACTGGCTTCCCTTTCCCTTTTTGAGGGTGTGAAGAGGACCTGATTCCTGGGGCAGGCTCAGGCAGTTTTGCTGATAGAGGAGTAGACAAGCAAATGTGTGGTACCACTGGCCCCTGCAGGTTCTAGTTGTCTTTTAGTTTTACTGGGGCCTTCATACCTCAGGGTCTGGTGGCTTCTCTTCTCTACCCTTTTCTTAAGAGTCACTGGTGTCATAAAGCCGCAGAGGATCAACTCTGTATATCAGCCTCATGAGAACTGACCTTCTCCTGACCTCATTAATTCTCTTACTTAAAAGTTCTCTAATTAAGCTTTGTATTTTGATATAATTAGAGACTCACCTGCCTGTGTCTTAAAAATAACTCCCCCAGCTACTATCTCACATGATCTGTGGGCCCATCTTGTGAAGCCTAGTATTAAAAAATATTTTTGTTTTTCAGTGGCGTGCATTTTAATTCTCAGGCCATAGCTCCTACCATTGAACAGATTGACCAGTCTTTTGGCGCAACCCATCCTGGAGGTAAGCCAAGTCCATCTGATTCCTCTGGTCATCAGTGGCAGTTCATAGCAATAAACCTGCCCGGTAGTGCCATCCCACCCCACTTCCTGGAGTCAGGCTCCCATAGGATTGTGGGGTTGGTACTTGGGTGTGAAGGAAACATCCTCCCCCTTGTTTTCAGCCTAGTAGGCCAGTTTAGAAACAAGCCACAGGGAAGGTGTTGTCAGTCATTACTCCCTGCCAGGCTGGTTTATGTTAGCCATTTCAGATGCCAGTCAACCATGTTATTTTCTTCTCCCCCACCCCCAACAGTGTACAACTCCGCTGAGCAGCTCTTCCATCTCAACTTCAGAGGACTGTCTTTCTCTTTTCAGTTAGACTCATGGACTGAGGCTCCAAAGTATGAGGTTAGCCCTTCCTGTCCCCTGGTGTTTGTTGTATGTGTCTGTGGTATGGCTCAGCAGATGGTGTCATGGGATGGGAATAGAGAAGTGGGTATTAGATAGGCAGACTTTCTTTGGTTTCCATGTATTTGAGCTCTACGGGGTAAAGTGGTAGAGTGGGTGGGTTGACAGAGGAAGAACAATGCTCAGGCTGACATTCCGAGGAAGAGGATACTTCCCACAATGGAGTGAGGTCAGGCTCACTTTTCAGAGATAAGTTCATTCATTCCTTATTTTCAAGCTCCTAATCAACAGTTTTCCTGGTGGCCTAGAATTTGGAGATTTCATCCTCTGGATTTTCAGTTACCTTTGTTTTTGCAAACATTTCATTCATCCTTGGGGCTGTGAAAATGATAAGCTTTCATAAGGCTTATTTTAATTAAGGAAGCATTTCTGCATTTTCCCCTATGAAGAAAAGGAAAACTGACCGGGCATGGTGGCTCATGCTTCTAATCCCAGCACTTTGGGAGGCCAAGGCGGGCAGATGACTTGAGGTCAGGAGTTCGAGACCACGTTGGCCAACATGGTGAAACCTGTCTCTACCAAAAATATTAAAAAAAAAAAAAACAGGCCGGGCGCAGTGGCTCACGCTTGTAATCCCAGCACTTTGGGAGGCCGAGGCGGGCGGATCATGAGATCAGGAGATTGAGACCATCCTGGCTAACATGGTGAAACCCTGTCTCTACTAAAAATACAAAAAATTTAGCTGGGTGTGGTGGCGGGTGCCTGTAGTCCCAGCTACTTGGGAGGCTGAGGCAGGAGAATGGCGTGAACCTGGGAGGCGGAGCTTGCAGTGAGCCGAGATCATGCCACTGCACTCTAGCCTGGGCGACAGAGCGAGACTTCGTCTCAAAAAAAAAAAAAAAATTAGCTGGTTGTGGTGGTGCACACTTGTAGTCCCAGCTACTCAGGAAGCTGAGGCAGGAGAATCACTTGAACCTGGGAGGTGGAGGTTGCAGTGAGCTGAGGTCATGCCACTGTACTCCAACCTGGGTGACAGAGTGAGACTCCGTCTCAAAAAAAAAAAAAAAAAGAAAAGGAAAACCAAGCAGAATTAAAGGTGGACTTACATGGTTTTGGGGAGTTTACTGACCCAGAGCCAGAGAGCTAGGTTTAAGGGTGCACTTTGACCCTTTGACCTGAGCAGCTCTTGAAGACCATGAGTGACAGGGAAGACCAGAGCCTGAGTCCCATGACCTGTAGTGCCCTAAGTAAAACTCTTGACCTTTGTTTGCAGCCCAATTTTGCCCATGGCCTGGCTTCTCTCCAGATACCCCATGGAGCAACTGTAAAACGAATGTACATCTACAGTGGCAACAGCCTGCAGGATACCAAGTAAGTATAAGGAGCATGAGTTTCTTGCTAAGGCCTGGGCTGCCTGGGAGAAAGAACCAAGCCTCTGCTCATTCTGTGTCTGTCCCCAGGGCTCCCATGATGCCTCTGAGCTGTTTCCTGGGCAATGTCTATGCTGAGAGTGTAGATGTTCTTCGAGATGGAACTGGACCTGCAGGTTTACGACTTCGCCTACTTGCTGCAGGTCAGTGACTGGCTTTGAGGTTGGTACATTCCGCATTATACCCATGTTGAGACAGTCTAAAATCCCACGTGCTTAGGGTGTGTCTTAGTCCATTCAGGCTGCTATAATAAAATACCATAAACTGAGTGGCTGCTAAACAACAAAAATTTATTTCTTGCAGTTCTGGAGGCTGGCAGATCAAGTCCAAGATCAAGGCACTGGCAGATTCAGTATCTGGATGCGCCTGCAGTCTAGTTCATAGAAGAGACTTCTCCCCATATCCTCATATGGTGCAAGGGGCTAGTTAACTCCCTGGAGTCTGTTTTTTAACGGCACTGATCTCAATCCTGAGGTCTCTGCTTCCATAATGTAATCACCTCCCAAAGCCCTGACCTTCTAATACCATCACCTTGGTGGTTAGGATTTCAACATATGAATTTTAGGGGAACAAAAGCATTCAGTCCATTGCCACATAGTTGGTAGAAGACAAATGATGCAGATGTTTATGGTTAAAGCTTTTGTTTAGTTTTGTCAAGGGACTGGACATAGTCTTATAATTAGCAAATCTTAATAAGCAACAGCACTGCTTCTCTCAGCATGCACATAGGCCTGCTGTGTGCTTATATAGCTTTGTGACAGTTCCCAAGTGTTTCCTGGAGATGCATCCTGTGGGTTGCAGTGCTACTGCTCTCCCCTTTTTTCTTTTTTTCTTTTTCTTTTTTTTGAGACAGAGTCTTACTCTGTTGCTGAGGCTGGAGTGCAGTGGCACGATCTCAGCTTACTGTACCCTCTGCCTCCCAGGTTCAAGTAATTCTCCTGCCTCAGCCTCCCAAGTAGCTGGGATTACAGGCACGCATTAGCACACCCGGCTAATTTTTGTATTTTTAGTAGAGACAGGGTTTCACCATGTTGTTCAGGCTGGTCTGGAACTCCTGACCTCATGATCCGCCCACCTCGGCCTCCCAAAGTGCTGGGATTACAGGCGTGAGCCACCGCACCTGGCCAGCTCTCCCCTTTTTTCTACCTTTTTTTGTTTTGTTTTGTTTTGTAAGAGATGGCCTCATTCTGTCATCCAGGCTGTAGTGCAGTGGTGCAATCATAGCTCACTGCAGCCTCAAAACTCCTGGGCTCAAGTGATCTCACCTAAGCCTCCCAAGTAGCTAGGACCACAGGCATGTGCTACCATGCCCAGTTAATTTTTGTGTATGTGGAGATGGGTCTTGCTGTGTTACCCAGAATGATCTTGAACTCCTGAGCTCAATCGATCCTCCCTCCTTGGCTTTCCAAAGTGCTG
This sequence comes from Pan troglodytes, assembly GCF_028858775.2. Lineage (NCBI taxonomy): Eukaryota > Metazoa > Chordata > Mammalia > Primates > Hominidae > Pan > Pan troglodytes. Next base: position 65,182,013 of record NC_072416.2, read on the forward strand.
GTATTACAGGTGCAAGCTGCTACACCCAGCTTTTCTCCCTATATTATCCAGGCCGGTGTGCGTTGGAATACTGTGGCCTTGAACTCCTGGGCTCAAGCAATCCTGCCTTAACCTCCTGACTAGGCTACAGGCACGCACCACCATGCCTGGCTCCCCTTTTTCTACCCTTAATGCCAAGTTCTCAACGTAGGCAAGCAGACGGGACTTGTTGAATTGTGGTTTGGCCACACCTTGGCCAGAGTTTTGCCAACCATGAACAACAACAACAAAAAGAAATAGTTGGCCAGGTGCAGTGGCTCATGCCTGTAATCCCAGCACTTTGGGAGGCCAAAGCGGGTGGATTACCTGAGGTCAGGAGTTCAAGACCAGCCTGACCAATATGATGAAACCCCATCTCTGCTAAAAATACAAAAATTAGCTGGGCGTGGTAAAGCACGCCTGTACTCCCAGCTACTGAGGAGGCTGAGACAGGAGAATCGCTTGAACTCAGGAGGCGGAGGTTGCAGTGAGCTGAGATAGCGCCATTGCACTGGAGCCTGGGCAACAAGAGCGAAACTCCTTCTCACAGAAAAAAAAAAAAGAGTGCCACCTTCAGTAGCTGGTCCCTCCAGGATCCATGCCTTATTTTGTGACATTCCCATGCCTGGCCAACTTCAGCTGCTTTGGGTTGTGGATCGTGCTTAACGGGACTGGGAGCTTCAGCATGGAGTTTGTTCCCATAAGGAGAGCTGAGAACCTTTGTGGAGCTCATTGCCTAACCAGCATTTATTCGTAAATTGGGTTCCTGCATCAGTCTCTGAGGCATTGATTCTTCTTTTTTTTTTTTTTTTTTTTTTTTTTGCTTCTTTTTTCTTTCTTTGAGACATGGTCTCCCTCTGTCACCCAGGCTGGAATGCAGTGGCACCATCATAGCTAAGTGCAGCCTTGAACTCCTGGGCACAAGGAATCCTTCTGCCTCAGCCTCCGAAGAAACTGGGACTACAGGTGCACACCACCACATCCAGCTAATTCTATTTTTTTGTAGACACGTGGTCTCCCTATGTTGCCCAGGCTGGTCTCAAACTCCTAGCCTTAAGCGGTCCTCCCACCTCAGCCTCCCAAATGGTTCTTAATTATTAAGAATCTGGTATATAGGCTGGACACGCCTATATACCAGCACTTTGGGAGGCCGAGGCGGGCGGATCACGAGGTCAGGAGATTGAGACCATCCTGACTAACACGGTGAGACCCCATCTCTACTAAAAATAGAAAAAATTAGCCAGGCATGGTGGCAGGCGCCTGTAGTTCCAGCTACTCGGGAGGCTGAGGCAGGAGAATGGCATGAACCCAGGAGGTGGAGCTTGCAGTGAGCCGAGATAGCGCCACTGCGCTCCAGCCTGAGCGATAGAGCAAGACTCCTCAAAAAAAAAAAAAAAAAAAAGAATCTGGTATATGAACTCTGAGCCCACTTCTGTGAACAGTTAGACAGTTCACAGCCTTCACGTTACGAATTTCTTAAAATGTGATTTTCTAGCCAAGACAGAACAACCACTTAAAGGAGTGTCACGCTTGAGCTATGGTTTTGGGGTTTTTTGTTGTTGTTGTTTTTTGACAGAGTCTTGCTGTGTTGTCCAGGCTAGAGTGCAGTGGTGTGATCTCAGCTCACTGCAACCTCTGCCTCCTGGGTTAAAGCGATTCTCATGCCTCAGCCTCCCAAGGGATTACAGACGTGTGCCACCACGCCAGGCTAATTTCTGTATTTTTAGTAGAGATGGGGTTTCACCATATTGACCAGGCTGGTCTCAAACTCCTGACGTCAAGTGATCCGCCCGCCTCAACCTCCCAAAGTGCTGGGATTACAGGTGTGAGCCACCGCACCCAGCCTGAGCTATAGTTTTTGAGAGAATTGAGATGTGGCAGCAAAGTCAAGTGGTTTAGTGTGGTTTTTTTCCCAAGAGGATCACTGCTTGAAACAGCAGGGTGGTCAAGGATCAGGGTCATTAATCATCCCAGGCGACAGCAGGAGGAGCCTGTCGAGGGTGGGCTCTCAGCCAATTATGTCTGCCACCTTGTACAGCACATTCCCAGCAGTCACACTGCTCACTGCTTACACTGTCAGCAGGGCAAATGATTTGTTAAGTCAGGGCCTCAAAGGGTTATTGTCTTCACTGAGAGTTTCCTGTGGCAAGCACAAGTTTCTCAACCCACTCATTTCTCATATCCTTCCTTATGGAATATGGCTGCAGTGATGCTTTTAATGCAGGGAGTCAGTTCAGCCATCTGGTCTCCACAATAATTTGTAGAAAGATACACTTTGGGGAATCACAATCTAAAAAGTAGCTGAAACTCTTAGTAATTATACCTGGATATACTTCAAGCAGAGGGAGACAGAAGACTTACCTTTGAAGGGTGCCTTCCTTGCAGCCCCCATCTGACATCCACACGTATCTGGTGCCTGAAGAAATGTGTTAGGCCACTGGATACTTTGGGCCCAGAGTCCAGCTTGACAGGACTTTTGGTGGGTTCTATAGGTCACCCAAGACTTGCCTAAGCCTTTATTTGCCCCTCAGTGTATACTTGCTAAGAATAGAGATTCTTGGGTTAGTTGAACTCAGTACCTAGTTATTTCAGATTTGGGTTCTCTGAAGCTTCTGCATATAAAAAATGGATTGTTACACATGAGAGAACTTTGACAACTGTAAAGCCTTGTGCTGAGTAAGATGGTGTCAGTGATTATCATGGTACCAAGAATTACAATCCTTCTCAGATTCTTGGCTTCCTTTTTTTTTTTTTTTGCTGGGTGGTGGGAGCAAAAACCTTGTCTCCCCCTCCACAAAATGGGGAAATTTTTACTGTTGGTGTATCTATTACTGTGCCACAACCACTTCTACATTTGTGTGTTTGTGTGTGTGTCATTAACTGTAATCATTTCTGAAATGTTTTATTAGAAAAAGTCAGAGCTTAAAGATTCTTCCCAAAGAATAAACTTTTGGCAAATCAGAAGGTCTTTTATTCCTCCACTTAGCTGGTTTGTCCCTTTTGAGTGATAATGGCTCTTGTCTGGGTTGGAGGGCTCTGTCAGGTGTTTGTGTAGAATTAGGGAGTCAAGTAATGCATGCTTCACTCTACTTGTTGATAGAGCAGTTTTACAGGTTCAGTGTCTCTGGTTAGGGGTTACCATTGAGAGTACTTTTGTAGTTTTTTTTTTAAGACAGTGTCTCACTCTGTCACCCAGGCTGGAATTCAGTGGTGTGATCTTAGCTCACTGCAGTCTCTGCCTCCTGGGCTCAAGTGATCCTCCCACCTTAGCCTCCCAAGTAGCTAGGACTGCAGGAGTGTGCCACCACGCCTGGCTAATTTTTATATTATATTTTGTAGAGCCAGGGTTTCACCATGTTGCCCAGGCTGGTCTTGAATGCCTGAGCTCAAGCAGTTCACCCCGCTTGGCCTCCCAAAGTGCTGGGATCATAGGCAAGAGCCACCACACCCGGCCAAGAAGTACCTCTAAACATAAATCCTTGCATCTTACCATAGTTGTGTGATGATCTGATTAAGGTCTTCTCCAGCACACATAAGCTCCAGTGATGGAGCTTATGGAGAAAAAACAGCACTGCCTTTTTTTTTTTTTTTTTTTTTTTTGAGACTGTCTCAGTCTGTCACCCAGGCTAGAGTGCAGTGGTGTGATCTTGGCTCACTGCAACCTCTGCCTCCTGGGCTCAAGTGATCCTCCCACCTCACCCTTCCAAGTAGCTGGGACTACAGACACCCACCACCATGCCCAGCTAATTTTTGTATGTTTTTGTAGAGACGGAGTATCACCATGTTGCCCAGGCTGGTGTCAAACTCTGAGCTCAAACAACCCATCCGCCTTGGCCTCCCAAAGTGCTGGGATTATAGGCGTGAGCCACCACGTCTGGCCAGAAACTGCACTGCTTTTGTTCACTTTTGTTTCTTCAACATCTAGCACAATGTCCTAGCCCATGGTAGGCAATAAAGTAGTGAATGAATAAGTGAATGAAGTATCCAGAGCTTCATGTCACATGTGGGGGATTGAATAAGTCCCTGGCATTATTTTGAATAGTGATCTCTTGTACAGTCTTAAGCCCTGGTGACCTGATGTTTCTGATTGCATGCAGTCTTGCCCCTTGCCAGACCTAATAATGTAGCATGCAGCCAGTAGCTTCTCTGGGGCCCCCAGAGAGGGTCTCTGGTCCTAACCATAACCTGACAACCTCTCTGTCTTGTTTTTTGCAGGTTGTGGACCTGGCCTATTAGCAGATGCCAAGATGCGGGTATTTGAACGTTCAGTGTATTTTGGTGATTCCTGCCAAGATGTTCTTAGCATGCTTGGCTCTCCACACAAAGTCTTCTATAAATCAGAAGACAAGGTAGGGGAATTATGTTGCAGTCTCCTTCTTTTTTTTAATCAACACTAATTTAATATTGAGTATAAACTGTTTGCTATTTTCCCATAGAACTTGTTCTAAGTAAAGCTAATGGTAAAGTAAATTGAAAACTGTTTTCTAACCCCTGTAGTCCAATTACCCTGACTCTGTCCCTCTCCATAGTGCCTACCTTTCCTTAGAGACCAAGACAGTCCCTAGTCAACGACAGCTGGCCCCCTCTCCTCCTAGATTGGTCAGCACCAGCAGCTGAGACTCCCCACACTCTTGCTTGTTCCGCAGCTTAATGTTACACATGGAACACAATTTGTAGACTTTCAGTTAATCCGGAACTATATTAGAGGGATGGATTTTAATTTATGGTTATTTTTTCCCTACAGATGAAAATTCATTCTCCTTCCCCTCATAAACAAGTTCCATCGAAGTGTAATGACTACTTTTTTAACTACTTCACTCTTGGAGTGGTAAGTTGTGATTCCTCAGAGAAGCCCTTCATTTCTATTGGGGTGGGCAGTGCATCTTTGCAGATCTGTGTGTCCACATGCAGCTGGAACCATGCCTGGACATTGGGGAACCTAGCCCCAGCTGTCTTTGCCCAGGGTTGTTTTGCATAGGCTCTGGTACTCCAAAGTAGACCTTGCCTGCAACCAGGATTGCTCAGGAACACTAGGTTCCCTGGTACCTGTTGACTTCTTTTCTGAGGGAAACATGTTCCACAGATGGAGGCCTTGGAAATCATTCAGATTAAGCTGTTTGGAGAACTGCCCTTTTGTAAAGCATAGGACCCTCTTCTTGAGTCACAAAATGGAGACTGAAAAGGATTGGAGACAGTGGGGTGTGCTTGTATATTTTTAGAGGACCACCCCAGAGGCATTGCTGTATCCCTGTGCTGTGGACCCAGGGAGCTGGATATAGCTGGTAGCTGGCCAGTGCGGACAGTCCAGCTGGTGGGTGAGTTGCATACATGAGAAATTATTGTATAAACAGTGTTTCAGCAGGAAACATCTCAAGAGGGCAGGGCTGGCCTGGACCATGGGTCTTGTAACCTTTGAGCCTTCTACGGTCTGAGGTCCTGAGGTAGCAAACAGTAGATTTCACAGAGGGAGTGAGGAGAGACTGAGTCTGCCTAAGTGGGAAAGACCAAACACAGGAGCCAAGAGTAGTAGGGGAGCTGCTGTCGGGTCATGAACTCCTGAGAGTAGGATGGCGGCAGGAGGGAACAGTGCTGTTGCAGCTGGACCTCTGGTTCAAGGGCCAGTAATGATAGTATCTCAAGAAACTTAGGGTGTCGCTTTTCCAGCTGGAAACTACTTTGGCCGGTGGCGCCTTTGCCCCAATTTTTGCTTGCTCCCGCTGGGCTCATTCAGCTCACTCAGCCTGGCAGGCTGCACTTAGCTCATGCTACCATCCTGGATCCCATGCCTGCCAAGGGCAAGCCAGGCATGGAGTGGCAAGGGATGTGTGAGCGAGTGAATGTGGCATCTGGCCACTGTGCCCAGCCAGGCATGCTGACTGCTGTGGTGGGGCAGGCAGCTCCAGGCGCCAGCATAGGCACCAGCTCCATGTAAGGGTGAGGCTAGATCACGTGTACCGCAAGCGGCTTCCATTGCGGGCACCCATGTCTGGACAAGGAGAATGCGGTGGCACCCGGAAGCTTGGAGACACCAAGAACCACACAGAGCCCCAAACAGGGTGTCACAGCTCTGGCTCGGGGAGCTCCTAGGTCTGGGCTTCCTGAAGGGCGGCAGCTCTTCTCTCCTTGTCACCCACAATGTGGAAAGCGGGGCAGGGCATTTCAGCCTTATTTGTGTTACACCTCTTTCAGTCCCACCATTCGGTGGGTCCCGAGTTCTTGTCCTGCGGCCAGGAAGAATGAGGTATGCAGAGAGCTGGAGGGTGAGCAAAAAGGAGAAGAGCTTTATTGGGCAACAGAACAGTTCAGAGGAGACCCATGGTGGGTAGCTCTTTCTGCAGGCAGGTCATCCTGACGAGTATCCAGCTCTCAGCAGAGAGAAGACCCATAGTGGGTAGCTTCTTTCTGTAGGCAGGTCATCCTGAGGAGTCAAGGAGTCCTGAAGTGGGTAGCTCCTTCCCACAGTTGGTAGTATTGACATCTGTCCAAGTCTGGCTGAATCCAGGGTTTTTATGGGCTCAGAAGGGAGGAAGTGCATGCTGATTGGTCCATGAGCAGGCCCGGAAAAAGCACCATAAATTCTCACTCCACCCACAGACTACCCAGAGCTGGCAGCCCGGCCCCCAGGCCTCAGGCCATCCCAGGCTTGAAGGTGGGGTTTCACCTCGGACCCAGCCCTTTCTGCCCAGGAGCCCTTCTGCTTCCTACCACCATCAGCGTGCCATCCATGGTGCCCATGCTGTTCATGCCGAGGCGGCAGGGGGCTAGTGTGTCAGTGCTGCCCTGAGTGCGTGCACTCCCAACCAGGTCATGACAGCGCCTGGGCTCAGCCACAACTTTGCCCCTCCCCAGAGCAGGCACCGGGAGTGGGGAGAGGCTAGGTAGTGGGAGCAGGCACTTTCAAGCCTGCCGGGGCAAGGGGCCTTCTGGGCCCCTGAGAGTGCAGGGATGCCAGGGTCTGGAGCTGCAGCTGGGAGGCTGCAGCTACACCCAGGAGCATGGGCTCCTGCCCTGCCAACTTAGTAAAGGCCAGGGCTCTCACCTGTTCCCAGTTCCCATAGGCTCTGCATAGTTCTATGGGAAAACAGAGGTCGCGGCCACACTTCCTCTGCTCCAGTCGGCATCCTCGCAGCGGCCACTCCAGATGGGCCATTGCTGCCATCAATAGGTGACAGGGAAGATGGAGAGAATGGACTGGCCTCAGTAGGACTTAGTTGGCTGTGGGTACAGGGGTAGAGTCAGAGGTTACCCTGAGGTCACGGGCCCAAGCAGCTGGATGGATATGAAGCTGGGAAGGGTAGGGGATAGGAGGGAAGTGTTCACTGGGTGGCATCAAATCCAGGTCCAAGTCCTAGAGAGAGGTCAGGCTGGAACTTCAGTTCCTGGGGTTGCTGACTCCCACAGAGGGTGTAATGGAAACCAGGAGGGTCTGATGGATTGTGGAATTCAGAATAGTCAAGTGGCCTTGAGCCCCTCGAGAACCAGGTGACTTGGCCAGCATGGTGGCTCATGCCTGTAATCCCAGCACTTTGGGAGGCCAAGGTGGGTGGATCACCTGAGGTCAGGAGTTCGAGACCAACCTGACCAATATGGTGAAACCCCCATCTCCACTAAAATTACAAAAATTAGCCGGGCGTGGTGGTGTGCACCTGTATTCTCGTATTCTCAACTCAAGGAATCCTCCTGCCTTGGCCTCCCAAAGTCCTGAGTCTGCATCCTCAGATTCTCTTGGCTCTGCTGCTTACCATCTGGGCACCACGCTAGGTGACTTACTGCACCTCCTGGGGCCTTGGTTTCCTCATCTCTAAAGAGGAACCTGCCTTGAAAGTTTGTAAAGCACCTTTATTCAGTAAATCTTTATTGAGTACCTACTGTGTGCCAGGCACTACTCTAGGAGTTGGGGATACAGCAGTGAAGAACACAGACGGACAACCCTGCCCTCACGGAGCTTATATTCAGAGGGAAGAAAGCCACTTAGCAGGACAAAGAGCTAAAATGGATAGTACAGTGTGTTGAGAGGTAACACACATGACAGAAAAGATAAGGTATGGGGCCAGGCACGGTGGCTCACACCTGTAATGCCAGCACTTTGGGAGGCCGAGGTGGGCGGATCACCTGAGGTCAGGAGTTTGAGACCAGGCTGGCCAACATGGTGAAATCCCGTCTCTAAAAATAAAAATAAATTAAAAAAAAAAAGCCAGGCGTGGTGGTGGGCGCCTGTAATCCCAGCTACTCGGGAGGCTGAGGCAGGAGAATTGCTTGAACCCAGGAGACAGAGGTTACAGTGAGCTGACACAGTGCCACTGCACTCCAGCCTCCGTGACAGAGTGAGACTCCATCTCAAAAAAGAAGAAAGAAAATGTCTAAAAGCTGCTTGGTCTGTCCCCTGGACTGTTGTCTGGAAGAAAGGTGATGCCTGCAGGCATTCTTGCTGTGGAGTGCAGTGGATGTCCCAAGTTGGACATGCCTTTGGAAAGGCCTCTGCCCTGCCTCAGTAACATTCCCTCCTTGAGTACCCTTGTTTTCTATCCCAGGACATCCTCTTTGATGCGAATACACACAAAGTGAAGAAGTTTGTTCTACACACCAATTACCCTGGGCATTATAATTTCAACATGTGAGTACACCTGTCTGTACCTCCCCTCTGTGAAGTGAGTTTTGGGCTGAAAACCCCAGGAAAGAGCTTTTGGCTTTGGGTGTTCACTAATTTATCTACACCTGAATTCTTGCTGTTTCATGGGAAGTGAATTTCCTGAGTGCTTGCTGTGTTCCTGGCACAGGGTCCAATGCCTTACATCTCTCTGTTTGAACCCATTTTACAAATAGGGAAATAAGTTCAGAAAGCTTGATGTCTTATCCAAGGTAATAGGCTCTCCAGAACCCAGGGCCAAGATCTTTTCTGTTCGACTTCCGTGCCTAAATCTGGCCTCCCCCAGTGAACACTGTCAGGCACTCAGAGCCAGGGCTTTGGGCAGGTGTGTTTGGTTCTGTTTCTCCTGGGGTGTGGGGTTGGAATATGGGAGTGGCCAGGCCTTCTAGGAGGCCCAGCCTTTACCCATCTGCCTTCTCTCTAGTTATCATCGCTGTGAGTTCAAGATCCCACTAGCCATAAAGAAAGGTGAGTAGTGAAAGCTCTCAGGGTAAGGGAGGGGTTTTAGAGTCTGTTTTCCACTATGAAAAGGGAGAAAGATCGAAGCAGTGGTTGGATGTGTGGAGCTTCTGCCCATGGCCTCAGTTCCTCTGGGGTGGGCTCATTGTTCTGGGGGCTGCAGTGTTCTTGGTCTGAGTCTCCTAGAGGCCCTTGAGGCCTTTTCCTATGACTGTGGGATTGCCGGCCTCTGGAGGGGAGAGTTTCTTATCTACAGATGATCATCCAGGGGGCCCCAGCCCATCCTTGTTGCCTGCCACCCACTGCCAATTGTTGTAGCTCACACCTGACTGACCTCCCTTCACCCCTCCATCCTCTTCCACCCTGGAACTCCAAAACAGCCTGTTAATCCTCCCCATGTACTCCAACCCCAGTGCAAAGGGACACCAGGTCTGGTTCCTACCTAGGGCTGGGGCCACAGGTAGGCTGGGCCAGCTACAAATCTGCCCCACTGTCTTCTCTTTTCAGAAAACGCAGATGGTCAGACAGAAACATGCACGACCTACAGCAAGGTGAGCACCTATCTTCCTACCTGGCACAGCCTGAGAATGAGGTGGACATGAGCCTGCAGGCAGTATGGGGCTGTGTCCTCTAGGCCAGCCATTGGTCACAGACATGTTCATGTCCCTACTAACCCCTGCTCCCCTCTATCCCTCTTGCAGTGGGACAACATCCAGGAGCTCCTGGGCCACCCTGTGGAGAAGCCTGTTGTCCTGCACAGGTGAGTGGGAGTTTGATGTCCCCGGCCACCCCACCTGACTCCTCAGAGCCCAGAAAGCCCAGGGAAGCCTGGCACAGTGGATGTTGCTTAAAAATTACAGAAGTTTCTGATATTGCCACAAGCATACTTCCTGCCCCACTCTGCACATTAGGACTGAGTCAACTGTTCTGTGTGTTCATCTTTGATAGAGAGAATGTCCCCAGGGGTAGCTCCCCTCTCCCAACCCTACCTCTAGGTATGGGGGCCTTCTCACCCTCAGTTATTCAATAAGGAAGGAGGGCTTGGCTGGCTGGCCTGGGCTCTTTTTCCCTTTGAGCTTTGAGCTGCTGCCTGCTGAAGTCCACAGCCCCGTTCCTGGTTGCCATGCTGCCTGAGATTCTCTCACTCGAGAGGGCCCTCTTGACTCCTCACCACCCTAGTCCAGTTCCACAGTAACTTTTTTGTCCTGTTGGGCTCTGTATGTATAATTCTGAGTTGAGTGAGACCATCCCTACCCCTAGGATCTTGCAGGCCTGTGTGGGAAACAGACAGACACTCACAGCCATGAGAGACTACTGGCCAGTATCCCATACCCCAGAAAACACTGGATCCCTTGCTTTAAGGCCGTGGCCTCTGTCTGCCTCTCTAATTCTGAATTCTCTGGCCTCAGGTCTTCCTCCCCAAACAACACCAACCCATTTGGTTCCACATTCTGCTTTGGTCTTCAGCGAATGATCTTTGAGGTAAGCTGTGGAAGCCCTAGAAATAAACTGCCTGGGGGGTTGCTGGTCATGGCAGGGCCAGGTGAATGATGGAGGGAAATTGGGGAGGCCATAGTGGGCAGATTCATCCTTCTTCAGCAACCGTGTCTGCTGCATACTGGGCCTCCCCACACTTAACAATGAAGGTTCAGAAATGATGTTGAGAAATCTGGGGTCACAGAGGCCGAAGCAGTGGTCTGTATCCAACAAGATGGGAGGTAACGGATCCCAAGTTTCTATCTGACAACATGATTATAGCAGGGAAGGGAACCACAGGGCAAGTGGGGCCCAGCAGAGGGTGTTGAGGGCCCTCCAGTGGCATGTGAACAAATGCATTGTAGGGGAGTGAGTGGCTCTGGAGGCCCTGCTGACTTGGGAGAACAGCAAGCTGCCCTTGTTTTCCCTGTGGATGCAGTATCTCCAGCAGACACTTAACAGTTCCAGAAGGACTAGACACGTGGCCATGGTAAAGGCTGTGTGTAACCACTGAGAAACAGGCAGATCTCAGGCAGAGGGGGGCCTTTAGCATGAACCAGGGGAGGTTGAGGAGTCGGGAAACCCAGCCGTTAGGTGCAGGTATGTCACACAACCTCCACCCCTCATGCACAGGATCTGCCTACATCCCTCTACCCCTCCCACTTGACCCACTGTCCTATTCTCACACCAGGTCATGCAGAACAACCACATTGCCTCGGTGACCCTGTATGGCCCCCCTAGGCCTGGTAGCCACCTGAGAACAGCGGAGCTCCCCTAGGGACACCACCACCCATGCCTCTCTGTCCCGTGGAACTGTGCATCACATCCTGCTCAGTGGGCCTCTGTACCACCCTGTGGGTTTTCTTGGACACCTGGCCAGTGCTGAAGGGCTGTTGTGATGTTCTGAGGTTGGGCTCAGGCTGGGTGCTCTGCCATGGGCTGAGTGGCCCAGATATTCTTCTGTCCATCTGTGGCCTGCTGGTGCCAGCAGGGGACACAGACTGCAAAGAGAAGCACAAAGTTTGAGCCTTGATTCCTGGACCCAGGAGCTCTCAACTAACAAGGAGGCAGGAGAGGTCAACCCTTGTCCCATGCACATTGGGAAGACTTGGGGCTCTTTCTGTGACTGAGGACACAGGCACCCAGGATAAGGACAAGGTCCTGCCTTTGGCTCCACATTGCCACATGACCCTTAAGGCAAGCAGGTAGCGTGTCCATAGTACTTGGTTGCGACATTTGCACTACATCCACTTTAGTTACTTGATGAGCTGGCTGTGGCCAGGGTGGCCCACCTGCCCTTCCCTGTTCCTTTCTTGCACGCGCTCCCTGCCTGGGCACACCAAACTGGTTGAAACACAGCTTTCTACCATCCAGGTACATGCCCAGGCCTGGTTCTCACCCCTGTTGGAGTCAGCTTTCAAGATTGCCTGTGCCCCTGCTCTGCCCCATCCTGGCTGGCAGGGCTGCATGTTTCCATCCTGTTTGCCTCTTTTATTTAATGCCAAAGTTTTAGCCAAAGACATCTTCCTACTTTTGTTGTGTTTCAGCATTCTGTTCTGCACTGTGGGCTGGCTCTCTGCCCCAACCCTGGGCACTGGCCCCTGGCTGGGCCATTTCATGGCTCAAAGCCTCTGGGGGCTCAAGGAAGGCTGGGCTGCTCAGTCCCTTCATGGGTCTTGCTAATGGAAAGTAGCATATATGTGCTTTAAAAATATTAATCCTTTTGAAAAGAATTGAGAAGAGAAATGTATAATTTTATCCCATTTTTAATATTTTGGTCTAGCAACTTGTGATACATAGATGACAATTTTGTGAGTTTTTCAAATGTGTGTACAGATTTTTGTAAATATGACTCTTTTGTAATTAACTCATGTACAGCCTCATCCTGTATAGTTTAATGATGAACGTGCAGGGGACCTGTCTCAGGCTCCTATATGGTTCCTGGGCCTTATAGCCAGGTTTGTGTGGCGCTCCCGACTTTTGTGACTGACTGGTGTCTTCCCATTTGGACTGTGGCCTGGCCAGAGCCCCTTGCATATCCCCACTGTCAGGGGCAGCCAGGACTGTTCCCATCCTCCTGGAATGGGGGAACCTTCCTTATCCCCTGCCCACATCCCCTCTCCAATAAAGCACCTGTGCCCTCAGCAATGGCCTGCCATGTGCTGTTGCTGGGATGTTTGTACTAAGGTAAGTGTGGGTATTGGTTTTTTGAGCAAGGGGGTGGTTGAAGCATATGGGGAAATTAATAGTGGTGGCATCTCAGGGGAAGACATTCCTTGGCTCCTCTGAGGGGATACAGCCTCCAGTGGGAGACTGGCATTGTTGTGTGAGTTCAGGAGGTGGGGAAAGATTAGGTAGGACCGTGCACTCATTTGTCCCTTATGTGTGGCTCCATCCCTGGTGCTCAGCCACACCTGGGCCCAGGAGAGGTTGTGGGAAGCATAATGTCTGTTTTCAGATGAGCTGTGGCAAAGTGCCTGCCAGGTTCATGAATTCAAGCTGTGGCGGCCGGAGCCCCTCCACCTCCCTGTGGGGCCTGGCCTTGAGAGCCTCTGCATGCGTCCGAGTCAGCCTAGGGGTTCCAAATCCAGCAGAGTGGTAGGATTCCCTAAGTCCCTGCCACCCCACCAGAACACACCTCTGTGCTACTAGGAGGACCAGATATATCCACTGCTCTGGGACCTGTTGGACAAGAGATGGTCATATACCACCCAGCCTTGGCTCGCTCAAAGGGTCACCATTACACGGGTTTCAACTGGTTCCAGCAGGGTGGACCGCCAGGAGCCAAGCTTAACCCCCATCCCCTGGGATCCTGTGGAGACAGGCACCTGGTGATCAGGGAAGAACCACATACACGGCAATAATCTGGGAAACCGGCTCCATCCTGGGTCTGAGTTAGGAGCTTGGGGCTGTAGTGGGGAGCTAGGAGTCCCATTGGAAGGGGCCTGCAGCGACAGGCTGTGGATGCGCACAGGCTGGCCCATGCGGCCCGTGCAGCAGGCGCCACATAAGCCAGATGTCAGCGGCCGAGAGCCCGTGCACTACAACCAGCTCACGGTAAAAGCAGGGGTCGAAGGTGCTCAAATGCGGCGCGGCTGAAGGCTGGGGGATGCCAAAGGTGCGGAAGGCAGGGTGAGGCTCGGGCGTGAGCCGCAGGCGCTGCAGACACATGCCCAGAAAGACGTCGTCGATGGGGAAGAGCTCGACCTGCGCACAGGCGCCAGCCAGGCGGTGCAGCGTGGCCCCGGAAAGCACAAAGCCACCGCCGCCCGCGTACGCCGGATAGGCGGGCAGGCCGTACACGGCCTCGGGGATGTAGTACTTGCTAGCCCGCGTGCGGATGGGCCGCGCCTGCACAATTACGTCACCAGCAAGCAGGTCTTGCGCCGGATCCCGCGGCGCCAGGAACTCCAGGAGATTTCCCACGTTCACGAACACATCTGCGTCGCCCTTAAAAACGAAGCGCACGTCGGGGCAGAAAGCTGAGGCCCAGGCTAGAAAGTGGATCTCCTTGAGCGTTAGGTTAAAAAAGGTGTCGTCGAAGGCCCAGAGCAGGATGTCCGCATACGCAAGGCTCTCGGCCCGCAGCAGGGCGCGCCAGTGGGTTCGCGCGCCCTCCCCAACTTCGTCGGCCCCGCCCGAGCCTGCGCCCCTGGGCACGCCCAGCAAGAACACGCGGCGCACCAGCGCCCCCTGCACGCGACCCTCCGCGCCCCACGTCTGGCGCACGGCTTGGCGCCGCTCGAAGTCCTCTGTCACCGACTTGACAGCAATAAGCAGGTCCGGGCGGCCACCGGGTGCGCCGTCGCCGCGGCACTTGTGCGGCTGGTTAATGAGCAGTGGAAACCGCCGCTGGTCCTTGGCGCGCAAATAGCGGGCGAAGTCAAAGGGTCCCGTAGGCGTGGGCGGCGCCGGTGTGTCCCCTTCGTAGGCCGGCGGGGCTGCACCCGCGTCGGGTAACTGGAACGCGCGGGGTCCGGGGGTGGGCCTCGGTGCCGCCCTCCCTCGCCCTCGCGGCGCGCTCGTCGTCGGGACCGAGCCGTCGCGCTGCGCATAGAGTAGGAGGCCCAGGGAGGCGCCAAGGAGCAGCGTGAGCAATGCGTCCCTGCGTAGGCGCAGCCTCCTCCTCATCTCCGCGCGGCCTGCGCCCTCCCTCCCCTGTAAGGGTCGCAGTCGGCAGCAGGGGGCAGCGAGCCCCGCCCTCCCCAGCTGAGGGGGCGGGAGGCCACGCCCCGGGGGGGGCTCCAGCGACCGACGGTTGAGCCCCTTGCGTTGTTCTCCTCCTCCCGGCCGTGTCGCACCGCCGGGACGGGCAGCCTGAAGGGACAAGAAGTTCACCCATGTAGCCAACTCCCCCGCGGCCTCAGCTCCGGCCCAGTACTGCGACCCAGGGCCGGGCAGGGAGACTGGGAGCCTCGGCCCCTCCCCCGCCCGCCTCCCTCGCGCTGAGGCCGAATCCCTTCCACCCTGCCATCCCCTCAATGTCGGGCCCTGGGGTCCCGACACTCACACTCGGCCCTCGGAAGTGGCGCAGCCCCGGACGCCCTGGCCTCCGGGGCTCAGCGCAGGGTCCCAGGGGCCGCCATGGACCGGGCCCGAGCCAAATGCAGCGTTGGCAGGAAGGGGGACCGGTGCCGTGCCACGTGACCCTCCAGCTGTGCGCGCCCAGACTTCTGGAGCTCAGCTCCGCCCCGGCGCCAGGAGCACTCCGGCCTCAGAGTGGGGACTAATCCCTGAGAGGGAGCCTCCTCACTGTCAGTCCCTCTGGGAAGGGCTGGTCTGGGTGCGCACACCCCAAATTCGCCTTTCTGGGGATTGGGAAGAAGCATCAACTCCCCTGGTTAGCTCCCCCAACTATCCACTCCCCACTCCCGCGTCTCGAGTGGGGCGGAGCCTGGGCTGCTAGGAGCCCCTGAGCAGGCCGGTTCCAAATGCGCATGAACCTGGCCACCATCCCGGGCGGGCCTCTCCTCAGCAGCCCTGATTCCATCAGGCAGGGTGCATACGCTGCCCCCGAGACACATGGCTGTCTTCTTACTCCTGGTTCTGCCATGCTCCCCACCCCCAATAAACACACGCACGGGACAAACAAGGCAGCCCACCCAATCCTCAGGGCAACTCTGCCAGCAGCTCTCATTCATGCCCAGATGGGGACACTGGGGGGCTCTTCCGGGAGTTAAGTGACTTGCCCAGGATCCAAAGGCCAGAAAGCTCTGCCCCCAGGTCTTCTGAAATTCAGTCCAGGATTATTTTATCTGTCCTTGCCCCGCTCATCCATCCACTGGGATACAGAACAGGGGGCCAACCCAGTCTGCTTTAATTTCACAGGCAAGCACTTCAGCCTGTCTCCCCGGGGGCTAATGGACCTGAGCCCAAGCCAGGTGCAGTTCTGAGTCCCCTGGTCCCCAGCATAGCCTACTGCAGGTAGAAATGATCAGGCCTGTGCAGCTGCAGGTCAGACAGGGCTGGCAAGGATGGGGACAGCTTGGGAAGACTCCTGGCGGAGGCCTTGGCTAAAGGATTGCTCTGGGATGCAGGTGGACGGAGGTGCTCTGCAATGGAGAGCTAAGTCCTTGCGCAGCTCAGCTGCCAGCTCTCTCTTTCTTGGTCCCAGCCCATGTGGTGGAGCCTGGAATAGACAGCCTCTACTGGTCTCTTAAGAACCCAGCCCCATCCTCTGTCCAAGGGCTATATCTGCTCCTGACGGCTTCTTCCCACCAATGTTCAATCTTAAAAAGCCAACTCTCTGGCTGGGTGTGGTGGCTTATGCCTGTAACCTCAACACTTTGGGAGGCTGAGGTGAGTGGATCACTTGAGGTCAGGAAGTCAAGACCAGCCTGGCCAACGTGGTGAAACCCCCATCTCTACTAAAAATACAAAAATTAGCTAGGCATGGTGGTGGGCACCTGTAATCCCAGCTACTTAGAGGGCTGAGGCAGGAGAATTGCTTGAACCTGGAAGGTGGAGGTTGCAGTGAGCCAAGAACACACCACTGCACTCCATCCTGGGCAACAGAGCGAGACTGTCTCAAAAAAAAAAAAAAAAAAAAAAGCCAGTCGTGGTGGCTTACTCCTGTAATCCCAACACTTTGGGAGGCCAAGGCAGGTGGATCACTTGAGGCCAGGAGTTTGAGACCAGCCTGGCCAACATGGAGAAACCCTGTCTCTATTAAAAATACAAAAATTAGCCAGGTATGGTGGCACGTGCCTGTAATCCCAGGTACTTGGGAGGCTGAGGCAGGAAAATCACTTGAACCCGGGAGACGAAGGCTGCAATGAGCCGAGATCGTGCCACTGCACTCCAACCTGGCAACAGAGTGAGACTCTGTCCAAAAAAAAAAAAAAAAAAAAAAAAAAGCCAACTCTCCACCCTGAGCCTTACTCTTTTTGGTCACAAAGTAATCAGGAGTCCTCTGCTCCAGCTTTCTCCGCGGCCTCACCTTCCATTCCCTCCTGTGATAAAGCTTCGGGCTGCCTCCACCATGACTCAGAAAGACCCCTGCCTGGTAAGCTCCTTTTAACTGAGTCCAACAGACACTCCTCGGTCTTGACTACCCGCTCCATTATAGCGGGTGGGTAATCCCCTGGTTTCCAAATCTCCTGGTTTTCCTCCTTCCTCTTTGACTGTTCCCATTCTGGTTGGTGTCCTTCAGGACATCCCCTGGGGCCACCCCACCCACTCCCACCTGTCTATTCATCAATCTTTAGATTGAACCCTCATCCTGAACTCAGAACTACAGACCCAACTACCCTCATACTCTCTCCCCGGATGCACTGCAGGAACATCATGCTCAACTTGTCCCAAACAGAGCAAGCATTTCATTTCCCCCCAGGGCCCCAACCCAGCAAGCAGTCCCACCCACCATCCAACTGGCAAAGGCAGAAACTTGGGGCCCTCTCTCAGCCATTCCTCACCCAGTGTCACCAGGCCTGTTACTCTTCCACCCACACAGCTCTTTGGTGGTCATCCCCTTCCCTCCATCTCTGCTGCTACTGCCCCAGCCTGGGGCCACCATTTCCCCCACCCCCATCCTCATCAACCTCCCAGTCTTGGCCAGGTGCGGTGGCACATGCCTGTAATCCCAGCACTTTGGGAGACCAAGGTGGGTGGATCACCTGAGGTCAGGAGTTTGAGACCAGCCTGACCAACATGGAGAAACCCTGTCTCTACTAAAAATACAAAATTAGCTGGGCATGGTGGTGGGCGCCTGTAATCCCAGCTACTTGGGAGGCTGAAACAGGAGAATTGCTTGAACCCAGGAGGTGGAGGTTGCAGTGAGCCAAAAACGTGCCATTACACTACAGCCTGGGAAATAAGAGTGAAGCTCCATCTGAAAAAAAATAAAAATTAAAAAAAAAAACCACCTCCCAGTCTTAACTCCCGAAACTCTTCAAAGGCTTCCTACTGGCCTCATTGAAAAACCCACAAGCCTTCCTCAAGCCCTTGCCTGAGACTGTCTGTGCCCTGAACACTGCCCTTCTCTCGATAGCCCACCCCTATGCCTACTCACACTCATCTCCTCCAGGAAGCCTACCCCCTGTCCCCTGCCCAGGTTAGGCCCCTTCCTCCATCCTCCACAACTTCTCTTTTTCTTTTTTTTTTTTTTTTTAGACAGGGTCTCACTCTGTCACCCAGGCTGGAGTGCAGTAGCTCAGTGACATCTCACTGCAGCCTCAACCTTCCATGCTCCAGGGATCCTCCCACCTCAGCCTCCTAAGTGGCTGGGACTACCCAGGCTGGTCTCAAACTCCTGAGCTCAAGCAATCCTCCTATCTCTGTCTCCCAAATTGTTGGGATTACAGGTGTAAGCCACTACTACTTGTATTTCTCACATCAAAAACCGTGTTATACTTTATTATCATTGCTTAACATTCGGGGTCCCACGCTGAGTGTGAGCTGGGGGCAGGCAAGATTGATTCCTGTTTTACTTCACTGCAGTATCTGCAGCACCCAGGATGAAGTCCAGGACACCAAAGATCAAGGTGCTTCATGAGTGAAACTGTAAGGGCTGGCTGTAAGCCCCACTTCTGGGATGGGAGAAGGTGAGGCTGATCTCCAAAGCAGGTCCCCCCCACCCCACACTCTATCAAAGTACCTGAGGCAGAATCCCCAATGATGCACCCCCAGTGGTCTGGCTCCTGGGGAAGGCAATCAACTCTGCCCCAGCAGGTCCAGCAGATAGGCCAAGTGGAGTTTCAGGGTCCCGTGGATGGACAGGGGTTCAGCAATAGCCGCAGAAGGAACCCTAAGGCCATCCAGGTTCTCCAAAAGCTGGCTGCACCCCTGGTCTAGGCCAGGCCGCCATTGGGATCGGTCAGGCCCAGCAAGTCCTCTGCCAGGCTGGTGAGCTCGTTCTCCTCGAGTGCCTCCACCAGGCGCTGCAGCGTGGCGCGGCGGCCCTCGGCCTGCACGAAGCGCCGCAGCAGCTGGAAGGCCTGCTCGTACAGTCCCTCGCGCTCGTACTCGTAGGCCAGCGAGTCCAGCGCCGGGTCCCGCAGCGCCCGGCAGCCTCGCTGCAGTGAGCGCCCCACCTTGCGCCATTTGAGGCCCACAGAGCGCGCGAACGTCTGTTGGTCCTTCAGGCTCAGCGGCCGATTCACTGCGGAGGGAGTGGGGAAACTGGGTGAGGGCGGGGACCCCCAGCGCCGGTCCCACCCATCCCCATCCGGCAACGACCCCTGCCCCTCCCCAGACTCCAACCTCCTGGTGACCCCGCCTCTCCGCCTGCGCCTCACCTACAGGCTGACCCTGGAACAGAAAAGTCTGGGCAGGTGGCGGCGGCGGCGGCGGCTTCACCTCCGACAGAGAGGGCACCGGGGGCTGCAAGGGGGCCGAAGCGACCTCCCCGTCGCCACCCCGGGCCCCCGAGCCGCACTTCAGATTTCGCAGCGCATCCTCCAGCTCAGCCAGTTCTTCATCCCGGAGCCGGTCGGGCTAGGGGAATGGAACGTGCCGTCACGGGGGACTTAGCCGCGGATCCCCGCCCTACCCCATCCTGACCCTAGCCCGGCCGCACCTGCTGGGCTAGGATGCAACTCAAACAGCGCTCCTCGTCCGCCAGCAAAGCGTCCAGCCGCTCGGCGCCGGCGCGCAGCTCCAGTTGCAGCGGCACCGAGTGCTGGGCGAGCGCGGCCGCCAGGCTCCTCTGCAGCGCGGCGCGCAGCGCCCCCTCGCGGTAGGCGCGGAGGAAGCGGCCACAGGGCTGCCGCCCGCAGAATCGCAGCTGCACGATCAGCTGCGGGTCGCTGCGGTGGATCTTCAGCATCTGCAGCACGTCCGGGCTCCCGCCGCTCTCTGCGGAGGCGGGCGGTCAGGCGCCGGGCGGTCCCCAAGCTCGGCCGTTCTCCAAACGGCCAGAGGAGGGGCGAAGCCCGTGGTGAAGCCCCGCGTCCCATCCCCTGACCTAGGGTGCAGTTACCCCAGAGTACCCAGCTGGGAAGCAAAATTGGGATACAAACAGCAATAACCCAGAAAGAAGACCAGGATCTGTCACAGGGAGCACCCTAAGACAGAGTGGGTGCCACCTAGCCCCCGCTCTCACGCCCCAAATGAGGGTTGGCAAAAGAGAGGGACTTCGAAGCACAGAAAAGGGGGCGTGTGCCCTGGGCAAACAAGCCGTCTGGGTAGGCGGCCAGCAGGGCAGAGGAGGGCGAGAGGTCTCAGGTCTTCGGCCTCCACCAAGCGCGACTCCCACTGCTCGGGAAGAAGAGGGGCTCTCGCCGCTCTGAGGCCACGAACAGATCCCCCAACCCGCTTCAGCCCCCTGTGGCCTCTGCCCTGAGATGGGAAAGGGGGGCCTGGAAGGGTAGGTACTGGGGAGGGGTCTTGAGCAAGGAGTGCTGCAGTAAGAGAGGAAAAGAGGAGAGAGACATCCACAATTAGTAGAAAGGAGCGAGCCGGCTGGTGGAGGGGGGCGGGGATGGAGCAAAGGACGTTAGTGCACAAATTGGTAAATCATACACAGACTCGAGAACACACGCCTATCCTCAAGGTCATGCCACAAGCAGAGAAGAAAGTCTGCACAGCCAGGGGTCCTCCGTCTTGCTCCTCCCACCCCAAATCTTCTTCTTAAAGGTGGCTAAACCCAGGCCCACCCACAAAATGCTCCAGGCCACCCCTTCCTCTCCACATGCCCGCCCATCCACGCACCTGCCAAGGCAGCCTGCAGAGCCCTGTACACTGCCACCTTCTGCTGGGGGTGCGCGTAGGCATCCGACAGGACCACCTTGTCCAGCGAGGACTCCACAAACAGGTATGCGCTGCCCACCCACTCTTCGTGCCCATTTTGCCCAGCTGCCATCTCACCTCCTGGAGATGCAGTCAGTCAGGTATCCAGTTCATCCCCCCTCCCTCCACCCTGGAGACAACTACCCAGCCCCACGTGGTTCAGCTGTCCCCACCACAGTAGCCTCAAGTCCCACATGGTTCAGTTGTCCCCACCACTGGTTGGCATACTTGGGACAGGAGTTCACCATCTCACAGGAAGCCCCTTGAGCTCCTGGCTCTGTACAGAGTCCCACCCACGCCAGGCTTGCAGTGAGGACTGTCCCTCCACTGCCTTCTTGGAGAAAGAGCCCAAGGTCACAGTGGAGGGGAAGCAGAGGCAGATCCTGCAATGGGGCTTCTCTGCTTCCTTCTCAGGCCTGTGTGTCTCTCTTACCAATGCGGACAAGAGACATCTTCATTCTGGATGGTGCCCATGCCCCAAAGCCAACCAGACCCATATCCTGGCCTTGCCTTCTGAGTAGACTTGAGCCCAGCATCTCTGGAGGACCTCAGCCTAAGACTAAACCTCCTGTCTTCACTTCGAAGGGCACCTGTAGTTTGCATCTACCCAGATTCTCTCCCCAAGCCTGACTTACCTTTGGGGACTTCCCTCCTCCCTCTTCTCAATCCATGTGCCTGTGTCCCACTCCCTAGTTCCAGGTGGGGCTTGTGTACCAGACCTGGCCAATCTGCATATTCCATTCACATTTCTGCAGTGATTAGTTCAGGGCGGGATATAGGACTTAAGTTGGACCCATGAGAATCAACCCTGCAACTCTGGTTGAGCCAATAGGAAAGAGGCACTACTTTCCCTTCCCTTGGGGCTGAACTGGAAGGAAAAGGTAGCTCTCCTTTAGCACTGCTTGGGAAGAGCCTGGCTGGGAATGAAGCTGACACAGAAAGAAAGAGTCAAGAGATGGAGAAGTGCATTCCTAAGCATACTAGGCCACTGGATCCAGCCGTCCCTGAAGCCATTGCACACTGGACTTTTTAGTTATGTGAGCTAAATAATTCCTTTTTGTTATAAAGCCCTTGGAGTTCGGCTCCAGTCATTTCCAACACAAATTGCTCTATTCCTTCCCTGTCCAGAAAAAGCCAGGGCCCCTTGGTGCTAGTATAGTATCTCCTTCCTCCATCTTCTGACAAAAACCTAGCCCTGGACCAGCAGGGGCAAAATTCCCAGCCAAGGAACCACTGCACTGACCTACAGCTCAATGGTCTCCCAGTTACTACCCCATGAGACAGCAAGTAGAAAACTGCCTCCTCTTTCTCCCCACCTCACCCTTTTCCTACCCACCCTTTTCCTAGAATCATGGGCTCAAGGCCCTACCTCCTGCCCCATCAGTCACACTCCTGTACTCTCCAGTCATCAGGGTTTATATATGGTGGGCTAAGAGGAGTGTTGAGTGTTAGCTATGGGGTAGGACAGATGGGGTGGCCCAGCTGCCATCTGTTTACATGAGGAACAGGAAGCTGTCCTCCTGCCCTGGCCTCCCAAAGTGCTGCGATTACAGGAGTAAGCCACTACTCTCGACCTTTGTTTTTTAAATTGTCTTGTTTTTGAGACAGGGTCTTGCTCTGTCACCCAGGCTGGAGTGCAATGGCACTATCGCAGCTCACTGCAGCCTTGACCTTCCCAGCTCAAGCAACCCTCTCACCTCAACCTTTCAAGTAGCTGGGACTTTAGGCACACGCCGCCATGCCTGGCTAGTTTTTGTATTTTTAGTAGAGATGGAGTTTCACCATGTTGCCCAGGCTGGTCTCAAACTCCTGGGCTCAAGCGATCTGCCCACCTCAGCTTCCCAAAGTGCTGGGATTACAGGTGTGAGGCACCACACCCGGCCTCCTAATCTTTTCATAGAAAACATTAATACTTGTGTACTTACGCCAAACCACAGTCTGGATAGTAACAGGAAGTTTGCATTTTGTTTATCTCTGGGCAGGATGAAGGAAGGTAGGTGGGGGTGGGGAAGGATTGTGGGTGATTTTTATTTTCTTTGTATTTAGCAATATTTTCTGCTTTATGTGAAGTAGACATATTTTCTTTGTATTAAAAGAGCAAAATAAATTTGTTTTCTTTAAAAGCAAAACAAGAAAAAACAGGAAACTCTGCAGGTGACAAGTGGGTCCATAATAGGGAGCCAGCCACGGAGGTGAGATAAGGGGGGAGTCCTTCGAAAGTGGCCTGGGGAGTAGGAGAGAGTGGGAACTTCCCCTGGAAACATTCCCTCTTTCATGTCTTTCTGGCCCCTTGACTTGAGAGTGCTTGACTTGGTTATGGTCCCACCCCAAGGGGTGGAAGTGGGGACCGAACGGGACCATTGTCTGCCCATCAGGTCTGTGGGGGTCGAGGGGGAGGTGGGGAGTACTGGGAACCTGGAGACTGGGGATGCTTTCTCACACTCACTAATACTAGAAGATGGGGAAGGTGAGCCAGGCTGGAGGTCGAGTTAACAGGGTAAAGAGGCCAGGGCCCTAGTTTCGCATCCGCCGATTGGCAGCTCTTCTTACGTGTTCTTTCACGGAAGCCCCTCCTTGGGAAGCCCCGCGCCCCACCCACCAGGAGTCGTCCCTTTTTGGGCAGGGCTGAGGCTTCCAGGCTGGGTCCTGAGAAAGTTTGGTGGCCGGAGACTGTGGGGCGCTTGGGTACCGACCTAACAACTTCTGCGCCTGTTTCCAGGGACGAGCCACGCACGGTGCCCCCTGAACACCTAACAGTCCCGGGGGCAGCCCCACCTCTGGCTGGGTGGACAGAGACAGCCTGTGGGCGTGGCCCAGAACTGAAAGCCTGTGACTCCTTGCGACCCGCCGGGCACACCCCCTACTCAGCTACGCAGCTCCCGAGCGCTTGAGGGGAGCTTCCCAGGCTCCCACTAGCCCACCCTCAAGCTGGGGTTTCGCACGTGCGATCGGCTGGGGTGGGCAAGGGGGTCTCCGCTCAAGGAAGTATTCAGAACCAGCCCCTTCTCCCCCACCCTCTCTCCTGCAGGGCCCTACTGCACCTCGAAAGTGCTGGCAGGGACGAGGAGCCTGCGGGGGCCAAATTCCGTACCGTCCTCCGCCTCCCACGGTGTTCGAACAGCTCAGTAGGCCGCCGCCACCAGCTGGCTGGAGCAGCCGCCGGTGACATCTGCGCCGCGCCCACGCTTCGGAGCCAAGATCCACCTCCTCTCCCGCCTGCACCGGGGAGCCCACCCACCCACCTGCTGCACTAACCTGGCCGCCTCGGCGGGGCCTGGGTTCCCACGCCCGCCAGGCTCCGCTCTACTCCGCCGCTTCCGGGTGTGCGCGGAGGCGCCGGGGCGGTGCCCTAGCCCGAGCCGCCCCGTCCGCCCGCGCGTCCCGCCCCGCGGGCTCCCGGTGGCTGCTTCCCGTCTGCTGTCCTCTGCTGCCAGTCCCCTGCCCCGGGCAAAGCCCATCTGGTCCGCCGAGCAGGTAAGACACCAGCGCCCAAGGTTAGACGGCAGGAAGACCCGACTTTGGGGGTTTGCGATTCTTACGAGGCGGGGGGCTCGTAAGAGCTACAGCTGCCAGACTTCGGTAGATCAAGGGGGCGCCCCCTGGAGACCAGAATTTTCTGGTACCCCTGGGGATCCGGCTTCAAGATCGCTGCTACCAGTGGGCACTCAAAACGGGGTGCCCATGGGTCCCAGGTACAAGCCCGGCCGAACGTATCTGAAGCCCCAGGAAACACGTGGCACAAATTCCGGGAGAAACTGTTAGCCCGGAAGATATGGGAACATTAACTGGCGAGTAGTGTGAAGCCTTGTATACGCAAACCTTTAAGAACCTTAAAACAAGATTGGCGGCCGGGTGTGGTGGCTCACGCCTGTAATCCCAGCACTTTGGGAGGCCGAGGCAGGTGGATCACCTGAGGTAAGGAGTTTGAGACCAGCCTGGCCAATATGGTGAAACCCCGTCTCTACTAAAAATACAAAAATTAGCCGGGCGAGGTGGCGCGCGCCTGGAGTCCCAGCTACTCGGGAGGCTGAGGCAGGAGAATCGCTTGAACCCGCGAGGCGGAGTTTGCAGTGAGCCGAGATCTCGCCACTGCACTCCAGCCTGGGCGACACAGCTAGATTCCGTCTCAAAACAAAACAAAACAAAAACAAACAGGATTGGCAACTTCAAAGAGGACTCACACTTTCCAGTAACCCATCCCCCTCTAAAGGCTGCGCTCCAGGGTGGGTCTGCGGAGTTCCAGCCGAACCCAAATTGCTCAGCGGGAGCCAGGGCTGCTCAGGGGTCGGAACTTAAATCTTGAGCCCCTCAGGCCCCAGAACCGTCAGGTCCCAGAGACCCAAGTTTTTTTTCATCCAGTGGGGCTGTCTTAGGAAGCACCCGGGACATCTCCCCCGCGAGGCGGAGGCGGGGAAGGAGCCTCCCCTCCAGGGGTGGATCCAGCTTTGCCCCGCCCACGCCTCGCTTCCTGATTGGCTCATGGTCCCTGACAAAGAAAAGCCTACATTAACGCTCCCGCCTTATTAACCCTGTAGTCACTTTCTACTAACCGGCGGGGTTAAAATGGGGTTTCTCAGGCCGGGCGCGGTGGCTCATGCCCGTAATCCCAGCACTTTGGGAGGCCCAGGCGGGCCGATCTTGAGCCTAGGAGTTCGAGGTCAGTCTGGGCAACAAAGCGAGACCTCGTCTCTGCAACAAAATTACAAAAATTAGCCAGGCGTGGTGGCGTGCCCCTGTAGTCCCAGCTACTCGGGAGGCTGAGGTGGGAGGATTGCTTGAGCCCGGGAGACTGAGGGTGCAGTGAGTTGTGATTGCGCCACTGCACTCCAGCCTGGGTAAAGAGCGAGACCCTGTCTCAAAAAAAAAAAAAAAAAAAAAAAAAAAAAAAAAAAAAGGGAGGGGAGTTCTCAACGTGGAACCTGTGGAGTCACAGGGGCTTGTTGAAATGCAGATTCCTGGGCCTTACCCTTTCCGGAGAGCCTGATTTAGTAGGTGAGGCGGTGAAATCTGCTTTGTGAACAAGTTTCGGGGTTATCTGATGCCCCATGCTGTCTGAGAGGCCCTCAGTTCCTCAGGCCACAAGCATTTGTACACCTAAGCTCGGTCTTCCTGCAACACTTTGCGCCTTCCCGAGCTCAGAGACGTCCGTCTCTCTCCAGGCCGGAGCTATTGGGAGTGGCGGATCCTCCCACCCCAGCCGGATCTGGGCCATGGCCGAGCCTGGAGAGGGACTGCCAGAGGAGGTGCTGGCACTCATCTTCCGCCACCTGTCCCTGAGAGACCGTGCTGCCGCCGCCAGGGTCTGCAGGGCCTGGGCCGCCGCTGCTACCTGCAGCGCCGTGTGGCACGACACAAAAATCAGGTGAGCCTGCTCCTCCACACTCCTCTCCCCACCGCCCACTCACCTTCTCCGTGGAGTCGTGGGCTAGGTAGATATTCAGGTTGACTCCCCCATATTAAAAAATAATTGCTGGCCGGGCGTGGTGGCTCATGCCTGTAATCCCAGCACTTTGGCAGGCCGAGGCGGGTGGATCACCTGAGGTCAGGAGTTTGAGAGCAGCCTGGCCAACATGCTGAAACCTCGTCTCTACTAAAATACAAAAACTAGCCGGGCGTGGTGGTGGGCGCCTATAATTCTAGCTACTCGGGAGGCTGAGGCACGAGAATCGCTTGAACCCGGGAGGCAAAGGTTGCAGTGAGCCGAGATGGCGCCACTGCACTCCAGCTTGGCGACAGAGTGACAGTTTATCTCAAAATAATAATAATGATAATTGCTGACATGTATTGACTGCCTAGTATATACCAACCATTGTTTTTAAGTGCCTTACATATATTAACTAATTTAATCCTTACGAAAACCTTGTGTGGTAGATAGGTATTATCATTACCTCCATTGCCCAGATAGGAAACTGAGGCAAAGAGACTTAATCACTTCCCACGGGTCACTCAGCTAGGGAATGGCAGAGGCAGAATTCGAACCTAGCAGTCCGGAGGCCATGCCAAGACTCCTTAGAGACAGCTGAGAAAGCCCAGTTCCTAAAATATCATTGGCTCTCCATGTCCAGGTTTCATCCTGTGGCAGACGCCACTGAAATCTTCTAAAAGGATAGGATGCGAGTTCCCTCCTTTGGGGCAACAGTCGTGGTCTGAACAGAGACGTGGGGAGGGAGGCAGGAAATGGGATGGCAGCTGGAACCCCAGCTAAGGGGTGGGTAGAGGCTTCTCCGCTGGTCGCAGGGACTCAGCCGAGGCCTTTTCTGCACGGCTCTAACCCAAGTTGCGAATGTGAGCTGGAAGGCATGCTGCCACCTTATCTGTCCGCCTGCCTCGACCACGTTCACAACCTACGGCTGGAATTTGAGCCATCGAGGAAGCCGAGCCGCCGGGCGGCCATCGAGCTGCTGATGGTTCTGGCGGGCCGTGCCCCGGGGCTGCGAGGCCTGCGCCTGGAGTGCCGCGGAGAAAAACCGCTCTTCTACGCGGGCCGCGACGTCCTGGAGGCTGTGCACGCTGTATGCGGGGCGGCCAGCCAGCTACGCCACCTCGACCTGCGGCGCTTGCCCTTCACACTGGACGACGCGCTGGTGCTGCAGGCGGCGCGCAGCTGTCCCGAGCTCCACAGCCTTTTTCTGGACAACAGTACCCTAGTGGGCAGCGTGGGTCCCGGCTCAGTGCTCGAGCTACTGGAGGCCTGCCCGCGCCTGCGCGCTCTCGGCCTGCACCTAGCCAGTTTGTCGCACGCCATCCTCGAAGCACTGGCGGCGCCAGACCGAGCGCCTTTCGCGCTCTTGGCTCTGCGGTGCGCGTGCCCCGAAGATGCACGCGCGTCCCCGCTGCCCAACGAAGCCTGGGTCGCGTTGCGCCGCCGCCACCCTGGGCTGGCAGTGGAGCTGGAGCTGGAGCCCGCGCTGCCCGCTGAGAGCGTGACGCGCGTCCTGCAGCCAGCCGTCCCCGTGGCTGCGCTGCGCCTCAACCTCTCAGGCGACACCGTAGGCCCAGTGCGCTTCGCAGCGCACCACTACGCCGCAACCCTGTGCGCGCTCGAGGTGCGCGCAGCCGCTTCGGCCGAGCTGAACGCCGCGCTGGAGGAGCTGGCGGCGCGCTGCGCGGCCCTGCGCGAGGTGCATTGCTTCTGCGTGGTGAGCCACTCGGTGCTGGACGCCTTCCGCGCGCACTGCCCGCGCCTGCGCACCTATACCCTCAAGCTCACGCGCGAGCCGCATCCCTGGAGGCCTACGCTCGTGGCGTGATTGGGCGACTTCTCTCCCCCGTCCCCGTGGACGTAAGCGCTCTGAGAGGGAACCGGGTGGGGGGTGTCCAGGCGCGCCCCGAGTGCTAGTGCCTTCTTTTGGGATTGTTGCCCCCCGGGTCTTTACCGAGTTGGGAACTGTGATGGCATCGGGACCAGTCCTGGGCGCCCTGAGACCACTCGCTGCTCTCACCCTCTGCAGACGCCCCACCCGCTCGGTCCTGGACACACTGCCCCCCTCTCTTGCCTCCACCCCTCTGCGGACTCTGCAGCTCCGCGGCCCCGGCGCAGGGAGAGGGAGGGCACGGGCGCGGGCCGGGCCTCAAGGGTGAGTGTGAAATAAACAAATCCTGCAGTGTTTCTGCGTCCTATTAAAGGCGGGGTCGGATCTGAAAGGGAAGGACAGGGAACGCGCGGGGTACCGGAGGAGCCATCCCGGCAGAGGTTGGGTTTCCTCAAGATCCTCTGGACGACACAGCTGCGGGGGGTCAGGGTCGGGGCACTCACACCCTTGGAATGACTACATCCCGGGGTTCGGCGGGAGGGGGCGTGCTTCCCTGCCCCCCCTTCCTATCTGCTTGCCCTGCCTGGGGCTTCACTGTGCCTCTGGCCATTACCTTCTAGGACTTGCCCAGCCCACACCAGGTCGCGCACCGGCGATTTCGCCTGTAGAACAAAGAAGGAAATAGAGGGACCGAGAGGGGTGGGACTCGAACCCAAGTCTCCCACTCATCTCACCCCACCCCACCCCTCCACTCCACTCCACTCCACACATCCCATCCAGCCAGCCTTTTCTGCCTGCTGGTGCCTCGGCCGCTGTCCGAGCCCCGCCCCGCGGGCTTGCACGTGGCCCCCGCCTGACCCGGCGCCCCGGGGCGGAGTAGGGCGGAGCGGGCGGCAAACGCAGCACTTTCCGCGGCTTTGACGAGCCCGCAGCGGCCGGGCCCGAGCGCAGAGCCGGGCCGAGACTGCACCATGCAGGAAGCGCCAGCTGCGCTGCCCACGGAGCCAGGCCCCAGCCCCGTGCCTGCCTTCCTCGGCAAGCTATGGGCGCTGGTGGGGGACCCAGGCACAGACCACCTGATCCGCTGGAGCCCGGTGAGGGCCGGGGCCCCTCGATTCCCCCTGTGGTCCCGGGGTCCCTCCACGTCAGTGAACACCCATGCCCGCCCAACCCCCTCCTGAGACTGGGCCGTGGATCCCCGGATTTGGCCATTCAGAGAAGTTCACCTTGGAGGGGGTGTGCGAGAGGGGGGTTCCCTCTGCGGCCGAAGAAGGGTTAGGAGCCTGCCTTCTGAAGACCTAGAGTCCGAGGGACCTCCGAGGCCATTTAGTTCCCACCCTACCCCATCCGACAGATGGGAAAACAGAGGCCGGGAGATGGGAAGGGCTGGTCTAGCTCAGGGTCACATTGCGGGGCTGGGAACCCCGTCAGCCTCTCCTTTCTGAGAACCGAGTATGGAGTCAGGGTCTGGCTGGGGGTAGGGACTCACTGTGGTCGCTCCAGGCTAGGCCTCGGAGCCCGTTCTGGCCTGGCCTCGACCCATATCCCCGTAAGCGGCAGGCCTGGACCCAAGAGTGAGCATGAGTGTGTGCGCGCGCTGGAGCGCAGGACTGGCCGTGAGCGGGCACCGCTCACCCTCCTGGTCTCCGCCCGCACGGTGGGCGGGCGGCGTTCTTGGTAGAGCGGGACCAGTTTCCTCGTAAGCGACCAGAGCCGTTTCGCCAAGGAAGTGCTGCCCCAGTATTTCAAGCATAGCAACATGGCGAGCTTCGTGCGCCAACTCAACATGTGTGAGTCCCTACGGCCGGGCGGGGAGCGGGGATGGGGGACTCGGTGCCGGGGATGGGGCGACCCACGCCCCCACGCCCCACTCCCCAGACGGTTTTCGGAAGGTGGTGAGCATCGAGCAGGGCGGCCTGCTTAGGCCGGAGCGCGACCACGTCGAGTTCCAGCACCCGAGCTTCGTGCGCGGCCGCGAGCAGCTACTGGAGCGCGTGCGGCGCAAGGTGGGGGCGGCCTGCGGGAATGAGCAAAGAGGAGGAGGGGTGCTGGGACTGCCTGCCTTGCTCCTGCGACCCAGTCCCGACGGTGCCTCCCGCCTGCAGGTGCCCGCGCTGCGCGGCGACGACGGCCGCTGGCGCCCGGAGGACCTGGGTCGACTACTGGGCGAGGTGCAGGCTTTGCGGGGAGTGCAGGAGAGCACCGAGGCGCGGCTGCGGGAGCTCAGGCAGTGCGGGGGCGGGCGGGGAAAGAGGGGACAGGGGTGGGGGGTTCGGGATGAGACCATAACTGGCCGGCCAGCAGTTCTGGGCAGCCCCTTCCTCTCTCCGGCCTTGGCGCCTCCATCTAGACTTACGGGCGATCTCTGGGATGGCCAGTCAGCGGGGTGGTCTCCTGGGTCCCCAGCCTCGCCATTCTGTGGGGGGTGGTGACTGGGCGAACTCTCAGATGCCTCAGCACCCTCCCACCCCTTCCTCAGGCAGAACGAGATCTTGTGGCGGGAGGTGGTGACACTTCGGCAGAGCCACGGTCAGCAGCACCGGGTCATTGGCAAGGTGTTCCTCTCCCCAAGCCTCGCTTCTCCCTCCCACTCCTCGACACCCCATTCCACCGCCCAGTCCCCCGGCGCCCCTGTTAAGACTTCCTCCCTCACCTGGAAGTGCGGGGGTGGGGGGGCTGTGTCCAAAGTATGAATTAAACCTTTGCTTTCTCTTCAGCTGATCCAGTGTCTCTTTGGGCCACTTCAGGCGGGGCCGAGCAATGCAGGAGGCAAGAGAAAGCTGTGAGTGAGCAAGCCAAGAAGGCCCACACCCACTTCCAAGACCCCCCAGAAGTCCCCTTGCAAGGACCCCTTCTCCTCTGGAAACTCCTTCACCGGGAATCCTCATTCCTCCCCCTGCGCTACAGGCTTCCTCACCCCATCTAGGATCCACTTCCCCCCAACTCTGCCACCTGGTGTCCCCACTCCCAGATCCTCCCATTCCAGGACCTTATTCCCAAATTCCTACCCCAGCAGCCCCTTCCCCCTCCGGCAAGGCTTCCCAACAGCTGAGACCCTGGGGCTCAAACCAGGTTCCCTCCCTCCCCTCTCTACCCACAAAGGGCCCCCATCTCTAGGGGGAGCCCCTTCCACCTCCAGCATGTGACTGACACCCTGGCAACAGGCCTCAGCTCTGCTGACTTGGCTGCTGGGGCCTGAGGGAGGGAGGGAAGTGCAGGCCGAGGTGCCTGGGGGCTGACCCTGCCCCACCCCTGCCTGTGCCCTGATCGACCACACAGGTCCCTGATGCTGGATGAGGGGAGCTCATGCCCAACACCTGCCAAGTTCAACACCTGCCCTCTACCTGGTGCCCTTCTGCAGGACCCTTACTTCATCCAGTCGGTAGGTTTGTCTTCTTCCCCCTTCCCAAGGGCATGGCTGGGCTTATGGAGAGCCTGTTCCTTCTCCCCATCCCCTAAAAGGAAGAGAAGATGGAAGCCAGCCTTCCCCCCAACCAGACCCAGGCCCTCCAGCATGGACTGAGCCTCCTCCCTCAAACCTTCTCCCTTAGACCTGGCCCAGGTGGGTGTTGGTGGGGTTCTGGCTCTCCCTGTGCCTACAGGCCAAGGGCTGGGCCTAGCCTTCTACTTACAGCCTCTCCCAGAGACAACTTTGGGCCTTAGCCCTCACAGGGCCAGGGGCCCCATCATCTCTGACATCCCAGAAGACTCTCCATCCCCTGAGGGGACCAGGCTTTCTCCCTCCAGTGATGGCAGGAGGTAAGGGGGACAGGGCTGCCCCTGGGGGGCCTGTGGGGGAGGGCCTGGCAGCCCAGATGGCTGGAGGGGTAGAGGGAGAAGTCAGTGCCAGGGTCTGGTTGAAGCTTTTCTCCGGTGCAGGGAGAAGGGCCTGGCACTGCTCAAAGAAGAGCCGGCCAGTCCAGGGGGGGATGGCGAGGCCGGGCTGGCCCTGGCCCCAAACGAGTGTGACTTCTGCGTGACAGCCCCCCCGCCACTGCCTGTGGCTGTGGTGCAGGCCATCCTGGAAGGGAAAGGGAGCTTCAGCCCCGAGGGGCCCAGGAATGCCCAACAGCCTGAACCAGGGGATCCCAGGGAGATACCTGACAGGTGAGCAGAGCCCCAGCTGGCCCATGAGCCCTGTGATAGAACAGCCCTTACCAGCCCACAAAGCTTCCTAGCCACTTGACTCCATGATACTCACCTGATTTCTTGGCCCCAGCATCAGAGTTCTGTGGAAAGCAGAGCCTCCCAGTCAGGGCACTCAGCATCTGCGGAAGGGCTTAGAAACCTACATATGAAATGAGTTCCCTGGGGTGACTGCAAAGTACACAATAGTTTAAGAAGCATTGGTGGCTATGAGGTGGCTCATGCATGTAATCCCAGCACTTTGGGAGGCTGAGGCGGGCAGATCACTTGAGGTCAGGAGTTCAACACCAGCCTGGCCAACATGGTGAAACCCCCCGCCTCTGCTAAAAATACAAAAATTAGCTGGGTGTGGTGGCGTTTGCCTGTAGTCCCAGCTACTCAGGAGGCTGAGGCAGGACAGTTGCTTGAACTTGGGAGGTGGAGGCTGCAGTTAGCCAAGACAGTGCCATAGTGACATAGTGGGTGACATAGTGAAACTGTCTCCAAAAAAAAGAAAAAGAAAAAAGAAAAGAAAGAAAGAAGGAAAGAGAGAGAGAGAGAGAAAGAAAGAAAAAAGAAAGGAAGAAAGAAAGAAAGAAAGAAGATAAAGAAGCATGGATATTGATACTTGCATAGGGAGGGGAGGGGTCCCAAAGCCCCAGCTCCACCACCCAAACTTCAGGTCCCAGGTAGGAAGCAGAGGCACTTTCTCTGTGCCATTTATGGCAGGAGTGGGGAAGTTGGGGGTGGAGAGAGGATGGGGATCCTCTCCTATCATTTTCTAAATGTTGGGGGATTAAAATCTTGATGCATCTGGGTTCCTTGGGAACTTAATGCGGGGTGGACACTGCAGGCCAAAAGCAGTTCTGTCTGCACAGGGGGCCTCTGAGCCTGGAAAGTGGGGACAGGAGCCCAGAGAGTCTGCTGCCTCCGATGCTACTTCAGCCCCCTCAAGAAAGTGTGGAACCTATAGGGCCTCTAGATGTGAGTACCCCTTCTGCTGAAACAGGGGCATGAGACCTGGTGGGGTCTAGCTCTCTGTGGAGCCTGGGGAGGGCACCACTGACCCAGAGCTCTCCTCAGGTGCTGGGCCCCAGTCTCCAAGGGCGAGAATGGACCCTGATGGACTTGGACATGGAGCTGTCCTTGGTAAGAAATGGGTCGGGGAGGGCAGAGGCCAGGGGTGGCTGCGTCAAGCCCTCTGGTCCATAGCTGTTCTCTGTGAGCCAAAGCTGTGTCTCTAGAAGAATTGTCACAGTGATTTCCCAGCTGTCCCCCTCAGCTGCTAGGTCCCCTCCCCAGCTGCTCCCTGCGGTTCTCACGCAGATGCAGCCCTTGGTTCCAGAGCGGGGTGAGCCTGAGCTGGCGGTCAAGGGGTTAAATTCTCCAAGCCCAGGTAATGGTTGTGATGACTCCTACCTGGGAGGACGCCGTGATTGGGCTGAGCTACCTTGATTGAGTGAGGGGGCAATCTGCAATTTGCAGGGAAATCCTGAGTTCAGGCTGCACTGCAGAGCGTTCCTTGAGCCACCCATGCCCTCACCATTGGGCGAGAGTGGGGAGGTTAAGAATGGATGTTTCATCCTAACTGAGCAGAAGGCAGGCGGGCAGGGCTCTCCTTCCCTGAAGAAAGGAGGGGGAACATTTCCCCTGGTGAGCGCAGTCCCACTTCTCCTAGGGAAGGACCCCACGCTCGGGGCCCCACTCCTGCTGGATGTCCAGGCGGCCTTGGGAGGCCCAGCCCTGGGCCTGCCTGGGGCTTTAACCATTTATAGCACTCCTGAGAGCCGGACCGCCTCCTACTTGGGCCCGGAAGCCAGTCCCTCCCCCTAAGACCCCGCGCCTCTGAAGGGGCTTGGAACCAGTCCGCCGCTGAACATCCTTCTTGGCTTCCTGGCGCCCCCTATCGGGGGTGAGCGAAGCCCCCACTACTGAATGGCCTCTCTCCACTACCCCGACTATCCCTGCACATAAACTCCGTTTTTTTTTTTTTTTCTGTTTCTGGTCTCTTTTCTCTATCGACCAGGGAGCACAGGAGTTATGGGTGGGGGGTGATTTTGCATTTGTAGAAGCGTCCAGATACTAGGTTTTTAATAGAGGAACCCCAGGAGGGTGGAGGTGCTTGGGGATCCGGTGCCTAGCTCCCTTGCTTAGGCCCGGGTCCAGGGCTGGCGCGGGGCCGCTGCAATCTCTGGGAAGCGGGGGCTTCTGGGTCGCGCTCAGCTCTGCAATGCATGCGTTCTGTGATCCTGGTGAGTTGGTATCCTTCTCTGAACTTCCTCTGTGACAGGCAGAGAAGAGGGGTCGATGACAAGATAGATGGAAAGCACCTGGAAATTGGCAGGCCCTGAGTGGGCGCTGGACGTGTGGGGCCGCGGGCCGAACTGCCCCCTCCTGGCCTCATCTCCTGGTGCGCCCCGGGTGGGGAGGGAAAGCTGACTACGTGCACGTCCCCAGCCAGCGCGCGGCCTTCGCGGTGTGGCTCCTAGTGCCCGGGGAAGAACCCTCACCCTCCCTATTCCCAGCAGCCCTGGCCGCCCCGCCCCCGCCGCAGCTGCTGCACCCACCCCCACCCTGCCCGGCCCTTTCTGCACCGTCATCTCCTGCCCCGCCGAGGCTTGACCCGTGAGTGGGGACGCCCAAAACGGGCCAGACCGGGAGCCCCACTCCCGGCTGTGGGAGGGAAGGGAAACCGAGATTGGGCAGAATCAGCGCCCCACCACCCGCTGCGGCGCTCGGGGGTCGGGGGGGCGGGGTGGGTAGGCCTGTGGGCCCCGCCCTGCCGCAGGACTCTCAAGCTCTGGGACTGGGTGGAGGGAGGTAAGGGGGTGGGGAAAATCCGTGCAGTCGCACATGCGCAAAGGCTCTTCACTGTCCCAAGACCCTGGCTTCCTGGCCAAAGAGCCCGCGCAGCGAGGTGGGGTTGGGGGATGGGACCCAGCTCCGTGCCCCGCCACCTGGCTCTCTGGGAAGAATCGGACCTGTCACCCTCGAAGGACTGGCCGCTAAATAACTTCGGTATTGAGAGCTGTGAGAGCCTCAAAGGGAGGGCCCAGACCAGCTGGAGTCTCTACCCCCAGACAGGATAAAGGGCAGGACTTGGGATCATAGGAGGAGGAGGCTAACATGAAAACAACTTAGGTTGGAGAGAAGGAGGGGCCAATCCAATCTGCACCCTCCCTGTGTCTGTCCCGAGTAGGTGCTGTCCCCCTCTCCCTTCCTTTGCCCACCGATTGGAGGGACACTCTGGAAAACTCAGTTGAAGAAAGCGGAGAGTCTGCGTGTACACAGTGCAATGATGTCAGTTAATGCACTAGTGAGGGCATGTGTTTTTCACGGGGTACACAGAAGAAGGAACCACCAGCCCTTGGGACACTTAGGCATTGGTGTAGACAAGGGAACATTTGAGTCCTGGAGGATGGATAGGTCCACGGATCGGAGGGAGGAGAAAAGGATTCCAGTCTTAGCGATCAGCATCAGCAAAGGCTCCGAGGTGCCAGAGGCATAGTGAGTTCTCCGATCCCTGGCTGGTGGAGGGAAGCTGGGAAGGGCCTGGCTGTCCAGGGTGGTGGGAGGAGGCTAGAGTAGCCAGTCTCTGATGGGCAGTGGGGTGTGGGGGGGAGGTAGATAGGTATTTAGGATGGAATTCTGCTAGACAGGAAAATATAGTTCAGTTCCTCATAGTTCAGGCTGGAGCAAGTAAGATTCCAGTTTTACCACTGAATCTCTGAGCCTGTCTCCTCATCTGTAAAATGGGAACAGCAATCCTAGCCCAGAGGGTTGTCAAAGTCACTGTGCTATCGGGCCTGGCGGAATGGGAGTGAGAGGGGCTCAGAGGGACTGTTACAGGACATGAGGTGACGATGGTGGGGTGGCAAGGCAGGAGCTGATGGAGACTCACTGAGAAGTGGAGAAGCAAGATTCATCACATATGGGACATAAAGGGAGATGGAGGGGCAGGGGGTAGTCCTGGTCTCGGCCTGGGGGGGAAGGGCTTCAATGGGAGGAAGCCAGGGTGTGAAGTGACGGGGGAGGTATAGTGTGACACCAGAGGGTACTGAGAAAGACCTGGGAGGCAGGATGGCAGCTAGGACTAAATCCTCTCTCCCAGAGAAGGCCGAGCCTCCTAGAGCCAGAGAAGGAGGCAGAGGAGGGACAGCAAAGGGAAGAAGAGATGGGAAGATGCCGTGTGAACAAAGCCAAGGCGGGGAGGAGAAGAAGTTATTATCAGGGTGGGGGTGGGCTGAGGGCATGGTTCAAGGCCTGATGTCTTTGCCTCCTAATGCCGGGGGTCTTGCTGGCTGGGTCAGGCCACTCACAGGAATGGGCCATAATCCTTGGTTGACAATAAATGGACAAAGCAGCTGGGTGCGGTGGCTCATGCCTGTAATCCCAACACTTTGGGAGGCCAAGGTGGGCGGATCACGAGGTCAGGAGTTCGAGACCAGCCTAGCCAACATAGTGAAACCCCGTCTCAACTAAAAACACAAAAAATTAGCTGAGCGTGGTGCGGGCACCTGTAATCTCAGCTACTCGGGAGGCTGAGGCAGAAGAATTGCTTGAACTCAGGAGGCGGAGGTTGCAGTGACGAGAGAATGTGCCACTGCACTCCAGCCTGGGCAACAGAGTGAGACTCTGTCAAAAAAAAAAAAAAAAATGGATAAAGCAGATTGACTCTCCCTAATAGCCGCTGTTGGTAGAGATAGTTTCTCAAGAGCCAGGCATGGTGGTTCACACGGTGGTTCACAAAGTGCTGGTAATCCCAGCACTTTGGAAGGCTGAGATGGGAGGATCGCTTGAGGCCAGCAGTTCGAGACCAGCCTGATCAATATAGCAAGACCAGGACAGGCGCGGTGGCTCACGCCTGTAATCCCAGCACTTTGGGAGGCCAAGGCAGGGGGATCACGAGGTCAGGAGTTCAAGACCAGCCTGGCCAACATAGTGAAACCCCGTCTCCACTAAAATAAATAAATACAAAAAATATATATAGCAAGACCCCACCTCTAAAAAAAAAAAAAAAAAAAAAAAAAAGGCTGGGCACGAGAATCACTTGAGCCTGGGAGGAGGAGGTTGCAGTGAGCCAAGATTGCGCCACTGCACTCCAGCCTGGGCAACAGCGAGACTCCATCTCAAAAAAAAAAAAAAAAAAAAAAAAGGTCTCTCAAAATAGTGCGATCCATGGAGGAAAATCAGTCCAAGTTCGGCAAGTATTTGTCGGTATCCTGTATGAGCTAGGCCTTGGGTACTTCAAGATCAAACAACAAATGTCTGTAGGTCATTCCCAGGTCAGCAGGGAGCCAGATGGGTCAGCAGGGAGACAGTCACATTAGGAGTTAGGGCTTCAGTAGGGAGGCAGGTGGGTCTCAGGTGATGTCAAGAGATCTTGGTCAGAGCTAGGCCTGAAGAAGATTCTGGTATCTCTGCTCAGGAATCAGGGGACCAGGAAGGGCCATGAGACTACATTGGGGTTGCACTATGGTGGTGGTGTTGGTGGGAGGGTGTAGAGGCGGGGCTTGTCCTGGAAAGTTGGATATCAGGGTCAAGGTAAGGGGAGAGGGGCAGGGAGGCTCTCAGCACTTTGTGCTCTGGGTTCAGAGGGGACTGGAGGATAGAGTATGGAAGCAGGGAGCTCTGATCCTGGGTTCTGCACGGCCAAAGCAGGAGGCAGAAGGCTGGACTTAGTAAGTGGTGAGGATGGTGAGAGAAATATTCAGGAGTCAGACTGGAAAGGACTTGTCTGCAAGCTGGGTGTGGAGTATCAGCATCAATCCTAGGTTTTTCTGCCTGGTTAGGTGGGGAAGCAGATTTGAGAGAAAGACCTTAGTTTGGATAAACGGAGTCTGAACTCGCCTCGGATTTGCCGGGGGTGGAGCTCAGGACGTCCTGGTTGGGGAGGGCATTCAGAGAGTAGATGCCAGTCCTGGGAAAGGCAGGGGAGGAGAGGAGAGCCACGGCTGACGCTTGGGGACAGAAGGAGGAGCCTGAGGAGGAGACAGGACAGAGCGTCTGGAGAGGCAGGAGGACACCGAGTTCCCCGTGTTGGCCTCCAGGTCCTGTGCTTGCGGAGCCGTCTGGCGGCTGGGATCGAGGTGAACTTAAACCCCAGCCTGGGTGTTCACTGGGGGCATTGAGAGAGTGGTCAGAGGCGGCGAGGGCAGCGGGGAGGGCACCCCCCCATTACTTCTCTCCCCTTTCCCCATGCAGCCCCGACAATGGGCAACGCGCAGGAGCGGCCGTCAGAGACTATCGACCGCGAGCGGAAACGCCTGGTCGAGACGCTGCAGGCGGACTCGGGACTGCTGTTGGACGCGCTGCTGGCGCGGGGCGTGCTCACCGGGCCAGAGTACGAGGCATTGGATGCACTGCCTGATGCCGAGCGCAGGGTGCGCCGCCTACTGCTGCTGGTGCAGGGCAAGGGCGAGGCCGCCTGCCAGGAGCTGCTACGCTGTGCCCAGCGTACCGCGGGCGCGCCGGACCCCGCTTGGGACTGGCAGCACGTGGGTCCGGGTGAGCGCGCGGGGCGGGGCCTAGGGCAGAGCAGGGACGGGGCTGGGGCAGACAAAAGGCCCGGGGAGGGCAGGGTTGTCGTCTCCGCTAGAAGTAGGCGAGTGTGAAACCGCACAGGGGTAAATTGAGCCTCAGTCACTCCCACTTCCGCCCCAGGCTACCGGGACCGCAGCTATGACCCTCCATGCCCAGGCCACTGGACGCCGGAGGCACCCGGCTCGGGGACCACATGCCCCGGGTTGCCCAGAGCTTCAGACCCTGACGAGGCCGGGGGCCCTGA
Organism: Pan troglodytes; assembly: GCF_028858775.2. NCBI lineage: Eukaryota > Metazoa > Chordata > Mammalia > Primates > Hominidae > Pan > Pan troglodytes. Next base: position 65,221,005 of record NC_072416.2, read on the forward strand.
GGGCTCCGAGGCGGTGCAATCCGGGACCCCGGAGGAGCCAGAGCCAGAGCTGGAAGCTGAGGCCTCTGAAGAGGCTGAACCGGAGCCGGAGCCAGAGCCAGAGCTGGAACCCGAGGCTGAAGCAGAACCAGAGCCAGAACTGGAGCCAGAACCGGACCCAGAGCCCGAGCCGGACTTCGAGGAAAGGGACGAGTCCGAAGGTGTGAGTCCGCCCAAACCCTAAGCCGGCTTGGCGGGAGGGCATGGCCTGGGAAGCGGATGCCGGACCCCACCTCTTTGACCACTGTTCCCGTCATCTCTAGATTCCTGAAGGCCAGAGCTCTGACCGGCGGTGCCCCGCCCATGCTGGATAGGACCTGGGATGCTGCTGGAGCTGAATCGGATGCCACCAAGGCTCGGTCCAGCCCAGTACCGCTGGAAGTGAATAAACTCCGGAGGGTCGGAGGGGACCTGGGCTCTCTCCACGATTCTGGCTGTTTGCCCAGGAACTGAGGGTGGGTACCTCTGAGTCCCAGGGACCTGGGCAGCCCCAAGCCCACCACGAGCATCATCCAGTCCTCAGCCCTAATCTGCCCTTAGGAGTCCAGGCTGCACCCTGGAGATCCCAGACCCAGCCCCCTAGTGGGACAAGGACCTGACCCTCCTGCCCGCATACACAACCCATTTCCCCTGGTGAGCCACTTGGCAGCATATGTAGGTACCAGCTCAACCCCATGCAAGTTCCTGAGCTGAACATGGAGCAAGGGGAGGGTGACTTCTCTCCACGTAGGGAGGGCTTAGAGCTCACAGCCTTGGGAAGTGAGACTAGAAGAGGGGAGCAGAAAGGGACCTTGAGTAGACAAAGGCCACACACATCATTGTCATTACTGTTTTAATTGTCTGGCTTCTCTCTGGACTGGGAGCTCAGTGAGGATTCTGACCAGTGACTTACACAAAAGGCGCTCTATACATATTATAATAAATATATTCGCTTACTAAATGAATAAGGACTTTCCAACTGCGTTTCTGAGTTTTACAGATGGGAAAACTAAGGCCAAAGGATAGGAGTGGGGTTCACACAGCTAAGTCTGAAGGGAAACTGGAAGCAGCAACCACCTCTGCACCTCACCTGGTCTAAGAGGGGTTCAGGACTTGGGCCACCAAACTCTACGGCCTGTCCCTCAGGTGCAATTGCAGCTGCTCCTAGGCTATGCCAACCTCTGCCAGAGACCAGCTGTGAGGGTGTGAGCAAAGACAGGAACAGCAGAGGCCAGTGGCGGGAGTGGGGAACAGGGCCAAGGGAGCTCTTGGGCTTGACTCTCAAGGCCTGAATCAGTGTGTGTGTGTGTGTGTGTGTGTGTGTGTGTGTGTGTGTGTAATGGGAGTGGGGCTGGGAAAATTGGTGCCTTCCAAGAAGGAGTGTCCTGTCCAACCCCCCCCACCCCCAACCCCACGGAACCTTCAGGAGCTGCTGCTCCCAGCCACAGGAAGTAGACCATATAAATATGGAATAAATACATGACCAGTGAGAGAGGCAAAATGTCGGAAAGCAGACCCCAGGCCAGCTGGGTCTCTACTACCAGGACCCCAGGCTCAGGCCATCAATCACCCCAGGAGAAGGGAGCCCGACCCCCACCAGGACCCAGTGAGAGGTAGACAGCACGAATGCTGAAGGAGCACCAAGGGGCCAGGTAAGGGAAGGGAGAGACTGGAGTACTGGGACAACCAAAGCCATCTCATGCAAGAACAAGTTTCTATTCCCAAACCACCCCCATCCCCATCAATGCTCAGCTCTCTTCCTGCCCCCATGCCTTCCCTCTGCTCAACAGAGAGCTGGAGGCAGGAGGGCGACTCAGTTTGCCAGACATGCTGCTGCAGGTCCCCAGACCCCAGGGAGGCTGGCAAGGGACACAAACACTTTGATGTTGCCACTCCTCCTCAAGGAATGCTCCTGCCCTCCCAACACCCCCAAGAAACACCTAGGCCGTAGACGCACAGAGCAAACTGCTTCATGTTCTGGGGGCCTATCTGGAGCTTCTGTCCAGGGCCTCTGTCTGCAGCCCTCAACGGACATCAGTCGGGTAGCAGGCGACCCAGCTCCGCCTCATCCAGCCGGTTGGTGGCCATGATGTGCTCCAGCTGCTGCCGGTAGCGTGCCAAGTCCTGCATGAAGTGGGGCACCCGGGTATTATCCAGCACCCCATGGGGCCGCAGGTGGTCCACATCCTCATAGGACACCTGCAGGAGGAAGCCAGGCATCAGGCATAGGCAGTGGCCCCTGGCTTTCAGGTAGCTGGTCCCAGCCCACTGCTTACAGCTCACAGCCTTTGCTCCGGGACTTCTTCCTCTCCCCTCCTGATCCACAATTAGCTACAACGTTTTATACCTCTAGACTCAATCCTTCATCTTTGCTCTTTCTCTCAACAGTTTCTTTTTGTCATAGATGCCCTACAACCCCACTTCTCTCTCCAGCCCAGCCTCTCAGACCCTCACCTCCAAACATGGGCATCCAACTGCCTCCTTAATGTCTTCCCCTGGATAACCCTCAGGATGGCCCCATGTCCAATAGTCAACTCCTGAGTGCCAGCTTATGCCAGCTCCACCCTCTTCACAGTCACCCAGGTCAGATTCCCGGGAGGGGGCTTGGACTCTCACCCTCCCATCAGGGTAGCCGCTGAGTTAAAAGTATTCCCCTCTCTGAAGAGCTCTCCAGCTTGTCCCTTCACCTCCAACCCAGCGGCCACTGCCTGGTTAGGCCAGACCACCATCCCTTCTGCAGGAGTGACAGGCAAGGCCTCCTCCGTGCCCCTGCACTCCCTTCCCTAGTCCTCTCTCCAATCCACCTCCCATATGATGTCCAGAAGGAGCCTTCTGAAGCAAGTATCAGAGTCACTCCTCTGCTTAAAGCTCCTCTCACTCCCCGTTGCTTCAGATGAAATCTACTTTCCTCGGCCTGGCACAAATGCCAGTGCCAGGGAGTTGGTCCCTGGCCATTTCTGCAGCCTTCTTCCCCTGGCCTTCCTGATCACTCCCTTGGCCTGGAATGCTCATCTCCTTTGAGATGCAGTATCTACATACACCTGCAGCCTCCGTTAAGCACCTGGTTTTGCTGCCAGAGTCATTTCATCTCCTGTTCTCACTTCCACCCACGCTCCCCCCCCCCCCACCACCACCACAGGCCTGACACCCAGCCCTCGGTCTAGCACCAATCCGAGGCTCAGGGAATTCTACAGCGAGGCAGGGAGCTGGCTGGGACCTCTGAAGGTCCACAGCCCCTCACCTTGCCCAGTGAGGTCAGCAACGGGAAATCGATGGTCTGGCGATGTCGCAGAATGCGCACGATGCCGTCCAGGTACACCTGGTCCTTGCTGAAACAACCTGGGAGGGCAGGAGGGCGGTGAGCCCCGCCCCTCGCCCGAAGCCCCGCCCCCACCCCGGCTCTAGGCACCTCCCCCGCGCTGGCGCACACCTGGCAGCGAGGTGTCGGTCTGGCCGCGCTTGGCGCGCACGCAGTACTCCCAGCGCACGTCGGCGTCCTGCACGTAGCGCTCCAGGTCCTGGAAGAGCTGACGGAAGGACATGCGCGCGGCGCGGTGGATGGTGTAGTAGAGCAGTGCAGCGCGCCACAGGAACGGCTGCTTGCGGAACAGCACGCTGTGCAGGCTGGCCAGGCCCTCCTCCGTGGGGTTCGCCGGCCGCAGCCCGTACCGCAGCCGGCCCTCCGCGTTGTGCCACGGCTGGCGCGCGTTGTTCACGCCCCGCAGGTAGTGGGTGCCTGCGGGGAAGGCGAGGGGAGGCGGCGCTGGGCGGGGCGTTCGGGGACCCGCCTGCGAGCCCAGCCCTGGCCCTG